>NC_092710.1:239363195-239663362 GCF_047496885.1 Scyliorhinus torazame
TTTCCTAGCAAATATTTTTATTGCTGCATTATAATTGATGACCAGATATTTTTTAAAAATTGAAAACACTAATTGCTTGTTGCTGACATGCCATGGCTAATTAAAAACTACTTGCTCGGAAGAAGTGCTGATTGTTTTTCACAGGTCTTTTTCCCTTGTCCTTGTGTCCTTGCCGAGTTGAGTAGTTGTAGGCCCAGGCGTAAATCTCTGTCACGTATCTTGTCATTGAACATACATCATCGCTTTCTGCTCATCCCCAATTCATTCTGCTTGCTCGCAGCAATTATCCCTCTCTTAGTGCTTGACCTCTCGGCAAATGGAGTGCAGAAAGGTTGCTAATTTTTTTCCCATGGACTTAGTAGTTAATTGATCTCCATTCGGCTGCCCAGAAACATTTTTTCTGAGTTAGTTTAATGATGAATCAACTTGTGCCAGTCAAAATTCCTCTGCTTCCTTAGCATTGCACATTGTTAATGCCTGTACTGACCTGGTTTCGGTTTTGACATTCAGCAACATAAATTAATTAACATTGCATAAATGCTGACCTTTAATTTATCAGATGTTTATACTAGTAAAAGTTTATATTAGTTTTGTCAGTTGTTCTTAAACGGGACCATTTTCTTTCCAGAAATCAACACAAGACCTGAATTATCCATTCAAAAATTATTATTTGACAAAACAACATCGCTCCTGTGCCCTGCCTGATAGTGTGTCATGCCTTTGTCAAAGTTGGCGGTGAGAAGGGAGGCGTGAGCGAACAGATATGCAATGTGAGGTTGCTAACTTAAACAATTTAAATCCCTCAAAACATTTCACACATTAGGGAGGTCTGTGATGCACTTTTTCTGCATTACTGTACTAATTTGTTACAGGAAAAGTTAAACGTCTGTAGTCTAAAGTGGCGAGGCAAGACTGAAGGAATGCGTGTGTGTCCCTGAATAATGAGCCAACATACCACACAGTAACTGCAGAGTCTCATTTGTGTTTAACAATAATAGCAAAACATGCCAAGTTAGAAAAAAAATTAACATTGGAGAAGAAACTAATTATAAAAATATATGTGTGTTCCTTACATTTTAAAGCACTCTCTTCATACAAATAAAAACTGTTAGGTAACTCTTCTATTGATTGGAGAGGCAAGAGAGGCTTGCATACTGCAATGATGTATTTCAACAGTTTACATTATTGCAGTGTGAATGTGTTTAAAAACAAATAGAAATAAAGGGCGGGATTCTCCAATCCCGCGGCAGTGTCCACGCCGTCGTAAACGCCGTCGCGTTTTACGACGGCGTGAACGGGCTGCTCCCATGACTAATTCTGGCCCCGCATGGTGCTAGAGCGGATCGTGGCGCTCCAGCTGCCGATCCCTGCGCGAACTGTGCGCCGCGGGATGCGTGCATGCGCAATTGCACCGGTGCCAACGAGGTCATGCGCAGTGGCGCCGGCGCCAACGCGTGCGTGTGCAGTGGCCTCCTTCAACCCGCCGGCCCCAATGCAACATGGCGCAGGACTCCAGGGGCCAGCATGTAGGAAAGGAGGCCCCCAGCCACAGAGGTCGGACCCCCACTTCCCCCCCCCGCCCGACCCTTCAACACCGAGGTCCCGCCGGCTCAGAGCAGGTTAGAACGGTGCCGGCAGGACTCGGCTCTTTTCTTACGGCTGCTTGGCCCATCCGGGCCAGAGAATCGGCGGGCCGGACGCGGAGAGCGGCCCGTGACCGGCGCCGCGCCAACCACGCAAACAGGCCACGCGTCGAGGCAGCGTGGCCCATTCGCAGGGATTCTCCGGCCCGGCCCACATGTCCAAGAAGAGTTGGAAAGTGGAATTAGACAAATTTCAGGTCATGATAATAATAATAATCTTTGTCAAAAGTAGGCTTACGTTGACACAGCAATGAACTTACTGTGAAAAGCCCCTAGTCGCCACATTCCGGCACCTGTTCGGGTACACACAGGGAGAATTCAAATTCTGAGCTGGTACTGGCATTGTACCCGCGGTGCTGGCCTTGTTCTGCATCACAAACCAGCTGTCTAGCCCACTGAGCTAACAAAAGAGTTAACAGAGAATTTGGAGTGCCAATCTTGATTTGTATCTAAGCTTAGATTATTACAGCATTGTTATTATATACACACAAAACACAAACAGAACTGAGAAATTGTCAAGAGAGATGAAAATTAGAAAGAAACTGCAGTCACACCAAGGGAATATTCGCCCAAAACCAAGTTAAGAGGCTGAACTCACACTGGAACCTGACACTTTCAAAGTTTTGTTTTATTCTTTCATGGGAAGTGGACATCCCAGCATTTGTTACCCATCCCATTCTGAATGGGAACCTTGTTATGTCACCAGCGAGGGGCATAATAAATCAGAAAATGAGATCTCACCAGCGAGAATCCTGGGGCGAAATTCTCCTACCCGCCCCGCCACATTTCTGCGCTGACCGGCCAGCGGGAGTCTCCGTAACGCCGGCCGGTCAATGGGGTTTCCCATTGTGGGACAGCCCCACGCCGTCGGGAAACCCCCGGGCGCCGGCAGAACGGAGACTCCCGCCGGCGGAGAATGACGCCCCTGTTTCCTGACTCTCACGAGACTTTGCGCCTGAGTCGCCAATTATACACGAGACAAACATGGGCGCAAAATCACACCCAATAAGTTTAGTGTTGGTACAAAATTGTTTCAGTTTCGCACCAACAATTATCCTGGAGAGTAAATGCACCTTGAAGGTATATATTAATTAGTTTCTTGTGCCAACCATAACCACAGCAGTAGCCACAGAAGAACGCAAGGACAAGAAAAGTATTTCTGCAATCAAATCCACTCCTTTCACAGCTCACAAAATATTGATACCTGGCGATGATAAATCTCACCTAACCTCACAGTTAAAGAACCGTTAACTTAAATATCATCACTTAATACACTAAATGAGAACTCTGTCATGCATTCACAAGAGCAATGGATAGATTCTTAATTCTACAGAAAGCATAGGAAGACAAACTAAAACCAAGGTGAGAGTAAAATGAGACTGGGTGGGACTGAAATGACAACATGGAAGGCTTAATCTATCAGTTTTTTAAACAAAGATGTGAACCTACCAGTACTATAAGAGGACCATAAGGTTGCAAAAAGGCGCAGAAGAGATTTGTTAAGGTGATACTGGGGTGAGAGGCCTCTTGTTATAAGAAGCCACTAGAGGAACAGAGGCCTCTCTTCATGAGCAGGTTAAGAGGCGATCAGGGTTGATACAGTAACATCATGCTTTCTTTCCTTGTGCTAGTTCAAGGATGCTTTCATATTCCAAGCTTGACTGATTCAATTCCAGGAATCAAAAAATATTATCAAGTCAAAGGTCATGAGGAAGAAAATGTTTCAAAACATTACCTTAGAGTAACTAGAACTGGAGTTAGAGTGAATGAATCAATTCAGTTTTTTGAACTTAGTCCCAGATGACTAAAGCAAAGTAGAAATTAAAGAAAGGACAGCAAATACAACAGAAACAGTTAAAACATGAAGATATTTCAGGAGATTAGGCTGGAGACGACAACAACAAAATTGGCATTTTGTTTCAAAACCATAGACTGTGCATGAAATTATCTTGGCTCATGTTGGCTCTACATCTTACCTGCTTGACTTGTGGTAATGCTGACGGCTGCAAATAACCTCTGGGTCCGGCTCAGGTCTGAGACACCATTCACGGCTTCAACCTCGAAGGTATAATTGGCGTGGGCCAGTAAATCCACGACTGTCACATACGTATCTGCTAGTCCTGATTGCTGGGGCATAAAGCCGATACTGCTTCCACAAGGCACACACTCGCCCTGCTCCCAGCTGCATTGTTTGCACATGATTCTGTAGGTGACATCATCCCGACCCCCAGTATCTGCTGGTGGACTCCATTCAAGACTCACTGTTGTCTGGTTGATGTTATAAATGAGATTTTGCGGTGCTGAAGGAGGTCCTTGGGAATCAGGAAAAAAGGTACCGGTCAGATAAAGGCACACTACCAGCCATAGATGTGTAGATTAGGCTGACATGTTAAATCTGACAATACTCTTAGCTCCAAAATGAACTGATTAAGGATATTTGCAACAAGTTTCAGACATTTCTTTTTGTCTTTCTCTTTTTTTAAATAAATTTCCCAATTCATTTTTTTTCCAATTAAGGGGCCATTTAGCATGGCCAATCCACCTACCCTGCACATCTTTGCATTGTGGGGGCGAAATCCACACAAGCACGGGGAGAATGCGCAAACTCCACACAGACAGTGGCCCAGGGCCGGGATCGAACCTGGGACCTCGGTGCCGTGAGGCAGCTGTGCTAACCACTGCACATCAGTGCTGCCTTGTCTTTCTCAATTGAATATAACCAATCACTATTTGTCGATGTACTATTTGTCAATGTACCCTGTCGATTATTCTTTTTGTCTATTATGTACGTACTGTGTACGTTCCTTTGGCCACAGAAAAATCCTTTTCACTGTACTTCGATACATGTGACAACCAATCAATGTATTTATGTTAAATATATTATTTGATGTAATGGTACGTTAGGGCAGCACGGTAGCATTGTGGATAGCACAATTGCTTCACAGCTCCAGGGTCCCAGGTTCGATTTTGGCTTGGGTCACTGTCTGTGCGGACTCTGCACATCCTCCCCACGTGTGCGTGTGTTTCCTCCGGGTGCTCCTGTTTCCTCGCACAGTCCAAAGATGTGCAGGTAAGGTGGATTGGCCATGCTAAATTTCCCTTAGTGTCCAAAATTGTCCTTAGTATTGGGTGGGGTTACTGGGTTATGGGGATTGGGTGGAGGTGTGGACCTTGGGTAGGGTGCTCTTTCCAAGGGCCGGGGCAGACTCGATGGGCCAAATGGCCTCCTTCTGCACTGTAAATTCTATGAAATTCTATGTTAGGCCTCTGACCAGGCCTTTTACTCAAACCAGCATAATTAACAATTATTCACACTAGACATGGTGGACTAAGCAGTGGTATCCCACAGAAAAGAATATTCACTGTTTTGAAGAGAGAACTGCTTCCAGTTTTCATCCTCCCTACTAAAAGCAGTGGACTCTAAATTAGATAGCAACCAATATCGGGTTCATTACCTGGTATTGGGAGATGGTAGCATTCTGGTAATGGCACTGGATGAGTAATCCAGAGACCCAGCTTAATGCTCTGGGAACAAATCCCACCACAGTAGCTGGTGGAATTTGAATTCAGTTGTTAGATCTGGAATATGAAGCTGGTCCCAGTGACGCCGGACATAAAACTGTCGTTGATTGTCGCAACAATCTGGTTCGCTAATGCCCCATGAGGGCAGGAAAATCTGCCCTCATGGGGCCCTACCTGGTCTGATCGACATGTGACTCCAGACCCTCTGAAAGGGCAACAAAATGCTGATCTTGCCTGAGCCCCCCCACTTCTCATGAAAGAAAGAAAAAAATCAGTATGTTATGAATGAGCACCGATAGAGACCCAAGAATCATCTAAATTTGTCCACCAGTCCGACTGAAATAAATAAAGCAAGTTATGGATGCCAACCGTCCACAACCAGTTCCCCCATCATTCCACACCTACTCAGTGGATGCAACAATGTTGGTGAGCCCCGGTCACTCGTCACTCTTCAAAGCCTGCAATAAGCTGGGAAACTGGGAGAGAGGATCACAGGTTTCTGTTCCTAATCAACAGTTAAATGGAATTGGAGAAACAGATAACTAGATAGTTCACTATCTGTAGTGCAGTTCCAAAATCTGATCCATTAGCTGCACAGGTGAGCGAAAATCACCCTGTATGCCTGAAATCCTTCTTATAATAATCTTTATTGTAACAGGTAGGCTTACATTAACACTGCAATTAAGATACTGTGAAAAGCCCCGAGTCGCCACACTGAAGCTTGTTCGGGTACACCGAGGGAGAATTGAGAATGTCCAATTCACATAACAGAACGTCTTTTGGGACTTGTGGGAGGAAACTGGAGCACCCGGAGGAAATCCACGCAGTTACAGGGAGAACATGCAGACTCCACAAAGACAGCGACCTAAGCCGGGAATCGAATCTGGGACCCTGGAGCTGTGACACGACTGTGCTAACCACTGTGCTACCGTGCTGCCCATAAACCTGAAAACGTTTGCTGCCGTAAGGTAACATAAATGAACTTACTGGTACAAGACACAGAGGGAGGATCAGTGAGAGCTCTGTAGTAGCCATCCTCGCACTCACACCATGAGGAGCCTTCACGAGCTGCATGACTATGAGCTGGGCAGCGGGCACACCGATGGTCCTGTGACGACGACTTATAGAATCCTGGTTCACAAGCTGCCAAAGAAAATATATCATTTTAATGTCAGTGACTTTGATGGCACTACAAGATTAAAGTTCAATACAGCTTCCATTCAGAACATTCTGAAAAATAAATGAGAAACGAAAAAGATTGTCACACAATGCTTAGCTTATGTACTGGGCAAAGTGCTCCAAGTCAAGACAGGATGCATTTATCACCTATAGTGATCACCCCTTCAACTCACTAATGGTCATTTTGGTTCCTTGGTGTGCACCACTAATGTAGAGAACATAAATCACTGTACGCCAGCACTTAAGTCAATACCAAACTCTCTCATCTAATTGTAGTTTTCCTGTTAACTTTATATCAATTGAGTCTCTTTTCTCCCAAAAGCAAAATTCATACAAATCCTTCACCGTGCCTTTACGAGGAAAACCAATTGAAATCTAAAATGATTTTAAGTCTTACAGGATTTACAGTTGGCCTTATGCAAGTTCTGAATTAGTTATCACTTTGTGGCAAAGTTATCCAAATATTGATCACTTCTGTTAAATGACAATATTCCATCTGACCACAAACACATTACATCAGAAGACGCAGCAAACAAATCTTCATCTGGCATAAATATGTTTTGACCGAAGCTGTGGAAAAAAAACCAGCATTACCCTCCACCAACTGTGCATTTGAAAGAAGTGCTGGAGCTTTTGGGAGAAGCGGACCAGGATCAGAGGATGATCAGGATGATCCCTCAACCTTGTACTGACATTACTCAGAACTTTTGATTTAAAAAGTGATCAATACTGAGACCACATTTTCATCTGGGTGAGGAGGTGTGTTTCGGTGGGCAAATGGCCACCCTTAGTTACTTTTGGAGGAAATCCAATTTCCCTCTGCATTCCAGATCCCGCGCAATTTTTTCTCTGGTCTTTTTGCTGGGTGGGGAATGCCTAGAGTTCAAAATGCACACCTATCCTCACGGAGGTGGGGCTCCCCATTTTAAGTGGGGTGAACAATCAGATTTCGTCTCTCATACCATGTTCACCTGGTGTTGTGATGTTTTGGAAGCCCATTAAAAGCATGTCAAGTTTGAGGGTTCGTGAAGAAAATGGAAAGCCTGCTGAGGAGTCTGCAACATTCTGAAAGGTAAGGGTAATTTTTTTTTTCATCTTTAAATGTCACTATTAGGTGTTGTATTATAATGTAGATGCATTTTTAAGGCAGCGATTCATCATTGGGATCTGTAAGTTGGCCCTTACATTGACCAGCCTGGTGTATTTGTTCACATACATTCGTGCTTTTTCAATGGGGAAAGCATCACAATGCAGTGCAAATGTTACTAAATGCCCTGTCAGCCTGTGCTGTTCTACCGTGATTTAAATGGCTTTAAAGGGTGTTTTAAAGGGTGTTTCCCCAAAGTCACACATGGATAATGTATTTGTATGTGTGTGTATTTTCTTACCCATAGCGTGAGAAATTCAATTTTAAAATAACCCACAGCAAAGGCTTTTTACTTAAAAAGAAAAACAATTGTTTATTTTACACTATTGCTCTGGAAGCTTTGTACATCACGGTTGCGGCTTTATTTGTGTTCACAGTTACCTCAGAAAAGATAGTCACGAACGCATTACACACACAATTATTTACAGGTGAAGGTAGAAACAATACTTGTGAAAAGTTGGATCAGTTCAGTCTCTCTGTTGTCCGGTATGTTTTGGCTTGATATGTTTAAAGTCAAAATGTTGCTTTCTCTGAAGTGAAGGCCTTGAGGTTAGAACCATAGAGCCATAGAATCCCGACAGTTCAGGAGCCCATTCGACCATCAAGTCTACACCGACCCTCCGAAAAAGCAACCTATCGAGGCCCACTCCCTGCCCTGTCCCTGTAACCCACCTAACCTGCACATATGCAGCCACTAAGGGGCAATTTTATTATCACCGATTCACCTAACCTGTACATCCTTGGACTGTGGGAGGAAACCAAAGCACATGGAGGAAACCCACGCAGACACGCAGAGAACGTGCAGACTCCACATAGACAGTCACCCAAGGCTAGAATTTAATTTGGGTCCCAGATGCTGTTGAGGCAGCAGTGCTAACCACTGTGCAGCTGCAATGCCTTCCACTGTCAAATTGCTGAAGATTGCTTTAACACTTGAGTTTTCAAGATGGAATCGGGTTTACAGTGAGGAGGGAAGCCTCCTTGCTTTTAGATCGGCAGGCATGGCACTATTAGCTGCCCAGATACTTACAGCAGACCATTAGATATTTCTGGATGGCTCTCACTCTCTCCCTGGGCTTGAAGCTCTTGAAGCTCTGCTTCTCTGAAAATGTTTTCTCAATTTAGTTCTCTGTGGATCTACCTTTTGTATGCCACTGTCTCAACAATCCTGAATCATTTTCCAAAGAAGGAAATTGGTCAGCACAGTCCTGGGCCCTATCTTAGCCATTCCTAGTTTGAGGATCCATTTAAATCCAAATGTCTTTTGTGATTCCTTTGGAAGTGAAATGAAAGTCACCTTAGTCCCAGAGCACCATAGGCTGATCTCCCCTTTTGATAGAGAGCTAACGAGTGGTGATTTAAGCTGAGGGTCACCTCTCTCAGGTGAGGGGCAAGGTTGAGAAGGTGGGTGTTCATGGATAACCACAGCCCAAACGGGAATTGAACCCACGTTGTTGACAACTCTCCGCATACAAACCAACCATCAAGTCACTGAGTTAACTGACCCCCCCCAACATAATCTGGGTCACATCTTGGTTGTAAGGGTTGGATCCACAAGAGAAGCCCGTGACCGTCAGAATCCATTTAGTTTCTTTTTTTTTTGATCAGTTCAAGGTTTTTAAAGGTTATCTTAGTACAGTTTCTTTCAAAATTCATAATGCTGTCATGAAAACACTGTCATGGAACAGATAAAAAGAAAAGCTAAGGCTGAATTTTACAGGGGTGCATATGAAAAATGAAAATGAAAATCGCTCATTGTCACAAGTAGATTTCAAATGAAGTTACTGTGAAAAGCCCCTAGTCGCCACATTCCGGCACCTGTTCGGGGAGGCTGGTACGGGAATTGAACCGTGCTGCTGGCCTGCCGTGGTCTGCTTTAAAAGCCAGCGATTTAGCCCAGTGTACTAAACCAGCCCCTGGTGTGGGTAAGTGTTCAAAACGTTAGGTAGGGTTGCTGGACTACAGGGATCGGATGGAGGCGTGGGCTTAGGGTGCTCTTTCTAAGGACTGGTGCAGACTCGATGGGCTGTATGGTCTCCTTCTGCACTGAAGGGATTCTATAAAATGGCAGGTGGCTACTGATTTGGAAGAACTGGGTTGGGGACAGGTGAGAAAACAGTGCCCTACCCTGCCAAAAACACATTCTGCATGGGGTTGTAAAATGCAGCCCTTGGATTTGGCACTTGAAAAAATATAAAACTACCTGCTCCCTTACATACATTGATAGGCACTCTGATTGCTTGCCCCCTCTCCTCTTCCATTCCAAAAGTTGCTTTGAAATCGATAGATTTTAAATAGTCCGCCCGGCAGCAATAACATGCAGGGGGCAGCCAAAACATCAGAGCGCACTGAAACATGGGCAATTTGATTGGCTGGCAGCTCCAGCAGTGCCAGAACTCAGCAGTAGCAATTGATGAGACTACAAACTGGCCCAGGAAGAAGAAAACAATGAATTCTGGAGAGAGGCGAGTCCAGCCTTTTTGGATGGGGAGGAATCTAATACCTGAGGGAGGTAGGAGCAAAGGGCTTTGGAGGGCATGCAGGGTGACACTAAAGGGGGTATCATCTTGGTAGCTGCTCCCAATATGCACAGCACACCGTGTGAAGGACATACCCGCCATCCTTCTCACCTTTACACTCGTTAGGTTAAAAAACAGCCTTCTCACTCCCACTGCCTCCCCACCATATTATGCCACGGGTAGCTTAATATTCAGGTTAATTGGCTGGTTAACAAGCTCAATTGATTGTGGCACAGTGGTTAGCACTGCTGCCTCACAGCTCCAGGGACCCGGGTTCAATTCCAGCCTCGGGTGACTGTGTGTGTGCGGAGTTTGCACGTTCTTCCCGTGTCTGCATGGATTTCCTCCGGGTGCACCGGTTTCCTCCTACAGTCCAAAGATGTGCAGGTTAGGTGGATTGGCCATGCTAAATTGCCCCTTAGTGTTCAAAACGTTAGGTAGGGTTGCTGGACTACAGGGATCGGATGGAGGCGTGGGCTTAGGGTGCTCTTTCTAAGGACTGGTGCAGACTCGATGGGCTGTATGGTCTCCTTCTGCACTGAATGGATTCTATAAAATGGCAGGTGGCTACTGATTTTGAAGAACTGGGTTGGGGACAGGTGAGAAAACAGTGCCCTACCCTGCCAAAAACACATTCTGCATGGGGTTGTAAAATGCAGCCCTTGGATTTGGCACTTGAAAAAATATAAAACCACCTGCTCCCTTAAATACATTGATAGGCACTCTGATTTCAAATTCAGATAAGCACCTTCTACTATTTTTTGGGCATCTGAAGTCGTACCAATGCTTGGCTGAGTTCCAAGTGCTAATGGGATTCAGCACAGTAGGGGTGGGATGCTCTGATCCTCAGGCTAAGTGTTGACGCCGACGGAAACGCCGTCACGTTTCTCGACGGCGTCAACATGGCCTCAGGATCAGCAATTGTGGCCCCTACAGGGGGCCAACACAGCACTGGAGCGGTTCACGCCGCTCCAGCTGCTGATCCCGGCATCAAATGGGCACTGCAGGAGCCGCGCATGCACAGTGGCACCGCGCCAATGCGCACATGCGCAGTGGCTTCCTTCAACGCGCCGGCCCCGACGCAACATGGCGCAGGACTACAGAGGCCGGTGCGAAAGAAAGGAGGCCCCCAGCCAGAGAGGCCGGCCCGCCGATCGGTGGGCCCCAATCGCGGGCCAGACCACATCGGAGCCCGCCCCCCGGGATCAGACCCCTCTTCACTCCCCCCCCCACAGGCTGCCCCCCCGACCCTTCCACGCCGTGTTCCCGCCGGCTGAGAGCAGGTGTGGACGGCACCGGCGGGACTTGACTATTTTACGACGGCCGCTCGGTCCATCCCGGGCCGAGAATCGGGGGCCGGCCGCATAGAGCGTCCCCCGACCGGCGCCGCGCCAACCACACCGGCATGCCAGCGTCAGGATGGCGTGGCGCGATTCACGCCGGTCGCGGGGATTCTCCGGCCCAGCCCCGGCTGAGAGAATCCAGCCCTAGGTGTTCCATTTTTCAGAGAATGAATGACGGTTTCAAGAAGTTATAATGACAAATTGTCCCTTAGATGATGTGATTTATAGTTTGTTGACACAAGCTAATGGCTTACAAGAATTACCAATTTTATTTCACATGGCATAATTAATTTTTTTCTCAAACTCAATAATATGGAGGCTTATATGAGATGGTGAGAGCCACACCCCCCCCCCCCCCCCCCCCCCGCCCGAGGAATGAAAAATAATTTCCATTGATATTGCATGGAATTTGAAGATTGTACATAATGCATGCTGGATGTGTATCTATTCAGGTTCCATGGGGGAATAGAGGTAGCTTGGGAAATCTGACAGTGCATGGGCTGGCATTGGGGTGAGAAGGGGTGGGGGAGGTGAGGGGTGATGTTTAAACACTGTTGGGTGTGGGGATACTGTGTTGGGAGACCAAGGTGGGCTTCTAGCTGACCAGCCTCTGCACTCACACTTCACGTACTTCAGCAAAACTCGCAAACTGCAGAGAACCCGATCCCAGTGCAAAAAGACAACATGGCACATGGGAAGTCACACATGGTTTGGGTGTGCAGTTTAAGAGACATGGAAGTGCACAGGTTGGGCTTTCCCATGCTTATAGGAAGATTCAGCTCCGTACCTTGTTTGAAAAGAATATCACAAAGCCCTTGCGTACACGGAATTTAAAATATAATAATAATCTTTATTGGTGTCATAAGTAAGCGTACATTAACACTGCAACGAAGTTACTATGAAAATCCCCTAGTCGCCACACTTCGGCACCTGTTCGGGTACACAGAGGGAGAATTCGGAATGTCCAATTCACCTAACAAGCACGTCTTTCGGGACTTGCGGGAGGAAACTGGAGCACCCGGAGAAAACCCACGCAGACACAGGGAGAATGTGCAGACTCTGCATAGACAATGACCCAAGCCGGGAATCGAACCAGGGACCCTGGTGCTGTGAAGCAACAGTGCTAACCACTGTGCTACCGTGCCACCCCATATGCTACCGTACCACCAAATATCCAGTTAACCTTAGAACAACCGTTGTTCCTACAAAGCTTTTCAAACATCTTTGCACTAAGGAAACCTCTAGCACCAACTTGATGTGCTATAGGTTAATCATTTCTTTATAACAGTTGATCCAAATGTTTCACTTTTACTTTTTCCCGGGAGGTGGACACCACTGACAATAACCCAATTGGCCTTGAACTGAACATTTCATAGCTGAGTTAAGAATCAACCACATTGCTGTGGGTCAGATGTCACATGTAGGCCAGATTGGGCAGGGACAGAAAATCACCCTCCCTAAAGGACATAAGCGAGGCAGATTGGTTGATATAATAACCAATGATAGCTTCATAGATGCCATGACACAAACTAGCTTTCAATTCCAGATTACATAGAACATAGAACATAGAACAATACAGCGCAGTACAGGCCCTTCGGCCCACGATGTTGCACCGAAACAAAAGCCATCTAACCTACACTATGCCATTATCATCCATATGTTTATCCAATAAACTTTTAAATGCCCTCAATGTTGGCGAGTTCACTACTGTAGCAGGTAGCTGATCAATGCTGAAAATGTGACGGACCTATCTTGATTGAATCAGCGCTGACCAGCAAACAGCCATCCGGTGACATGGAAAACGTCCACCCTCCTCCACATCGCCGGCAACTTCGGTGCAAATTGGAGGATCTTCAAACAAAAGTTCCAACTCTCCCTCGAAGCCACCGATCTTGAGGCCGCATCGGACGCCAGGAAAATCGCACTATTCCTCTCCACAGCCGGGACCACGCCATCCACATCTACAACTCCCTGATATTCGCTGAAGGTCAAGACAAGATTAAATTTAAAACAGTCCAACTGAAGTTCAACAGCCACTGCGACATTGAGGTGAATGAGAGCTTTGAACCGTACATTTTCCAGCAGAGGCCTCAGGGTGAGGATGAACCTTTTCAATCCTTTCTGACCCATCTCCGCATCCTCGCGCAGTCATGTAACTACGACTCGACCACTGATTCCATGATCCGGGATCAGATCATTTTCGGGATCCACTTCGATTCCCTTCACCAGCAGCTCCTGAAAGTCAAGCAGCTCACCCTCACCATCGCCATCGAAACGTGCGTTCTCCACGAACATGCTAACAATCGGTACTCCCACATCAGGGCGGCAGAAACGGCAAAGCTCACCTCCCACGAGGCGGAACGGGTGCAGGCCATCGCACAAATGCAGGCCCTAAGTATCGACGAGAGTGGCCATTCCGCGCACTTTTCCCAGGCCCCTGCGCGATGGCGAGGGGACGGCGAGACCGACCAGACTGCGCAGGTGCGTACGGCGTTCGACCGCACTGTGCATGCGCAATGCGCACGGAACGCGCTGACGTTGGCGGCATGACGTGTCCGAATTGGAGCTCCGTCCATTTAAAGCGGCAATGTCCGGCAAAATCACGACGGTGTCTACAGTGTGGAGCGCTTGGCCACTACGCAGCCCTTTGCAGATCTGCACCACTGCCCAGCATCCAGCGATCCCAACCACGGCGCAGAAGCGTCTGTTCAATACAGCAGGCCATGCCAGACTCCGGCCCCGACAGCCCAACAGATCCTGATGCTGCGTGCCTCAAATCTCCATACCGGGTGGGCATCATTACGAAGCATGCGCTGCCTTTCTCCAAGACAGCGACGCACCTCCCGATCCTCAGCGTGGTTCCCGACGATGAGTGGTGTGCTGTCCTCACAGTCAACAAGGCTCGCATCCGGTTCAAACTGGACACCGGCGCATCGGCGAACCTCATCCCCAAATCCGATCTCGACACCATCCACGTCAGACCAAGCATTCTTCCACCGGCCTGCCAGCTCCTTGACTGCAATGGCAATGCCATAGCTGCCAGTGGCTCATGCCAACTCGGAGTTTCCAATAAGTCATTTAAAGCGACACTGCGATTTGAGGTTGTGGGACCTGACAGAGGATCCCTGCTCGGTGCTCGGGCCTGCAAACTCCTGAACTTGGTTCGGCGGGTCCACACCATGTCATCCTCACAGGCGACGGCCTCACCTGATGAGAACTTCCAGGATGAAATCAATGACATCATCACACAGTACCACAGCGTGTTCGACGGAATGGGCACATTCCCATACCGATACAAAATCCTGCTCAAATGGAACGCCACCCCTGTGATCCACGCACCACGTTGGGTGCCAGCACGCCTCAAGGACCGCCTCAAGCAGCAGTTACAGGACCTCCAGGACCAGGGCATCATATCAAAGGTCACAGAACCCACGGACTGGGTCAGCTCCATGGTCTGCGTCAAGAAGCCGTCAGGGGAGCTTCGAATCTGCATCGACCCCAAGGATTTAGACTGCAACATCATGCAGGAACATTACCCAATACCAAAACAAGAGGAGTTGACCAGCGAGATGCCTCCCAAAATTCACGTTTGAGACGGACCACAGGCCACTAGTCCACATAATCCAGAAGGATTTGAATGTCATGACGCCTCGGTTACAACGAATCCTTCTCAAGCCACGCCGCTATGACTTTGAACTTGTCTACACGCCAGGCAAAGAACTCATTGTTGCATATGCCCTTTCCAGGTCTATCACCACATCGTGTGAACAAACTGACTTTGTCTGCCAAATCGATGCGCAGGTGCAATTGTGTGCCTCCAACCTTCCGGCTACTGATGAGAGGGTCATCCAAATTCGTGAGGAAACGGCCAAGGATACTCTGCTACAGCGTGTGATGCAGCACCTCACGAATGGCTGGCAGAAGAGACAATGTCCCCAGTTTTACAACGTCAAGGACAAACTGACGGTGGTGGACGCCATCCTCATGAAGCTCGATAGGATTGTGATTCCACAGATCATGCAAGCTATGGTGCTCGGCCAACTCCATGAGGGTCACCTGGGGGTCGAGAAATGTCGACGCAGAGCTCGAGAGGCAGTCTATTGGCCGGGCATCAGCCAGGACGTTGCCAACACGGTCCTCAACTGCCCCACATGTCAGAAATTTCAGCCAGCTCAACTTAAAGAAACTCTGCAGCAACATGAGATAGTGACCTCCCCATGGTCCAAAGTAGGTGTCAACCTTTTCCACGCCAAGGGGCGTGACTATGTCCTCCTGGTCTACTTCTCCAATTACCCTGAAGTGATGAAACTGTCTGACCTCACGTCAAAGGCGGTGATTAAAGCATGCAAAGAAACATTTGCCAGGCATGGGATACCGCTCACGGTGATGAGTGACAATGGTCCCTGTTTTTACAGCCAGGAGTGGTCTGATTTTGCCCGCCTATACAACTTTCGTCACGTAACCTCCAGCCCCCACTACCCGCAGTCAAATGGGAAGGCCGAAAATGGGGTCTATATCGTCAAGAGATTACTTTGCAAGGCTGCAGACTCAGGCTCCGACTTCAACCTGGCGCTGCTTGCATACAGAGTATCCCCGCTGGCCACTGGGTTGTCTCCCGCGCAGATGGTCGTGAATTGCATTCTGCAAACCAAGGTTCCAGCCATCCATGTTCCAGACCTTGACCACCTCACGGTCATACAAAAGATGCAGCAGTCTCAGGCCCAACAGAAATCAGCATACGACGCTCATGCCACGGATCTCCCCGAGCTGCTCCCAACTGATCGTGTTCGTGTGCAGTTGCCTGACGGCGGCTGGTGGTCTGCCACAGCTGTGGTGGTCAAGCAAGTGGCCCCGAGATCGTTCCTCGTCCGCATGGCTGATGGCTCCTTCCTACAGCGCAACAGATGGGCGCTGCGCAGAACTCCACGCCCACCACCTAACCATGATGTCCCGCCTTACACAATGCTTCCTCCGGACGTGCCCTACCACGAGGCCACCGATCTACCAGCAATCCTGCCGACCTCTGCGACCACCGCATTGGCGGCGGTCCCGCCTATCCAAGTGCAGGTGGCCCCTTAATCCACCCTTGAGGCGGTCAACCAGAATTCGTCGCCCGCCACAGAGACTAAACTTATAGACTGAACTTTTGCACAACTGTGTTACCTTATCGTTTTGACCTCTGTAAATATCATTGTTACCATTTTATTTGCCCTATATCTGCACTAGCAACACCTTCCTGTGTACATAAGGTCATTTTAGAACATTCTGTATATTGTCACGCACATATACACATCCACACGCACATGCACCTTAATATTTATTATCACAACACACACAATATAGAAAAAAAAAGGGGGGGAGATGTCATAATATACATCGATGTACACAATGAAGTGCAGACAGGCAGTGATTGACACACAGGATGACCAGTAAGCACACAGAACAGAGCAGCCAATCACCAGACAGGACACAACCACTATAAAGCCAGAGGGCACCAGTTTTCCCACTCTCTCGGGACCCAGCATCTAAGCCAGTTAGAGCTCATGAGCTAGCCAGTGCCTACACCATGTGGTAGCTAAGTTAGTCTGGTCAGGCTAGTGTCAGGTCTCCAGTCAAGTCAGCATAGTGTCGACCCACAATTGAACATGTATAATAGTTTGGATGTTGAATAAAAGCGTGTTGCATTTTATCAAGTGCTGGAGGTCTGTCTCTCGCTACACTGCATCAAGTGCAGTTCACCTCGACCCAGCCTACCCAACATATCAGGGGATATCTAGCCAAAACTACAAACAACATCACAAAGATATTTATTTCACTACTGTTTGCATGTGAATTGCCTACCATGTTTCCTACATCATAACAGTAATATAACTAAAAACGTTCTATTTTTGCTGTAAGCATGTTGCGGTGTGCTGAGGGCATGAACATCGTTATATAAATACAAGTCTTTCTTTCTCATTGAATGACACCCAAACAATGCAAGGGTAAATTTGTAAATTTGTAACTATTTTTAGAACTCTGGGTTTAGTTTGCAGACTTTGTCAGCACCTCATTGCTTGTCACCTTCAATGTTCAATTTTGTATGTCTGGTTTTAACTTCTTTTTACATCACTTTCAAAAGATAACTGTGAAGTTGAAACGTATGTACACACAAAACAGCAACAACGTCTAAATTGATACAGCCAGACTCCAGGCACATAGTGTGAGCAAGGATTAAAGATCAGTGTAACGATCTAGTGAGCGCCTTGCTTGCAATGTTGGGTCATTACTACAGCATCCTGCACAGACCTCGTCAAATCTATGTGGGCTCACAGATGTATTGTTCTGGAATTAACCTTTCCCCTAGAAATCTCTTGCAATGTCATTATGCTTGAGCTGTTAGTGTGTGGAGCCTTTTCTGTGCTCGCATGGCTGGGTTCCCGTATATACCTTGTCCTTGAGGTGTGATGACACTGACACCAGAGAATTGATGGCTGTGGCATTATCATTCAGAGTATACTGATGAATAATCTGTGCACCTGTGAAATTCCATTGCCTGGTATACATTAGGAATGTTTAAAGTCTTGTTTTATTAATGTTCAAAACATTTTACAATCTACAATTCTTATAGACAATTGAGGCATAGCATTGTCACTGAGAACGCAAGAAGGTCATTTAAGCTGATGTTACAAATGTACTCTTAGGAAGAAATCTTGAGTGGTTATTCTACAAATCAGAGTCAAAAAAGGTGAGGAACTCCGTGCAAGATATTAAAAGGAAAGTTCTTCAGTAATATTCAACAATAAGACAAACAAAATATTGGGATCACTCAAGCCTTTTTTTTGGACATCAGGGGTTCCAAAATAGCACTCACAGTGCACTCATACACTTGTGAGACGATTCACATCAGAGCCATATTCATGCATACACTGAATGGCCTCTGGAAATACGGAGAGCATAATGTCTACTGGAAGAAGACATCCTCTTTTTCACCTCCTCAAGGCCTCCAGCGCAGCGTCCAAAAACTGTGGAATCCATGCTCTCCCATGATGTAACAGTCTTCAATGTTTTCCAGGTCATATTCACTTCCAACACAACAACCAGCACCTGCTCCAGGTAAAGTGTACTTGCCCCTTAAGACTTATAGGCTCGTCTCAAATGTTGCTAGCCAGCCATGATATTATTGTCCCCTTGCTGATATGCCCAAGCAATCAACAGCACAGATCGTGCTGGATGGACACTGAAATTGTTGAAATGAGAAGGCAGTACCAAAACGGTATGCTGCCCACATTTCAATCAAAAGGAGCAGGTCAATTGCGCATCGCGATTCCAGCGTCTTTATTCTAAGGCTACCGCTTTCTGGCCTGTGACAAGGAGCAATGGGGTGGAGGAAACGCCACAGTGAAGCTTCATAGCTCATCCCCAATCAGTGCTTAAAGCTAATGTCAGTTTTAGCAGGAATCCAGGTATTACAGTAAACATCAATGGACTAGGAAGGGGGAGGATCAGCCTGAGTTTACACTCCTGATCACTGTAAAGAGTCCTCATCTGGATATCAAGGTTTTTGTCATATCCTGCACAGTTTAACATCCAGACAACATTCTTTTCTCTTGTACTCCACAAAAGAAATGGCTATTTAGGCAGGATCCGAGGAAGTGACAGCTGCCCAGAAATTGTATCCAAACATCAACTGGCGTCTTTAAGATAGTGGAATCTTCATTTTTAATTATGCTGCTCTATCATTTTCCTCAGGATCATGCCCTTGTCTTGCCGAAATGTTGTGCCAGATATTATTGACATTTTGTCACTGATTTAGTTAATTTAATGAAGAACCCCTCTTTTATTATCTTGCATTTCACTGCTTGCTTTATTTTAACCATGGCAGATTTTAACTTTATTTAAGCTCCCTGCAATAGACAGGTTGGCAAAATTAACGGATGGGGTTACACAGGTGAGGAAGAGTGGAGCTTTGGGTGGGTAAACTAGAAATCCAGATTCCAGGGTTGGGGGCTGAGGGTGCTGGAGGGAAGCAGTGCTTTGAAGGCATTCCTCCCTGTAACTGGCCTCACCTCCCTCCCTTCAGCCACTGGGTTCCCCGAGACCTGGGCAACCCAGCTGTTGATGTGAAACATGGAAAGTAGGTTAAGTTAGAGGGTGCCAGCCTCATTACCATATTTAAATAGACCATCACCACTTGGAGCAAGCTGCCTTCCAGCCCTTTTAGAGTTCAAATTTCAAAAAATGTTAACATTAAATCCAACCCTTGCTCACCTGTTTAGTATGTTATCGTTCCCCCTGATGTCTCTGAAGAGTTAGTACCATTTTGTAATCTTTATCTTAAGCAGTCCCTCAGGATCGAGGATGATTTGCTTTTCACTCCAGTTCAATGGCTTCTGAGCTAGCTGATTTGTCTATTATGTCTGCAAACTCGGCCAAATGCGGGGCACATGGTGCTTGAAGAGTAGGGTGAATGGGTTGTTTTGAAGTTTGTGTACTCCCTCTATCGCCTCAACTTCATCTCTAGAGGTTCCTGACAAAGGTCTCTTTTGATGTGTTTGGGTTGGTGCCTTCCCGAATGAGCTTTCTCGTTTTGATCAGTCACAATCCACAAGCCAAACTCCCATGAGCTGGCAGGTATATTTGACCTCTTCTGGGGTAATTTGCGGACATCCTAAAGTGTTTGCGCTGTCCTCCTGGGAGCCTGGCATCAGGCATACGAGCGACGTGCCCTGCCCAGTGAAGCTGGTTTTGAGTGGTTAGCACCTTGACAACTTGATTGGAGATGATGCTGCTGTTGGACTGCATTTCTTGACACCAAGGTTTGGAGGATTGCAAAAGCAGTGCTTTGAGGTGCCTGCTGCAGGTTGTCCTGATGCATATGCAGGTATCATCTTCATTATCATCCCCAGTATGCCAGCTCAGCCTTGGGCTGACTGAGGAAAAGAGTATTTGAGAATCAGGATCTCAAATCGAGGATCATTCTGGGAAGGAAATGCATTCCTGCGTATATTCTTTGAAAAGCAGGGAATAGGCTCTCATCTCCCTGCATAGTCTAAAACGTTAGCCAAAGTCTCAAAGATTACTGGCTGATCAGGTTCAGTGGAACAAAAATGGGGTGAATTATGGAGAGAGGAATGAATTCCCACCATTGGGGCCGAAAATAGCTGGTGACCCCACTTTGGCAAGCAGAGGAACCCAGGGCTGCAGTTTGTCAGCAGCAGCAAATTAAGAGGCATCCACCAGGGCCAGTTTTCAATTATGGATGGCAGCCCCCCCCTCCCCCCCACAAGGCCTGCCACCTTAACCAGAGAGCTGGCAATCCAGCAGCACCACTGCTAGCAATTGCTGAGCCTGAAGGGAGAGAGCATCTTCGAAGATAGACAAGTGTGGTTGGAGATGCCGGAGCTGGGTAGGGTAGACCCAGGCAATCAGAGGGGTGATGGTGGATGGACGCTGAGTACGGCAACACCATTATTGCAAAGGCGACACCGTTGCAGGTGAGACCATCCCCCGGGACCCTCCCCCCTTCTACCCATTATTTATGGTGTGCCCACAAAGGAGAGCTGGCCCAGTATCTGATGGGAGGCTGCCAGGTTTCACGTACTGGTATCCTGACGTGACGGCGGACCGTCCTGACTCAGGCAAAATGCCCGTAGAGTTGGGAAGTGGCTCAATCGATTTCCTAGCAAGTAGTCAATCTACCGACCTTCCAACCACTGGAAAAATGGCATGGTGGCAGGAAGTCAAAGCGCTCCCTCCCGCTGATGTCTATCTGTGTCATTTTTCCAGCCTTACTGCCTCGCAGCCCATGTCCAAAGCATCCAGAAATTCTGCCATTCTTTTTGGATCTCCGCTATCAAAACTTTCTATCAATTTTAAAGACATCTGTTAGGTCACCCTTCAACCTTCTTTTATCAAGCAAAATAATTATTTCCCGGTACATATACGCATGCTTTTCTGGTATCATCTTTGTCAACCTTCTCTACAGGGCAACACGGTAGCACAAGTGGCTAGCACTGTGGCTTCACAGCACCAGGATCCCAGGTTCGATTTCCCGCTGAGTCACTGGCTTTGCGGAGTCTGCACGTTCTCCCCGTGTCGGCGTAGGTTTCCTCCGGGTGCTCCGGTTTCCTCCCACAGTCCAAAGACGTACAGGTTAGATGGATTGGCCATGCTAAATTGCCCTTAGTGTCCCAAAAAAAGGTTAGGAGGGGTTATTGGGTTACAGGGATAGGGTGGAAGTGAGGGCTTAAGTGGGTCGGTGCAGACTCGATGAGCCGAATGGCCTCCTGCACTGTATGTTCTATGTTCTATACTCTCTCAGTGTCTCTCTATCCTTTTCAAAACATGATGACTGGAAATTCCAAGCAGTATTCTTAAGTGTGGTCTAAACAAGGTTCATTATAGGTTGAACATGACTTACTTACTTTTCAATTCTATTCCTCTTGAATAAAAACCCTTTTATGACCTCTGGCATAACTTTTAGTGATTGGTGTAATTGTACTCCAAGATCCCTTTCTCTCTCTCTCTACTTAGCCTCACACCTTCCAAGTAATACCTGCAGTGTGCAAAGCAGGAAAGATCTTTTCCAGAGGTTAAAGACAGAGCCAACGGGACATTAAGATCGGAAACAGAGCAGCACATGCCATTCTTTACAAAGCCAAATTGTATGCATGTGTATGCGTGCATGTGTGCACGCGTAAAAATGAGTATATCTTACTGCCAAAGGTTATGGGTTTTGCTTAAAGAGTAAAAAAGATTTTAACCAGGGAGATGCTATAGAGCTTGAACGGATCATGACCTTGCCTGACATTCAGAGCAAAAGGGCATTAGAGCTTCGCTTGCTAACATAGCAACCAGGGTAAACAGATAGTGAAGGGAAACAAGAGGAACTCATGATAGGAGACAAGTCAATAGAATTAAGCCTTCTGGAAATCAAACTAATCCACACAATAGCTTCACCACAGAAACTTCACCAATTACCAGAATGTAATTATGGGAACAATCTTTATTGAAAACAGAACTGATTTGTTGAAGTTCTCAACATATAAAAATCTGCTTTTGGTTTTGTTGAGATGAGTAATCTATTTAATTCTGTATGTTCTTTCATTCATGTTATTTCAACCCGACAAGTAGGTTGAACCATAACAATTTCCATTTTTTTTATACTGAGCTGGTTTCTGAAACAAATTTACAAATGAGCACCTTACATTCCCACCGTACGGGCTGTTTCGCCACACACTGCCATCAGTCTGCAGTAAGATTCCCGTTACAGAGTCACAAAGCCTGTCTGACGCCAGAGGAGAGCACTCACTCTGGGAACAGTGCTTAATATTCCACTTCAGACCATTCATCGGCCCATTCCTGAAAACAAATACACACTATAAAATGATAGCTGGGACGTTACACTTAACAACAAATTGCTGTAAAAATGTTTTTAAAAACATTACTCCCTCCCAAAATGTTGGTATAGCTATGGGCAAGATCAGTATAATTCCAACTGAAAATAAAGTAGAGATTTGTCACAAATGTGTTATTATGATACATATTTGTGAAAAGGTTAATTTTGTTTTTAAATTAATAGTTTGTGGCATTAAAAAAGGCTGCCAAAAGTCACCTGACCTATTACAACTTGAGTGTTCATCAAGCTTCTAGAATGTTACAAGTTGAATGCAAGTAGACATTGTGGTAAAGCACTGTATTGTATTATACCTGCTGTATGTAACATGCCCGGGCTTGCCCCTGCTGGCTCCGCCTGTGGCTTCTCCCCTCGGGCTCAGGTATAAAGGTGGCCAACCTCCGGCTCTGCCTTCAGTCTGGGGCCGGCTGCCAGCAGGTATCTTTAAGCTAATTAAAGCCACAGTTTCACTCTCAACTCATCTTCTGCCGTTATTGATGGTACATCAATTTAATTAGCTTAAAGTTTTAAGATGGACCAATCACTCAAACCTGATCGCCTGGAGCTGGACCCCCAAGCAGCCGACGCCACTACCACATTCGAACACTGGCTACGCTGCTTTGAATCCTGTATCGCATACTCCGCTATTGCCATCGCCGAGACCCACAAGCTGCGAATTCTCAACTCCCGGGTGAGCCCGCAAGTATACCTTATTATCAGGGACGCTGGCTCGTACGCGGATGCGATAATCCTGTTGAAAGGACAGTATGTCAGGAAAGTCAATGAGGTGTACGCTAGGTATCTCCTTGCCACGAGGCGACAGGGCCCCGGACAATCGCAAGCTGAGTTTCTGCGCGCATTGCGGGTATTCGGCCGGAACTGCAATTGTAAGCCGGTATCGGTTGTCGAGCACACAGAGTTGTTGAACCGGGACGCCTATGTCGAAGGCATAAAGTCAAATTACACCCGCCAGCGCCTACTAGAAAGGGGTACACTCAACCACCAAGAGACAGTACAGCTTTTGGACTCGTTAGAAGTGGCCCTCCGCAACATGGATGCCTACACCTCCGACCACGCGGCACCCTCGTGGATGTCGTGGACGCCGCCATCACCCGACCCGGGGGCGCCGCAAGCCTGTGCCACGCAGCAACCCGCCAATTCCGGAGCCCCAAAGTGCTACTTCTGGGGCCAGGGTAAGCACCCCAGACAACGCTGCCCAGCGAGGAGCACGATCTGCAACGGGTGCGGAAAGAAGGGCCATTTTGCTAAAGTCTGCCAGGCCCGTCCTGTTTTTAAAATCTGCAGCGCTGCATGTAGCCCATGGAGTCCACCATCTTCATCGCCACTCGCCACGTGCGACCCCTGGGGGCCACCATCTTTGAATCACCCCGCTGCCTCGCGGAACCCTTGCTCACCCGATCGTAAGCTGGCCTCCGCTACCCTCGATCAGCCCGCCCACCTTTCGCAGCTCGCCTCCATCACCCTCGACCAGTCTCGACCGCATCACCTCGCCAACTCCACGATGGCCGTCCGGATCAACGGCCACGAGACGATCTGCCTTTTCGACTCTGGGAGCACAGAGAGTTTCATTCATCCAGATACGGTACGGCGCTGCTCCCTCCCAATCTTACCCGCGACCCAGAAAATCTCTCTGGCTTCTGAATTGCATACCATGGAAGTCCGTGGGCACTGTGTTGCAACCCTTACAGTACGGGTGTTGAATACAAAAACTTCAAACTCTACGTCCTCCCACAACTCTGCGCTGCCGTGTTACTGGGGCTCGATTTCCAGTGCCATCTCAAAAGTGTTACCTTGGAGTTCAATGGACCCCTGCCCCTCCCTCACCGTCTGCAGCCTCTTGACCCTTAAGGTCGCCCCACCCCCGCTCTTCGCTAACCTCACTCCGAACTGTAAGCCCGTCGGCACTAGGAGCAGACGATACAGTGCTCGGGACATGGCCTTTTTCAGGTCGGAGGTCCAGCGACTCCTGCGGGAAGGGATCATAGAGGCTAGTACTAGCCCCTGGAGAACCCAAGTGGTGGTCGTCAAGACTGGGGAGAAGCACCGGTTGGTCATCGACTACCGTCAGACTATCAACCGGTACACGCAGCTTGATGCGTACCCCCTCCCCCGCATATCTGACATGGTCAATCAGATTGCGCAGTACCGAGTCTTCTCCACCATTGATCTGAAGTCCACGCACCACCAGATCCCTATCCGCCCAGAGGACCGCCAATACACTGCCTTCAAGGCAGATGGCCGCCTCTATCACTTCCTCAGGGTCCCCTTCGGCGTCACCAATGGGGTCTCGGTCTTCCAACGGGAGAAGGACCGAATGGTTGACCAATACGAGCTGCGGGACACGTTCCCGTATCTGGATAATGTCACCATCTGCGGCCATGACCAGCAGGACCATGACGCTAACCTCCAAAAATTCCTCCACAATGCCAAGCTCCTTAACCTGACATACAATAAGGAGAAATGCGTTTTGCGCACAACCCGCCTAGCCATCCTTGGCTACGTTGTGGAAAACGGAGTCCTAGGGCCCGACCCTGACCGGATGAGCCCCCTTCAGGAACTTCCCCTTCTCCACTGCCTGAAGGCCCTGAAGAAATGCCTGGGTTCTTTCCCTATTATGCCCAGTGGGTCTCCAATTATGCAGACAAGGCCCGCCTACTCATTAAATCCACCCTTTTTCCCCTGACGGCTGAGGTCCGCCTGGCCTTCAACCACATCAAAGCGGATATTGCCAAGGCCGCATCCCTTTCCAGGTGGAGAGCAATGCGTCCAACTTTGCCCTGGCCGCTACCCTCAACCAGGCAGGCAGGCCCGTGACTTTCTTCTCCCGTACCCCCCAGAGCTCCGAAATTCGACACTCCTCTGTCGAAAAGGAAGCCCAAGCCATTGTGGAAGCTGTGCGACATTGTAAGGATTACCTGGCCGGCAGGCGATTCACTCTCCTCACTGACCAGCGGTCGGTGGCCTTCATGTTCAATAACACACAGCGGGGCAAGATCAAGAATGACAAGATCCTAAGGTGGAGGATCGAACTCTCCACCTATATTTATGATATCTTGTATCAACATGGGAAGCTCAATGAGCCCCCAGATGCCCTATCCCGCGTTACATGTGCCAGCGCAAAAGTAGACCGACTTCGGGCCCTCCACAATGACCTCTGTCACCTGGGGGTCACCCGGTTTTTCCACTTTATCAAGGCCCGCAATCTGCCTTACTCCATCGAGGAGGTGAGGACCATGACCAGGGACTGCCAGGTTTACGCGGAGTGCAAACCACACTTCTATCGGCCAAGCAGAGCACACCTGGTAAAGGCCTCCCACCCCTTTGAGCGCCTCAGCGTCGATTTCAAAGGGCCCCTCCCCTCCACTGACCGTAATGTGTACTTCCTCAGCATCATTGATGAGTACTCACGTCCCATGCCCTGACATGACCTCTGCCACAGTCATCAAGGCCCTGCACGGCCTCTTCACCTTGTTCGGTTTCCCCAATTCCATTCATAGTGATCGGGGTTCCTCCTTCATGAGTGATGAGCTGCGTCAGTACCTGCTTACCAAGGGCATCGCCTCAAGCAGGACTACCAGCTACTACCCCCGGGGGAACAGACAGGTGGAGAGGGAGAACGCGATGGTCTGGAAGGCCGTCCTTCTTGCTCTATGGTCTAGAAGTCTCCCTGTCTCCCGCTGGCAGGAGGTCCTTCCCGATGCGCTCCATTCCATCCGGTCGCTCCTGTGTACTGCCACCAATGTGACCCCTCATGAGAGAATGTTTGTCTTCCCCAGGACGTCCACTTCAGGGGTCTCGCTCCCGTCCTGGCTGACAGTCCCAGGGCCCGTCCTCCTCCAGAAGCATGCAAGGAGTCATAAGTCTAGAATCTATTGTTGAGGATGAGATTTCTAAATTCTTGGAAGTGCAGGGTCGGATTAGGACAAGTCAGCGTGGATTTAGTAAGGGAAGGTCGTGCCTGACAAACCTGTTAGAGTTCTTTGAAGAGATAACAAATAGGTTAGACCAAGGAGAGCCAATGGATGTTATCTATCTTGACTTCCAAAAGGCCTTTGATAAGGTGCCTCACGGGAGACTGCTGAGTAAAATAAGGGCCCATGGTATTCGAGGCAAGGTACTAACATGGATTGACGATTGGCTGTCAGGCAGAAGGCAGAGAGTTGGCATAAAAGGTTCTTTTTCGGAATGGCAACCGGTGACGAGTGGTGTCCCGCAGGGTTCAGTGTTGGGGCCACAGCTGTTCTCTTTATATATTAACAATCTAGATGATGGGACTGGGGGCATTCTGGCTAAGTTTGCCAATGATACAAAGATAGGTGAAGGGGCAGGTAGTATGGAGGAGGTGGGGAGGCTGCAGAAAGGTTTAGACAGTTTAGGAGAGTGGTCCAAGAAATGGCTGATGAAATTCAACGTGGGCAAGTGCGAGGTCTTGCACTTTGAAAAAAAGAATAGAGGCATGGACTATTTTCTAAACGGTGACAAAATTC
This sequence comes from Scyliorhinus torazame, assembly GCF_047496885.1. Lineage (NCBI taxonomy): Eukaryota > Metazoa > Chordata > Chondrichthyes > Carcharhiniformes > Scyliorhinidae > Scyliorhinus > Scyliorhinus torazame. The sequence continues at coordinate 239,390,434 of NC_092710.1, forward strand.
ATAATGCTGAAGTGCAAAGGAACTTGGGAGTCCTAGTCCAGGATTCTCTAAAGGTAAACTTGCAGGTTGAGTCCGTAATTAAGAAAGCAAATGCAATGTTGTCATTCATCTCAAGAGGCTTGGAATATAAAAGCAGGGATGTACTTCTGAAGCTTTATAAAGCATTAGTTAGGCCCCATTTAGAATACTGTGAGCAATTTTGGGCCCCACACCTCAGGATGGACATACTGGCACTGGAGCGGTTCCAGCGGAGATTCACACGGATGATCCCATGAATGGTAGGCCTAACATACGATGAACGTCTGAGGATCCTGGGATCATATTCATTGGAGTTTAGGAGGTTGAGGGGAGATCTAATAGAAACTTACAAGATAATGAATGGCTTAGATAGGGTGGACGTAGGGAAGTTGTTTCCATTAGCAGGGGAGACTAGGACCCGGGGGCACAGCCTTAGAATAAAAGGGAGTCACTTTAGAACAGAGATGAGGAGAAATTTCTTCAGCCAGAGAGTGGTGGGTCTGTGGAATTCATTGCCACAGAGGGCGGTGGAGGCCGGGACGTTGAGTGTCTTTAAGACAGAAGTTGATAAATTCTTGATTTCTCGAGGAATTAAGGGCTATGGAGAGAGAGCGGGTAAATGGAGTTGAAATCAGTCATGATTGAATGGTGGAGTGGACTTGATGGGCCGAATGGCCTTACTTCCGCTCCTATGTCTCATGGTCGTATCCCCTGGTTGAAAGGGTCCGTCTCCTCCATGCTAACCTCCAATATGCCTACGTTGCACACCATGGGCGGGAGGACACAGTCTCCCTTCGGGATTTGGCACCCGCAGGTTCCCCAGCGACCATCACCACTACCCCGACCCTACACCATCTCCCTCCATTGCTACCCATGGTGCACCAGGGCCACGGCATACTCCGCTAGTCCCAGTGCATGGCACGCCAGAGCCTCAGGGTCCGTCGCCAGGCACTCATCTACTTGGTGACGCAAAAGACGACACGCAGGCCTCAATACTTCATTCGACACCAGTATCCACACCACAGTCGGGACTTCAGCGGTCACAGCGGAAAGTCAAAGCCCCCGACAGACTCGATATATAATTCAACCGTCCACTTCACCCCCGTCAGACTCCTTTTTAACAGGGGGTGAATTTGGTAAAGCACTGTATTGTATTACACCTGCTGTATGTAACATGCCCGGGCTTGCCCCTGCTGGCTCCTCCCCTCGGGCTCAGGTATAAAGGTGGCCAACCTCAGGCCCTGCCTTCAGTCTGGGGCCGGCTGCCAGCAGGTATCTTTAAGCTAATTAAAGCCACAGTTTCACTCTCAACTCATCTTCTGTTGTTATTGATGGTACATCAGACATATCCAGACCTGTGAAGACATTTTCCAATGTACATTTCCACAAGGATAAGCAGAAACTAATTTACAATGGCCTCCCTAGAGGTGTGAATAGCGCATTCCTATCTCACCAAAACGGGAAGAATCGGAGACATTCAAGTTAATTACTGAGACATTTAAAAGGTTATCCCAGCTAGAAGATAATGGACAAGACGATGGCCCCAGGCCTGGGCTAACTCAATATGGAGGCATGATTCGGAGGTTTTGGGATAGCAGCCATTTTGAACTGTGTAAAGCAGACTGCAGGAAGCCATTTTGTATGGGAGATGATCATTAACGACATGTGAAAGCTGGGCTCCCCTGCCATTGGGAGTTACAGATTAAGGCATCTAGAAAATCATCCTTGACTGCTGAGAAGAAATCAGGCAATCTTCACCTGTCAGTACCTGCAGTTTCCTGCAAGGAGAGGAGCCATTACTCTCTCCCAGCATCTGCTCTAACTATTGAGTCCACCTAGAAAGGTTAACTCCAACTATTCAACTTCACAGGCTATCGCAGCTGCAGAACTAAATCTCAAGTTTCAAGTCCTTCACAATGGAAATAATGAATTCAAGCAACAATATCTCACAACAAATGATTTGAACGTTTAAGTATCTCTTTTTCCTTTATTTTCATTTTAATCTTTACTTGTATTTTAGTTCATAACGTTATCACTTTTACTTAAGTAACTTACAGCGATAATTTTGCAATAAATTAACCTTTGTCTTTTTCAGGAACAAGGCTGGACTGTTGGATTATTTTTTAATTAAACCACCTGCAAATTAAAAGGGAGCTTCATACGCACACGCACACAAACAAACACACACAAACAAATTCTTAAGCTCAGGGACCATTTTGCGGAAATACCTTTTACATGGTTGTGACAAATTAAGAAACCGAATGCACTGAGATAGGTTTGTACAAAAATACACTGAAAACCAAGAACATCCGCCTCAATCACCTTATTATGCCCTACCTGACAGTAAACCTATTACTGTGGTAATAGAATGTCACCTTTCTAACACCTGGTTTAACTACTTTTCCCCTGAAAGTTACTGATTTAACACTGGGGTGTGAAATGCTTGAACAGAATGCTTGTATTTCTACATAATTAATGACCTTGTAATGAAATTGTAGGAATGCTGATATTTGAAATAATCTATTTCTGCAAATTAGATTTTAGAATGGATTGCGAATTAACATGAAAAACAAGAGAAAGAACCAATGTTCTGCTTTCTTATTAAAGGGGAAATATCTCCGAATTTATCGAACAATGAAGCCTTTACTATTTATGCCAGAAAACATAGACAAAAACTAGTCAACCGTTAACCAGTCAGTCACACAATGGAACGTTCTCGTAAATGTAACCATTCTCAGTTCCTCCTACAAAAAAATTCTGCCTGCCCAATTTGATGTCATTTTGAGCAACTCAATTAGTTATTTTTTTCAGTTTTCAAAATTATACAATGTAGAGCAGTTTAATTAAATGTTTTCTTTTTCTTTAACCTTACACGCAAAAAGAATATCCGCTCAATAAAATGAAACACACTGAACCTCAATCTCCACACAAATTCAAAAATACATTCTGTAAATGTCCGGTGTCAAATTATCCACTCATTCCTTTGGATTGTTCCCAACCAAAGGAGACTCAAAATCCCTGAGTGCTGTGCTGTGGATTCTGCTCCTTGAGTGTCATGTTTTGCAGCAGAAGCACAATGTTATAAATATATTTGATCAAATATGATGTGGTTTGCAGCGCAGTGCTTTGCATTTCTAATTATTTCACATACACCACGGGATAATGATTGGTCCAGGACTGAGCTAAAAACATTGCCGGTCGGTCAATTCTCCTGGTGGATAACATCTGATGGGATTGTTTAAAACCAGGACTTTCTCTGCAAGAACCATCAGGACACAGAACAGCGGCTCAAGAATTCTGAAATCTGAAAATGGCTGGCAAGCAATAGATCTGTCACAGCGTTATCTCCAGCTCTCAGGATATGGTATTTACTACTGATGACAACTAAACACTGGGCTAGAGACTGACAGGCCGGACAATGGGAAATGTCATTCAGAATGAGAGGGTAGATTTGCATGTGCTCCTGAAACTTGAATGCTAGTTTGGGATCAAAATTGTCCGGCTGCACCCACGTCAGTCTTGGATCATTAGCAATGGAGATGGAAAGCAGGAGATTAATACTGGGAGAAATGAACAATGCATTGCACAGCTACATTCCACCTTGCAAAATTGTTTTTAACAGATGAAAGTCATTGATGGAAATAAAAATCACCATGCTAAAGCCGTCAGAAACAACTCTGAGAATTATGCTTATAACAGGTAAAAGGGTAGGATTTACAGCAGGGTTAGGAATATGGAAACAATTCCAAAATAGAGCAGATTGCAAAAAAAGCAAATTCAAGGACTGTGGCTAATGAAATCTATTGTATTGTCCCGCTGAATATGACATCCCAACACATCCCTCCTGCAAGTGGAACTGTGTGTGATGTATTTTCTTGTTGATGGTGGTTGAAATGAGCAGTGGAATTTAACCAATTAGTTTCAACAGCGCTTCAGATGTTTAATTCAATATTTTATCTAACAATCACTTGGTAGTACAGAACTTGAGTTTTGCTGTCAAAGCTTTTCCTCTTGCACTCATCAGCACAATTCAGAAGAATCCCAATTGTAAAGACAGCAACAACCTGTACTGCATGAGAAGTGCATGCCTCACATGGTTGAATGGCTGAATTACAGTAACAGTCTCGGTTCGAGATACTGGATGTTTAATTCTGTTTATCACAGCCAGAACATTTAATGTAGAACAATATTCCAAGGTTTCTCACAGAGGAGCAAAGGAGAGATTGCCAACCCTTTGTGGGAAACTTAATAGAGGTGACCAAAATTATGGTTGGAAAAGATGTATTTTGAAAAGGATTCCAAAAATCAAACAAGGATTTTTTTTTTTTTAAATTAGAGTATCCAATTCATTTTTTTCTAATTAGGAGTAATTTAGCGTGGCCAATCTACCTAGCCTGCACATCTTTGGGTTGTGGGGGACGGGACCCACGCAAACACGGGGAGAATGTGCAAACTTACACGGACAGTGACCCAGAGCCGGGATCGAACCTGGGACTTCGGCGCCGTGCGGCAGCAGGACTAATCCACTGTGCCACCCCAAAATAAAACAAAGGTGAACGAGAAGGAATGAAGGAGTCCGGGGGTGGGGGGAGGGGGGGGGGGGAGCGGAGGTGAGAAATCCCAAAGAATCAGGTAACAATGTGAGAATGAGGCAAGTGGTAGACAATGCTGAGTGTTGTCTTCAAACATGGGAAACTGTCCTTGTGTCCATGGACAATGTCAAAAGAGCAGTATTTCGATGAGAGGATGGTGGCAAATGTTTAATCTCTGGGAATGACAGGACACATGAAAAGATATCCCAAATTTACTGCAAAAGATGGGTTTGCCAAGAGTCAGTCATCTTTTGGCTGAGGAATCTCCCACTGTCCACCAAAGGCAAGCAAATTGAATGGCAATCCTGAAATACTCAGTTGTTCAGTCTAGCATCACGTTCCCCAATCATACTATTCCAATCATGATTTTCTGTGCATTGGCTGCAAATTAAAATGCTTATTTACAAAACACCCAGCTGTGACCTCCTATTAAAAACCATAGGAGTGCAGGAGAGCAGTGAAACTGCTGCCTATCCTATGCTTATTGCACTAATTATTTTCAGTAGGAACCAAAATAAATTGGCAGTAAGGTATTTATGTGCGAATTCCTGTGAGAGAGAAAATAGGCTGCATTTTAAACTTTTTAAAATATACATGCACCAAAGATATACATAAAGGTCATTTAATTAAATTGAAGACGGCAACAATGGACGAGATTCTCTGGTCTCCCCGCGGCGTGTTTCTCAGCGGCCGGAGGTGGCCCGCCATTGGTAGGTGGCAGGATCTTCTGGTCCCGCCGCTGTCAATGAAATTTCTCATTGAATTCACCCCACGCTGCCAGGAAATCCACGGTGGGAGTGTGCAGTCGGCTAGACCGGAGGATCCCGCCAGCGTGAACAGCCGGTAGATCTCACACATTATGTGTTTATGGGATTATACAGCACAGGAGACCATTCGGCCCATCATGCTTGTGCCAGTTCTTCAAAAGACCTATCCAGTTAGTTGCATTCCCAAAGCCCTATTTGACTATTGTGCCTGCTCAGCCACCCTTGCAAGAGTATAACAACTTCTCCTCATCTCCCCTCTGGTTCTTTAGCCAGTGTATTAAATACGTGTCCTCTGATCAGTGACACTCATCCCTGTGGAAATATTTTTGGACGATCAAAACCCTTCATAACTTCTATTGTGCCTGTTAAGATCAGCCAGAAGAACATGGGGCTCAATTCTCCGCCGTCGGGATTCTCTATTTTGCCGGCAGCCAGGGGGTTTCCCGACGGCGTAGGGCTGCATGATGGGCCGAATGGTCTCCTTCTGTGCTGCACAATCCCACAATGGAAAACTCCATTGACCAGCTGGCGAAACCGAGAATCCTGAAGGCGTGCCGCACCAGGGACCGTAGTGTGGCGACTAGGGACGGAGAAACCCGCCCATGTTATTTGATTCAATCAGCCAATCTATGGCCGACATAGATACTGAAATTTCTACACAACTTTGCTCTTTAAGTCTAAAGACCTTCAACCAGTTCGCACTTGCAAAACAAACATCCGTTGTTCAATGGTGATTCTGTGACTGGATAGCACTTAAGATAATCTGTCGAGATTGTACTATGGCTCATTTATGCATGATAGCAGCAACTTGTATTCAGACACAGGGACCTGTTCCCTGCAAACAGAAAGAATATGTCCAAGCCTTGAGGCCTTATGAATTCTTCAGAGGATTGGGGAGCCTATAATTCCCCATTGTTTTCTCCAAGGCAACACCTTGGCTGATCAGAGTCAACTTGCCAAACAATCATTTTGTCTTGCAGTATAAAATGTTTTGATTGTTTGAGTTTTGTATCCTTACGTTTGTCCAAATGATTGCAAGACAAAAAGCTTTGGTAACATTTCTCTCTTTTCAGGTATGAAAAAGGTTATCTTTTGACATGGTCTGGTTTAACATATTGAACCCCTGTGAACTTTGACCTCCACTTTGCTTTCCCCCTGTCAGTGCAGTACAGATAGGAGTCCACAAGGAGTAGTTATGTTTTATGAAGGATATCTTGATACATCATCAATAAGACAGTGGATTTAGTGGTGTTCCTCTATATTATATGATTCCATTGGCATATCCACGCAGAGTGGCAAAAAGGTTGACCAGCCTGGTGAAAACAGAGGTGAGGGAGATCCAGGGCAAAGCACGGAGATAGGAAAAGGCTTCAATATCCCATTTATCCTCTCTTCACTTCACCCACACATCTTTTACTCTCTGCCCTCTTTTGCTTTACCTCTCCATTTCCACACAACTCACATTATACCAGCACCCGGTAACTAACGGCCTCCTCAACGAGGCCTCAAGCGGGCATCATTTAGCACTGATCAACACAAACATGGACCAGGCTTAACGGCACCTGAGGGGGGACTCTCCCAGGCCATTGGAAGCTCCCACATGGTTGGGATCTGGGCAGGGTGGTACGTTAGCACTGCCACCCAGGTACCCTGGCAGGGGCACTGCCTGTGTGCCATGCTGACAGTGCCAAGGCACCCGGGCCAGAGATCAGGACCAGGGGTACCCTCTCCTTAAGAGATGAGGTGAGGACAGGCTCGAGGACCTCCTCAGAAGCAAGTTGTGAGGGGTCCAGAGATTGGGGCAGCATTTAGAAATGGTGCCCCGATCACACCAGTGCAGGAAGTGAGGTACGTGCGGCCTCAGCTGGGCGACCCGCCCGAGGCCCCCAAAAAATTCAAAGTCCCGTTAGCTAGCGGGGCCGTTATTACTGCTGCAGGCTTCAAGAAACACCCCGCTTTACTCATCCAAACGGAACTCTTTTTTAAATCGCACCTCTCGTCGCCCTTTGACATTGGTGAGTATACTGTAATGGATCTACAGGTGGAATTAAGCAAATTGTTTTAAACTCATCCACATAACTGTCTAAATTAAATGTTGTCTGTTGTCTAGATTCTAATGCTATGAACATTAGATTGACAGGTTAGTATTTTTACTCCTTTTTACAAGTGCCTTCTCCACCATAACGCTGCCACCCCACCCCCCACCCCCCCCCCCAGCTGTGTTGCAGTGTACACAAACCAACAGTGAGTTAAGAGACAGTTGGTTTAAGATTATGTTCTACATTATCTTAATCAAATCGACGATTTATAGGAAAATAATATAATAGTCTCTTCCGTTGGAACATTTTATAAATTAAATTCTGATATCTGACTCCTTCCTCTCCAAGTCGCAGTACTTTCTGTAAATGAGGTTGAATGGCAGGAGTTTCAGGGTTGAAAATTATTTATCTACAGAGTAAGCATCTTAAAATGATTTGACAATCCTTTATCTCATGGGTTAAAAAAATAAAACTTATCCTCAAACTCGAAGTAAATTGAGGGCCTTTCCCCATCAACCACAACCCTCAAATAAAACCACCAAATAAATATTAATGAAATGCTGCCCTACCAGGCCAAGCATCACTTAAATTTGCACAAGAGCTAAACAGCATTGCGTTGGAAAAATGGGTCCTCAGCAGTGTCAGGTTGATGATGAACAGCTGGGGAGTACACCCATTATCTTACAAGTGGGATGGCCTCATAATTCACTGATACCACAGTTATATGCAATTTACTGTCATGTGACAAATTTACGCAAATAGAAACACAGGAAGACAAGAATTAGGAGAAGGAGTAGACCATGTGGCCCATTGAGCCTGGTCTGCCATTCAGTAAGTTCATGGCTGATCTTACATTTCAACTCCATTCTCCTGCCAGCTCCCCATATCCCTTGATTCCCTGCAATTGGGTGGGACGGTAGCACAGTGGTTAGCACTGTTTCTTCACAGCGCCAGGGTCCCAGGTTCGATTCTCAGCTTGGGTCACTGTCTGTGCAGAGTCTGCACATTCTCCCTGTGTCTGCGTGGGTTTCCTGCGAGCGATTCGGTTTCCTCCCACAAGTCCCGAAAGACACCCTTGTTAGGTGAATTGGACATTCTGAATTCTCCCTCAGTGTACCCGAACAGCCGTTAGAGTGTGGCGACTAGGGCTTTTCACAGTAACTTCATTGCAGTGTTAACGTAAGCCTACTTGTGACAATAATAACGATTATTATTATTAACAATCTGACATCCCAGTCTTAAATGTATTCAACGATGGAGCATCCACAACCCTCTGGGGCAGAGAATTCCAAAGATTCACAGAGTGAAGTAATTTTTCCTCACCTCAGCCCCTAAATGATCAGCCCCCTTTCCTGACACTGTGCCCCCATGGTTTCGATTCCCCAACCTACGGAAACAATCTGTCAGTATCCAACTTACCGAGACTCTTCAGAAGGTTTTTGGTTTCAAGCCTCACATTCTTCGAAACTCCAGAGAATATAAGCCCAATTAACTCAGCCTCTAACCATAGAACAACCTCATCCCAGGGACCAATTTGGTGATCTTTCACTGCACTGCCTCTAATGCAAGTACATCCGTCCTTAAATTATGGTGACCTCGGGCAGACTATTACAGAATGGATGTCTCACCATGTCCTACACAGAGGGCATCCGCAAAGACAGTAACCGCCCCCTCCCACTGTCTTTTAAAAGGTTTTTTTTAAACGACCTGCCTCCTCCCACACGTCTGCCCATGCCAACCGTATTATGCTGTGGGAAGCGAATTATCAGGATCAACGAGCTTTTAAAGAACTCAGTTGACCGGTGATTAGTTATTTAAATATGGCCGGAAGGCAGCCACCCGCCCACCCCTTAGTGTTATGGGGTGAGTTTGTGGGTTGATGGGAAAGAGGTGGGGTGTACCTGCCCTTTTTAATGTGCCCCCCACCCCTGGCTGGAAACATGCCCAGTGAAGGTACGTAAAATCCATTTTCAAAACTGCACACGTATTCCAGATGTGGGGTGCGATTTTCCTACCTCTCTGCGCCCAGCGTCAATCCCATTAGCTGGTTGCACAGCAGGAGAGGCCAACAATGGGTTTCGTGCCGGGTGCCGAGCCACGCGCAATGCATCCAACCTGCTACAGCTGACACGATGTGGATCACGTGGATCAGCATATTTAAATTAGTCATTAAATTCATTTAAATATGCACAGTCCATCTAAGGCCGTAGTCTCCTGACTCACGGCATTCACGGCCCCACTGGTGAGGCTTCGGTACTGGTCTCCGAAAGCAGGAACCAGGTGTGATGGCTATGCTGGGGGTTCGGAGGGCATTGGAGCCCTTCCTGCATTCCTTATAAAAGCGCCCCCAAGTCACTTTGAACATCAACACTTACAAGTTTCACACATATTTAAAAATATTTTCTATTCTTATGACAAAATTCAATGACTTCATACTTCCCTACATTATACTCCATTTTACATCTTGTTGCCCACTTAACCTGGGCGAAATTCTCCGCCAGGCGACACCGCAAACACGACCCATGATTGGGTGGGGAATCAGGCGTCCGGCCAAAATCGAGGTCTGCGCCCGGCACCAATTCGGAAGCAATGTTCTAGTCCCTCGCTGGTGGCGATAATGAGGTCCCGCGCCAGCTGAAGCATGCAAAACCAGCATTTGTGAGCATTTAAATGTGATTGGCGGGTTGGACACAGTATACTCCGCCAATCCACGATGCTCCCCTCCCCCCAGGCGGAGGACTCGCCGGCTTGAATTACTACAAGTATTTACATATGTGGACTGGGCGCCATGGTTGTGGAGGGGAAGCGGAGGCTAAAAAAAACACTGAAAAGCCATTGAAAACTGTCAGGCTTACTGGGAGATGGCTGCCCGGGCTGCGGGCAGTTACTTAGTGCCAAGTGCATAGATTTGGGGTGTCACCCTGGAGATCGGGGTGGCCTGGCTCAGAACGCCATTGCTGCAGTCTGTCTTTTAAACGCACCCATTTGGTGCTACTTATAGTCTCCTGGCTGCTCACACTACTGAGTGCTGCCTGTGTACTTTCAATCACAATTTTTCAAACTGGGGGTAACAACCAATAGGTGTGTCGCGGGTGGGTGTCCGGAGAGGGGGGAGGGGGGGGGGGGGGGGTGGCATGGAGCGATCAGTCGCTGTGTTTACGATCGCAGGAAAAGTGGCCAACGGCCACCATCGGCTTTTAAGAATGGACGCCGCGGCCTGCTTTTAGGTTGAGAATACCAGACACAACTGGTCTTCAAATCTGAACGATGGAGTTTTCCCACCAGAAACTGCAGCAGTGTTACAATCTATGTTAATATTTCTGGCTAGTTCACACTCGTATTCTGGGGGCGATTCTCCAAAATGGAGACAATGTGTTCGTGCTGTCGTGAATGCCGTTGCGCTTCACGCCGGCGCTAAGCTGGCACGGGGACGACCGATTCTGTCCCCACAGGGGGCCAGCACGGTGCTGGAGCAGTTCATGCTGCTCCAGCCTCCCTTCCCAGTGTTAAATGGGTGCCACGCCAACCCATGCATGCGCAGTTGGGCCGCTCCAACCTGCGCATGCGCAGGGGACTTCTTCAGTGCGCCGGCCCCGACGCAACATGGCGTAGGGGTTATGGAGCACGCGCAACAAAGTAGGCCCGGGGGGGGAGAGACCGGCCCACCGATCGGTGGGCCCCGATCGCGGGCCAGACCCCATCGGAGGAACCCTCCCCGGTGAAGGAGTGCTTTTCGCCGCCCCACAGGCCGCCCCCTGACCCTTCGCACAGAATTCCCGCCAGCAGTGACCAGAGGTGAATGGCGCCGGCGGGATTCTGCCTTTTCCGCGCGGAGCTCGGCCCATTCGGGCCGGAGAATCGCTGTCCCCGCCGATTCCAGCAGCCTGTGGCCGGTGCTACGTCAAACGCGCTGCCGAAAATGGCGCCGATCCTCCGCACCTCGGAGAATTGCGCGCCGGCGTCGGGGCGTCATGGCACGGTTGCGGCGATTCTCCAGCCCGGCGCAGAGCTTGGAGAATCGCGCCCTCTATTTTTTACCTTTTTAGCCAACATTCTTGCCGGCCTTCTTCTGGCTTGTAAAACACTCCCAATCTTCAGACTTGCCACTGTTTATTTTAATATTGTCAGCCTCTTCTTTAAATCTAATATTATCCTTAAATTCCTGAGTGAGTCAGGGAGCTTTCTTGCTGAGATTTTATTTTTTAATGGAATGTATTTTTGATGCACCTTGTGAATTCATTTGGCAAATTTTCACTCAGCTAATTTACTTTCATACCTTTTGGTCTATTTACCCAAATAACCTTAACCGGTTCTCTCCTTGAACTATGTATCAATTTCTCTGCTGATCAGGGGCGGCACAGTGGCACAGTGATTAGCACTGCTATCTCACAGCGCCAGAGACCCGGATTTGATTCCGACCTCGGGTGACTGTGGAGTTTGCACATTCTCCCCATGTCTGTGTGGGCTTCCTCCCGGTGCTCCGGTTTACACCCACAGTCCAAAGATGTGCAGGTTGGGTGGATTGGCCATGCTAAATTGCCCCTTAGTATCCAAAAGATGAGGTGGGGTTACGGGGATAGAAACATAGAAAAAATAGGAGTCGGAGGAGTCCATTTGGCACTTCTAGCCCTCTCGGCCACTCAGCTACAGTACAGAGGTTCATCCCAAAGAAAAGAAAGGATGTCAGAGGGGGGATTAGGCAGACATGGCTGACAAAGGAAGTCAGGGAATGCATCAAAGCAAAAGAGAAAGCCTATAATGTGGCAAAGAGTAGTGGGAAGTCAGAAGATTGGGTAGGCTACAAAAACAAAGAGGATAACAAAGAGAGAAATAAGGAAAGAGAGGATCAAATATGAAGGTCGGCTAACCAGTAACATTAGGAATGATAGTAAAAGTTTCTTTAAATACATTAAAAACAAACGGGAGGCAAAAGTAGACATTGGGCCGCTCCAAAATGACGCTGGTAATCTAGTGGTGGGAGACAAGGAAATAGCTGAGGAACTAAATAAGTACTTTGCGTCAGTCTTCACAGTAGAAGACATGAGTAATATCCCAACAATTCAGGAGAGTCAGGGGGCAGAGTTAAATATGGTAGCCATCACAAAGGAGAAAGTGCTAGAAAAACTAAGAGGTCTAAAAATTGATAAATCTCCAGGCCCAGATGGGTTGCATCCTAGAGTTCTAAAGGAGATAGCTGAAAAAATAGTGGAGGCGTTAGTTATGATATTTCAAAAGTCACAGGAGTCAGGGAAAGTCCCAGAGGATTGGAAAATCGCTGTTGTAACCCCCCTGTTCAAGAAGGGAACAAGAAAAAAGATGGAAAATTATAGGCCAATTCGCCTAACCTCGGTTGTTGGCAAGATTCTAGAATCCATCGTTAATCATAGAATTTACAGTGCAGAAGGAGGCCATTCGGCCCATCGAGTCTGCACCGGCTCCTGGAAAGAGCACCCTACCCAAGGTCAACACCTCCACCCTATCCCCACAACCCAGCAACCCCACCCAACACTAAGGGCATCCATCCATTAAGGATGAGATTTCTAAATTCTTGGAAGTGCAGGGTCGGATTAGTACAAGTCAGCATGGACTTAGTAAGGGGAGGTCGTGCCTGACAAACCTGTTCAGAGTTCTTTGAAGAGATAACAAATAGGTTAGACCAAGGAGAGCCAATGGATGTTATCTATCTTGACTTCCAAAAGGCCTTTGATAAGGTGCCTGACGGGAGACTGCTGTGAAAAATAAGCAGTCCATGGTATTCGAGGCAAGGTACTAACATGGATTGACAATTGGCTGTCAGGCAGAAGGCAGAGAGTTGGCATAAAAGGTCCTTTTTCGGATGGCAACCGGTGACGAGTGGTGTCCCGCAGGGTTCAGTGTTGGGGCCACAGCTGTTCTCTTTATATATTAACGATCTAGATGACGGGACTGGGGGCATTCTGGCTACGTTTGCCGATGTTACAAAGATAGGTGATGGGGCAGGTAGTATTGAGGAGGTGGGGAGGCTGCAGAAAGATTTAGACAGTTTAGGAGAGTGGTCCAAGAAATGGCTGATGAAATTCAATGTGGGCAAGTGCGAGGTCTTGCACTTTGGAAAAAAGAATAGATGCATGGACTATTTTCTAAACGGTAACAAAATTCATAATGCTGAAGTGCAAAGGGACTTGGGAATCCTAGTCCAGGATTCTCTAAAGGTAAACTTGCAGGTTGAGTCCGTAATTAAGAAAGCAAATGCAATGTTGTCATTTATCTCAAGTGGCTCGGAATATAAAAGCAGGGATGTACTTATGAAGCTTTATAAAGTACTGGTTAGGCCCCATTTAGAATACTGTGAGCAATTTTGGGCCCCACACCTCAGGAAGGACATACTGGCACTGGAGCGGGTCCAGCGGAGATTCACACGGATGATCCCAGGAATGCTAGGCCTAACATACGATGAACGTCTGAGGATCCTGGGATTATATTCATTGGAGTTTAGGAGGTTGAGGGGAGATCTAATAGAAACTTACAATATAATGAATGGCTTAGATTATGACGTAGGGAAGTTGTTTCCATTAGCAGGGGAGACTAGGACCCGGGGGCACAGCCTTAGAATAAAAGGGAGTCACTTTAGAACAGAGATGAGGAGAAATTTCTTCAGCCAAAGAGTGGTAGGTCTGTGGAATTCATTGCCACAGAGGGCGGTGGAGGCCGGGACGTTGAGTGTCTTTAAGACAGAAGTTGATAAATTCTTGATTTCTCGAGGAATTAAGGGCTATGGAGAGAGAGCGGGTAAATGGAGTTGAAATCAGCCATGATTGAATGGTGGAGTGGACTCGATGGGCCGAATGGCCTTACTTCCACTCCTATGTCTTATGGTCTTATGGTCTTATTATGATCATGGCTGATCATCCAACTCAATAGCCTAATCCCACTTTACCATATATATCCTTTGATCCCCTTTGCCCTAAGTGCTATATTTAACTGCTGCTTGAAACCATACAATGTTTTGGACTCAGCTACTTCCTGCAGTAACGAATACTGCAGGCACGCCCCTCTCTGGGTGAAGAAATGTCTCCTCATCTCTGTCTTAAATGGTCTACCCCGTATCCTCGGACTGTGACTCCTGGTTCTGGCCACACGCACCATCAGGAATAACCTTCCTGCATCTACCCTGCCCAGACCTGTTAGACTTTTATAGGTTTCTATGAGATCCCCCCTCATTCTTCTGAACTCCAGCAAATACAACCCAAACCCATTCCATCTCTCCTCGTACGTCAGACCTGCCATCCCAGGAGTCAGTCTGTTAAACCTTTGCTGCACTCCTTCTATTGCTAGAACATGCTTCCTCAGATAAGGAGACCAAAATTGCACACAATATTCCAGGTGCAGCCTCACCAAGGCCCTGTATAATTGCACCAAGACATCCCTGCTCCAGTTTTCGTATCCTCTCACAATGAAGGCCAGCATACCATTTGCCTTCTTTACCGCCTTCTGTACCTGCTTGCTTACCTTCAGTCACTGATGTACAAGGACACCCAGGTCTTGTTGCACGTTTCCCTCTCCAATTTTTGGCCTTTCAGATAATAGTCTGTCTTCGTGTTTTTGCTTCCAAAGTGGTTAACCTTGTATTTATCCAAATTGTTCTGCATCCGCCATTCATTTGCCACTCACTCACTCAACTTGTCCAAATCACATTGAAGGATCTCTGCATCCTCCTCAAAGCTCACCCTCCAACCCAACTTGGTGTCATCTGCAAATTTGGAGATATGACATTTTGTTCCCGCATCTATATCATTAATATATGTTGTGAATAGCTTGTTTCCTAGCACTGATCCATGCGGTACCCCACTAGTCACTGCCTTCCAATTTGAAAAAGACCCATTAATTCCTACTCTTTATAGTTTCCTGTCTACCCACCAGTTTTTTATCCATCTCAATACACTACCTCCAAACCCATGCTCTTTAATTTTACACGCTAATCTTTTATGCGGGACTTTGTCGTATGCCTTCTGAAAGTACAAATACAACACATCCATTGGCTCCCCCTCATCAACTCTACTCGTTCCATCCTCGAAGAATTCCAGTAGATTTGTCAAGCATGATTTCCCCTTCTTAAATCCATGCTGAATCTCTCCGATCCTGCCACTGTTTTCTAAGCTGGTTTAGCTCAGTGGGCTAGACAGATGGTTTCAGCAGCGCAGGTTCAATTCCCGTACCGGCTGAGAATTCTGAATTCTCCCTCTGTGTACCTGGACAGGTGCTGGAATATGGCGACTAAGGGCTTTTTACAGTAACTTCATTGCAGTGTTAATGTAAGCCTACTTGTGCCAATGAAAGATTATTATTAAGTGCTCTGCTATAAAATCTTTGATAATGGATTCTAGAATTTTCCCCACTACTGACGTCAGGCTTACTGGTCTATAAATCCCTGATAGGACAGAGGATTGGGCTTAGGTAGGCCAGTGCAGACTTGCACTGTTGAGATTCTATGACATTCTATGAATCATGAGCATTAAAAGGTTGTCTGTATATTTGGTTCCAGCAAACAAATTTCAAATTTGCCGTCTAAAGCCAAGAATCTATCAAATAAATGATAGGATTCTAATCATTAATAGGCCCCTCAGCTGCATGCCTAGGTAATTACATAATGTTGCCTTTTATTTCACGTCTGTGACAGCACAGGACTGATCACTAACCTAACAACAACTTTAACCCAATCTGTCAGCAGCACCACCTACTACACCAAAGTAGCACCTCTATTTCCCAAATTCATCTTTTAACAGCCTCTCTG
Source organism: Scyliorhinus torazame (assembly GCF_047496885.1). NCBI lineage: Eukaryota > Metazoa > Chordata > Chondrichthyes > Carcharhiniformes > Scyliorhinidae > Scyliorhinus > Scyliorhinus torazame. Next base: position 239,406,620 of record NC_092710.1, read on the forward strand.
CTAATGTACTTTCAACCGACCCTGAAATATGAACAGTTGCACTGTGAACTTGCTTCTATCAGAAACAGATTGAGATTATCCAAATCCTTTTCAGGTAGAATTACTTGAGCAGACAGCAAAACCTTTCATTCCACAGATTCATGTTGATCCCAATCCAAAGCCTCAGCCTTCGTGCGTGTCTTGGATTTAAGTCTCACTCCAGACACTTCAACGCGTCTCAGAGCTCAGCACTGTTGGAGGTGCAGACTTTCGGATGAGATGTTAAACTTTAGCCCCTTCATCCCCCTCATGTGAGTGTGGGCATTTCAATGGCATTTTCTGAAGAAGAGCAGGGAGTTCTTCCCAGAGTCTTGGCCAAATTTTATTGGTGAAGCAACATGAATAATGAAATATTGCTGCAGCGTTTGTTAAATTCTGAAAGTATTTCATTGTCTGTAAACCACTTTGGGATGTCCTACAGTCAGCAAAAGTGCGATATAAATCCAAGTTTTTTTATTTTTTGCAACATGGAAGTGAAAGAAAAAGTTAACCCTTTTTAACCAGTTAATTTTAACCAATTAATTTCCCTCATTCTCCTGGAGATATTCCTCAGAAATAGCCAATATACTTTTCAGTGATTCTTTGTGCAACAGTTTGACTGGCTCCCTATAAATTATAAATACACTTGCAAGTGGAATTATCTCTTCAAATATTAATTGAACAGGAACAGTAATCACAAAGACATTTGTTTAGTTCTGTACTTGTGTTTTCCAAACAGAACTGTCAGTAGCGCACACCGGAGTGAAATCAATTCATTTGCATTTCTATTTTAGTATGCACAACAAATGCTGCGTTATTCAGTCATTAGTTGTCATCGATGAAATACAATTTACATTGAATCTGTTCACTGGGATCCTGATATGTTTATTGGTGCGTTGGGAATTGCAATCTGGGATTCCTTTCATTTTTGGGCCGAAAGTGAAAGCCTTGGTCATAACATAACATGCTCAGTGTTTAAACTCCAACACCCATTTTCATTTCAACTCATGCTGCACTGAGCAACAGATGTTTCTTCCGCAACAATACTGTCAGAGGCCTAAACTCACAGTGGGTGAGCGCTCACTTGCTGTACTGCAAAAGGTGCAAAGACCCGACGGCATTTTTAAGCAGCATTTCTGTAAGAGGTCTGCAAGATAATCAGAATACCCTTGCAGGGGGCCACCCCGACTAGTTGCAAAAACAAATGCATCAGATCACGAAGGAGCCCTGATTTAATCCGCCAGTCTGAGCTGTAGGTCACAGCAGTTTGAAGTGCGTTGGGGCATTTTACTATGTTTAAGATCGTGTATAAATGTAAGTTGTTGTAGTTAGGTCAGGAATACTTAGCTGGATAGGGAACTAAGGTGAATGAAAACAAGATGCGGCTTGGCTGTGATAGTCTGCCAACAATTTCACCTACAAGGCCACCTTGAGTTGGAAAGGGGTGGTGGAAATGCATTGAAGCACCAGAGAGGGTCTTCTAGAAAGTAGGAGAGAAAAGGAAAAATCTTAAAATACTAAAAAAATTGTCCTGTAGTCACAGTCATGTGAGGGTTGATTCTGTGGCCCATCACTCAATGGAAGCAGATACTAACAGGGGACACATCCTGAAAAATTAGGGACACCTTGCCCACAATTTGCCACCCATTAAAGATGACCTGTCCTTCCAACATCACCCCGCCCCCAGGTCTCGATGAGATAATCACCATATCATCTTACTGGGTACTAAGTTGCCTTGCTCTGTTTATGTTCTTACCTGTTAATGCATTTTAAAACATTATACATAAATGTGGATGCACTGATGGTTGAAATCTATTGAATATAAATTTTATCCAACATTTGAAACAAGCAACGTACTATTTTAGCTTCAGTTCGTGTGCATCATTCTGTCACACTCCCTGTTATAACCAATATCTATCCAATGGGTCCTGAACCTGAATCCCTTACTTATAATGTGTAAAGTCTACAATACTGCTTCAGAACTGCAGTATTATTCTCTTGCTCTTCTAACTGCTTGTTTATGATGCAACAATATCATTCTGCAGTACGAACATCACATTAACTGCTCACAGCCTTCAATCAAATACCAACAGCTCAGCTTTTAACATTCACAAACATTTGTATTTCATATATGTCAACTCATTGCCCCATGGCACTGCTTATATTAAGCCTCTGCCTTAGTAATATCTTCCATCTACATATTGCTGGTTCTATCCCTCTTTCTGCTTCTGGTTCTCTCCATCCCCTTCTGTTCTTTTCCACTTCTGTCTCTCTTGCTTCTTTGTTTGTTCTCCTCCCTCACCGTTCTTTTGCTGCCTTCTCTTCCTTCCTCTTTTCTTTAATTTCTGCGTCAGAGGGAGACAGCAGCTGATCACTGGAAGGTGAGGATGATAATGGGAGGGTTCTGTACTAGATTTGCAGCAGTTTCAGGAGGGGCTGCCTACAGATGCCAAGACACTACGTTCTGGAATTCCCTCTCTCAATCCTTTCAGCTCTCTAGCTGGCTCTTTTCCTTCAAGAAGCTCCTCAAAACGTAATCTTTCCGGGGGCTGGATTACCTCAGTGGGCTAGACAGCTGGTTTGTGAGGCAGAACAAGGCCAGCAGCGCGGGTTCAACTGCTGTACCAGCTGAGAATTCTGAATTCTCCCTCCGTGTACCCGAACAGATGCCAGAATGTGGCACCTAGGGGCTTTTCACAGTAACTTCATTGCAGTCTGAATGTTCTTTTATTACACTCCTGTATTATCTTGATACACTACAGAGTGTAATATGTGTTACTCAAACCTTGGTTACTGATGAGGGGCGGGATTCCCCCCACCGGGTCGGAGCATCGCCAGGGGTTGGCGTGAATCCCGCCCCCGCCGTCCTCCGAATTCTCCTGCCCCCCAAAAATCGCCCCGACGTGAATCGTGCCGCCCACCTCGGAGAATGGCGGGGACAGGCGCGACTCAATGGGCCCTGGGGCCGCCCAAATTCTCCAGGCAGCGATGGGCCGAAGTCCCGCCTGTTTAACGAGGGTCCTGCCGGCGTAAATCAAGGTTGGTCCCTACTGGCAGGACCCAGCTCCGTGGGTGGCCTCAAGAGGGCGGAGGGCGATCTGGCCCTGGGGGGGTGCCCCCACAGTGGCCTGGCCCACGATCGGGGCCCACCGATCCATGGGCAGGCCTGTGCCGTGGGGGCACTCTATTCCTCCGCGTCAGCCTTCTACCGATCTGCAATGGCCGACGTGGAGATGAACCCCCCCATATGCATGTGCGGGGTTGACGCCAACAGACGCTGGCGCTCCCGCGCATGCGCCAACTCTCGCCGGCCGGCGGAGGCCCTTCGGCGCTGGTTGATGTGGCGCCAAGCCCCTTTCCCGCCAGCCGGCGCGAGTTACATCTTGTGTTACATATTTTCTGTATGTTGTAAAGAAAATTGAACAAACATAATGGAAGCAGTTTGCAAATGCATTCCATAAAATCAATGAGTTAATCAGTCAAATGTGAATAAATTTAGTCTTTTAGGTTTTTCTCTTTTGTTTGCTTGAAACAGGTAGATAAATGATGATATGTACAAGTTATGATGATATTGATGATTATACAAAGCCCATTAATATTTATGAGTCCAACTTTATGAATTTACTCGGTTGAGTTGCTTTCTTCTCCTGTTGTTGACATGGTGCTTCTTGTGGTTTTTGTTGTTCTTGTTGCGCTCGATTACTGTTCCGTGGGGATAATTCTCCAAGTTATTTGTGTCAGTATCTGATGTTTCATTGAGCGTTTCTTCTTGAGGATTGTGAGAATGATCTGATGTTGCATTGATCTTGGTGACATCACTCCTTTGTGGTTGATGTGATTCCTCTTTGATTCCTTGGTGCTCCTCTTCTGGAGTCATTTCTGGTTCACTTGAATCATCTTTGGTTTCTTGGCGCTCCTCTTCTCGAGTCAAAATCTTCAAGATTTCATTTTCATGTGGGTAGTTTAGAGTAGATGAGGTTTTGATTGACGTGGTCTCACTGGATTCAAGAGTAGTTTCACTTTGATTTGTTGAGTGCTTCTGTACATACGAGCTGAGATCTGTCAGTCTCACTGTGATCTTGCACATCTTGTATGTTGATCGTGATCACATTGTCACTTTTCTCACATACAATGGGTAGACATTCAGTGTCTTCTTGTTGGTTAAATGAGCTGGGTAGACTTTCATAGTCTTCTTCTGGTGGCTCAAATAAGCTGGGTAGACTTTCATAGTCTTTTTGTTGTTCACGTGAGCTTGGTTGACTTTCATAGTCTGCTGCTGGTTGCTCAGATAAGGTGGATAGACCTTCATAGTCTTCATCGTGCACGGTTGTCGCTCTGGAGTCTTTAATTGCTTCCATTCTGGAGTCTGTCAATGAGCTCTCTGTGGAGGCTTGCGTCACTCTCTCTGTGGAGACTTTCATCGCTCTCTATGTGGAGTCATGCAGTGTTCTCTCTTTGGAGTCGATCTGTGCTCTCTCAACAGAGTCGTTCTGTGCTCTCTGTGTGGCGTCGTTTTCTTCTTGGCTGATTGACAGGTTGCTGTCATCCAATGTTTCAACGATCTGCCATTCCATCATGGTATTGGATTCATCTACCATGAGTAGAGTCGTATTGAGCTTTTCAACCATGTTGCTGATGCTATGATCATCATATCCGAAGAACTCAGCCATGTCTGAGTAGTATTTCTCAATAAACAAATAATCTCTTTTTTTTTCGGATTCGTTATTCTACTCTTCATGTTCAATGAACAAATCATCTTCTTTGGTTTCGGATTTGTCATTGTGCTCTTCACTTTGGGTGGTGCAAGCTGCTTGTTCCAGGGTGCTGCGGAGGTTATTTTCAACTGCTGGTAGAAGTTCAGCCATTGTTCAGTCTTTCGAAGTAAAAAAATTGTGTTTTGTAGCTTTAAAACTCTTTTTTTCAATTTTCGGGCATTTCCCCTTTAAGTGGGCATGGTCCGGGTCCTCTTGGCGTCATGCCGCTCGTGACGTCATGCGTAGGACTCGATCGTGCATGCGCACGCTGAGTTTCCTTTACTGTGCGCTCTTCTTGCAACTGCGCATGCGCGGCTTCTCGCGCATGTTCACAACACCGTTCTGCCGATTTGCGTCTTTTAAGGAAGTGCGCATGTGCGGACTGGTCAGACTGCACATGTGCAAGATGGCTGCCACTCAGAACTTCCGTCTTCTTCTGTTTCAACCCTGCCTCTGCCTTGTGGTGAGTATTTGCGCCATTTTTACGGATTCCGTTTTCTAGATACTGATTCTTTGTAGAGACTCAAAGTATTGATTTTGTTTTTGTTCATAAGTAAGGCATTTTTGTATAGCGATTTCTAATGTTAAATACTTTTTTTTGTGAAAGTTCTTCCCTCAAATTTTTTTCAGATACTCCAGAAATTAATTGACCCATTATCATAGTGTCTCTGAAATCAGCATATACAGCCTTGTGCTATTAACTTGAGGTCTGTAATAAAATCAGTGGTGTGCTCTCCATTTCTCTGGCATCTATGATGAAAGTTAAATCTTTCCAGCATCTCACCAGTCTGACTTTTACAATGTTCTTCAAATTTTGCGATAATCACTTTAAATTTAGTTTTGTCTTCACCTTCTAAGAAATTAAAGGAGTTATAGACCTCTACAGCTTCTAATCCTGCTATTCCGAGTAGTAGTGCTATTTTCCTTTTTTCAGAGACCGTGTTTAAATCATTAGCTGCCATATATACTTGGAACTTTTGTATAAACATTTTCCAGTTATTACTTAAGTTACCATCAGTTTTCAGCTGCATTGATACTTGAACCTGGTCCATCGAATTGTTTCGTCGTCGAGGATCCATCTGCTGCAAAGTCTTCCACAGTCGAATATCCAGTCTGAATGTTCTTCTCTTTTTGTCTAACCTAATCTAACTAGTTCTTTTAAAGCCAACACGCCTGGTACCATCTTTTATTACACTCCTGTATTATCTTGATATACTACGGAGTGTGATATGTGTTACTCAAAACTTGGTTACTGATGAGGTCTTCTGAATCTTGATGAAGAAGACTCGAACTTGTCCAGTAGTAACAAAAGGTTTATTGAGTAACTATAACAATAATTGCATGAGTTCTTTACTTTAACATTGATGCTAGTGATAAGGTTAACAAGATATAACTACAGTAACTATGCATAACTACACTAACTATCTGAACTAATCTGATACTCCTGTCCTGGTCACAGTACACCCAAAAGAGCGAGAGAGAGACCCAATGTGGTTGCCTTTATACCCCTGTTGGTCCGGCCCTCTAGTGATCATGTGGTGCTACTGATTACACATTAACCCCTTATGTACATGCACATACAGAGATCACTACAAATGTAAGCCTCCTTGTGACAATAAAAATATATTTTTTAAAAGATTAATTAAAAGCTTTGGGTCACCTGTTTTAATATTTACTAACTTTGTTCATGTCAACTTTTGTCTGATCACACTCCTATAAAGTGCTTTGTAATGTTTTGCTCAGTCAACAATTCTCTATAAAAGCAAATTATTGTTATTTGGGTGAAACAATTGAGCCCAGGTCACAGGCAAGCTGTGGAATAAAAGGTGCTGGGAAGTGTGCAGGGGATTGTAGGGTGAGCGCAGAAAGCAGCACAAGTTGTAGTGTTCCACAGCCTTTGGCAGTACTTCCTCGCCCTCCAACAGCCCTGCTCTCTTTTGCCCCACCACCAATCTTTCTACGCTTTGTACCATCCCATACAATTCCCCATCTTATTCACAGTGCAGTGAAAATTTCAAAAACTAAATTTGCAGATCTCCAGGTCAATGCCTCGAAAATGAAGAGGAGTCAAGGGGCGGCACGGTGGCACAATAATGCTAGTAATAATCTTTATTAGTGTCACAAGTAGGCTTGCATTAACACTGCAATGAAGTTACTGTGAAAATCCCCTAGTCGCCACACTTCGGCGTCTGTTCAGGTACACTGAGGGAGAATTCAGAATGTCCAATTCACCTAACAAGCATATCTTTCAGGGCTTGTGGGAGGAAACCGGAGCACCCGGAGGAAAATCACGCAGACTCGAGGAGAATGTGCAGACTCTGCACAGACAGTGACCCAAGCCAGGAATCGAACCCGGGTCCCTGGCGCTGTGAAGCCACAGTGCTAACCACTGTGCTACCGGGTTAGCACTGCTACCTCACAGCGCCAGAGACCCGGGTTCGATTCCGACCCTGAGTTACTGTCTGGGGTTTGCACATTCTCCCCGTGTCTGCATAGGTTTCCTCTGGGTGTTCCAGTTTCCTCCCACAGTCCAAAGATATGCAAGGTAGGTGGTTTGGATATGCTGAAATGCCCCTAGGTGGGACTGCAGGATTGGACCTAGGTAGGGTGCTCTTTCAGGGGGTCAGTGCAGACTTGATGGGGCAAATGGTTTCCTTCTGCACTGTAAGGATTCTATAGTCAAAGAGTGGAAGTGCATGAAACACACAGGGCATGAGACGGCAGTGAGAATGGGAAGGAGAAACGTGGAACCAGACAGGCAATGGGCAACAATAGTGTTGGTGGTTATATTGGGTGCAGGAGGGAATTGGGCCAGGCTTGCGAACAGAGGCAGGGGATACTGTAACATCGAGATCCAGATGTAGACGGTACAGGCAGAAGGTACAGAAGTCTGAAGACCCGCACATCCAGACATAGGAAGAGCTTCTTCCCTACAGCTACAAGACTCCTCAACAACTCTCCCTCGGACTGATCTGTTCCCTGTAAGAACACTATTAACGACGCCCTATGCTGCTCTTGCTCATGTATTTGCTTTGTTTGGCCCCTTGTTCCGCACTGTAACCAATCACTGTTTGTCGATGTACCATTTGCCAATGTTCTCTGTTGATTATTTTTTTGTCTACTATGTACGTACTGTGTATGTTCCCTCGGCCGCAGAAAAATACATTTCACTGTTCTTCGGCACATGTGACAATAAATCAAATCAAATCAGAGAAGATGAAAGGTAGGTACAAAGGGTAGGTAGGAGGTTATTCGGCGATTTCGGCGTGAGAACAGCTGGTGAGTCAGTTTCAGCGGGAGCATTGCGGAAGTGGTTGCTGGGAGTTTTTTAGGCGGGAACAGGAAGTCGACCCGCGGACGTCTGGGAAGACCCTCACCAATAAATTCTGGTGGAGAGGAAACCCGAGACACTACACGTGTAGTGTCTCCCACCCGCCCTCCTCCTCTAACCTAATAATAAAACCCATTGGTCTGAGGTAAGTACCATATTTTATTATATTATTATTATTTTTTATAAAAATTTAATTTAGTTGTTAGCCAGATCTTGGTAGAAAGTTAGAGGAATGGCAGGGAAGGGAGTGCAATGTTCCTCCTGTAGGATGTTTGAGGTGAGGGATGCAGTTAGTGTCCCTGCTGATTTTACCTGCAGGAAGTGCTGCCATCTCCAGCTCCTCCAAGACCGAGTTAGGGAACTGGAGCTGGAGTTCGAAGAACTTCGGATCATTCGGGAGGCAGAAGGGGTCATAGATAGCAGCTTCAGGGAATTAGTTACACCAAAGATTGGAGATAGGTGGGTAACTGTAAGAGGGACTGGGAAAAAGCAGTCAGTGCAGGGATCCCCTGCGGTCGTTCCCCTGAGAAACAAGTAGACCGCATTGGATACTTGTGGGGGGGGGGGACTTACCAGGGGTAAGCCATGGGGTACGGGCCTCTGGCACGGAGTCTGTCCCTGTTGCTCAGAAGGGAAGGGGGGAGAGGAGCAGAGCATTAGTAATTGGGGACTCTATAGTCAGGGGCACAGATAGGAGATTTTGTGGGAGCGTGAGAGACTCACGTTTGGTATGTTGCCTCCCAGGTGCAAGGGTACGTGATGTCTCGGATCGTGTTTTCCGGGTCCTTAGGGGGAGGGGGAGCAGCCCCAAGTCGTGGTCCACATTGGCACTAACGACATAGGTAGGAAAGGGGATAAGGATGTCAGGCAGGCTTTCAGGGAGCTAGGATGGAAGCTCAGAACTAGAACAAACAGAGTTGTTATCTCTGGGTTGTTGCCCGTGCCACGTGATAGTGAGATGAGGAATAGGGAGAGAGAGCATTTAAACACGTGGCTACAGGGATGGTGCAGGCGGGAGGGATTCAGATTTCTGGATAACTGGGGCTCTTTCTGGGGAAGGTGGGACCTCTACAGACAGGATGGTCTACATCTGAACCTGAGGGGCACAAATATCCTGGGGGGGAGATTTGTTAGTGCTCTTTGGGGGGGTTTAAACTAATGCAGCAGGGGCATGGGAACCTGGATTGTAGTTTTAGGGTAAGGGAGAATGAGAGTATAGAGGTCAGGAGCACAGATTTGACGTCGCAGGAGGGAGCCAGTTTTCAGGTAGGTGGTTTGAAGTGTGTCTACTTCAATGCCAGGAGTATACGAAACAAGGTTGGGGAACTGGCAGCATGGGTTGGTACCTGGGACTTCGATGTTGTGGCCATTTCGGAGACATGGATAGAGCAGGGACAGGAATGGATGTTGCAGGTTCCGGGGTTTAGGTGTTTTAGTAAGCTCAGAGAAGGAGGCAAAAGAGGGGGAGGTGTGGCGCTGCTAGTCAAGAGCAGTATTACGGTGGCGGAGAGGATGCTAGATGGGGACTCTTCTTCCGAGGTAGTATGGGCTGAAGTTAGAAACAGGAAAGGAGAGGTCACCCTGTTGGGAGTTTATTATAGGCCTCCTAATAGTTCTAGGGATGTAGAGGAAAGGATGGCGAAGATGATTCTGGATATGAGCGAAAGTAACAGGGTAGTTATTATGGGAGACTTTAACTTTCCAAATATTGACTGGAAAAGATATAGTTCGAGTACAATAGATGGGTCGTTTTTTGTACAGTGTGTGCAGGAGGGTTTCCTGAAACAATATGTTGACAGGCCAACAAGAGGCGAGGCCACGTTGGATTTGGTTTTGGGTAATGAACCAGGCCAGGTGTTGGATTTGGAGGTAGGAGAGCACTTTGGGGACAGTGACCACAATTCGGTGACGTTTACGTTAATGATGGAAAGGGATAAGTATACACCGCAGGGCAAGAGTTATAGCTGGGGGAAGGGCAATTATGATGCCATTAGACGTGACTTGGGGGGGATAAGGTGGAGAAGTAGGCTGCAAGTGTTGGGCACACTGGATAAGTGGGGCTTGTTCAAGGATCAGCTACTGCGTGTTCTTGATAAGTATGTACCGGTCAGACAGGGAGGAAGGCATTGAGCGAGGGAACCGTGGTTTACCAAGGAAGTGGAATCTCTTGTTAAGAGGAAGAAGGAGGCCTATGTGAAGATGAAGTGTGAAGTTTCGGTTGGGGCGATGGATAGTTACAAGGTAGCGAGGAAGGATCTAAAGAGAGAGCTAAGACGAGCAAGGAGGGGACATGAGAAGTATTTGGCAGGAAGGATCAAGGAAAACCCAAAAGCTTTCTATAGGTATGTCAGGAATAAGCGAATGACTAGGGAAAGAGTAGGACCAGTCAAGGACAGGGATGGGAAATTGTGTGTGGAGTCTGAAGAGATAGGCGAGATACTAAATGAATATTTTTCGTCAGTATTCACTCAGGAAAAAGATAATGTTGTGGAGGAGAATGCTGAGCCCCAGGCTAATAGAATAGATGGCATTGAGGTACGTAGGGAAGAGGTGTTGGCAATTCTGGACAGGCTGAAAATAGATAAGTCCCCGGGACCTGATGGGATTTATCCTAGGATTCTCTGGGAGGCCAGGGAAGAGATTGCTGGACCTTTGGCTTTGATTTTTATGTCATCATTGGCTACAGGAATAGTGCCAGAGGACTGGAGGACAGCAAATGTGGTCTCTTTGTTCAAAAAGGGGAGCAGAGACAACCCCGGCAACTATAGACCGGTGAGCCTCACGTCTGTAGTGGGTAAAGTCTTGGAGGGGATTATAAGAGACAAGATTTATAATCATCTAGATAGGAATAATATGATCAGGGATAGTCAGCATGGCTTTGTGAAGGGTAGGTCATGCCTCACAAACCTTATTGAGTTCTTTGAGAAGGTGACTGAACAGGTAGACGAGGGTAGAGCAGTTGATGTGGTGTATATGGATTTCAGCAAAGCGTTTGATAAGGTTCCCCACGGTAGGCTATTGCAAAAAATACGGAGGCTGGGGATTGAGGGTGATTTAGAGATGTGGATCAGAAATTGGCTTGCTGAAAGAAGACAGAGGGTGGTGGTTGATGGGAAATGTTCAGAATGGAGTACAGTCACAAGTGGAGTACCACAAGGATCTGTTCTGGGGCCGTTGCTGTTTGTCATTTTTATCAATGACCTAGAGGAAGGCGCAGAAGGGTGGGTGAGTAAATTTGCAGACGATACTAAAGTCGGTGGTGTTGTCGATAGTGTGGAAGGATGTAGCAGGTTACAGAGGGATATAGATAAGCTGCAGAGCTGGGCTGAGAGGTGGCAAATGGAGTTTAATGTAGAGAAGTGTGAGGTGATTCACTTTGGAAGGAATAACAGGAATGCGGAATATTTGGTTAATGGTAAAGTTCTTGAAAGTGTGGATGAGCAGAGGGATCTAGGTGTCCATGTACATAGATCCCTGAAAGTTGCCACCCAGGTTGATAGGGTTGTGAAGAAGGCCTATGGAGTGTTGGCCTTTATTGGTAGAGGGATTGAGTTCCGGAGTCGGGAGGTCATGTTGCAGCTGTACAGAACTCTGGTACGGCCGCATTTGGAGTATTGCGTACAGTTCTGGTCACCGCATTATAGGAAGGACGTGGAGGCTTTGGAGCGGGTGCAGAGGAGATTTACCAGGATGTTGCCTGGTATGGAGGGAAAATCTTATGAGGAAAGGCTGATGGACTTGAGGTTGTTTTCGTTGGAGAGAAGAAGGTTAAGAGGAGACTTAATAGAGGCATACAAAATGATCAGGGGGTTGGATAGGGTGGACAGTGAGAGCCTTCTCCCGCGGATGGATATGGCTGGCACGAGGGGACATAACTTTAAACTGAGGGGTAATAGATATAGGACAGAGGTCAGAGGTAGGTTCTTTACGCAAAGAGTAGTGAGGCCGTGGAATGCCCTACCTGCTACAGTAGTGAACTCGCCAACATTGAGGGCATTTAAAAGTTTATTGGATAAACATATGGATGATAATGGCATAGTGTAGGTTAGATGGCTTTTGTTTCGGTGCAACATCGTGGGCCGAAGGGCCTGTACTGCGCTGTATTGTTCTATGTTCTATGTTATAACTGCAGCATTGCAGGATAGCAAGCAGTGTCCATTATAAAAGATAGGAATTTACAAGAAAATCCCCATTATCCGGCCGGGAATGGGAGTTGCCAGTGAATCAAATATGTCAATTTACTGAGATGGAAGGTGGGTTTTGCTTTTTCTTCCAATCAGAAAGCTCCAGGATGATGACACAGGTATTGAGGTCTCATGAGAGGCGTGGGAGCACAAAACAAGTGAACAGCACTGAATGGAAATGATGCTGCAGAATAATGGGAATCTGAGACTGGAGTAAGGAGAGGCTGCCAATAACTATTACCGGTGAGTTTAATGTGGTTGACTCTTAAGTGCTCCCTCAAAGGCAGTTAGGGATGGGCAATAAATGTCGGCCCAGTCGGCAACGCCCATGATCCATAAAATAATTTTAAAAATCTTCAATCAAAAAACAGACCTGATCCCCAAATTCAAGTTGAGAGAGAATTCTATTAATGGTAGAGTACCAGATGACAAGACATTTTACTGTATAATGGAAAAAGTTGACAGGAAGCAGGTGCAGATGCAAGATTTTATAGAAAGGAAGATCTTGGGCGAAATTCTCCCAAAACGGCGCCAATCAGACGGGCATCGCGCCGCCCCAAAGGTGCGGAATGCTCCGCATCTTTGGGGGCCGAGCCCCAACATTGAGGGGCTAGGCTGACGCCGGAGGGATTTCCGCCCCGCCAGCTGGCGGAAACGGCCTTTGTGCCCCGCCAGCTGGCGCGGAAATGACATCTCGGGGCGGCGCATGCACGTGAGCGTCAGCGGCCGCTGACAGTTTCCCACGCATGCGCAGTGGAGGGAGTCTCTTCTGCCTCCGCCATGGTGGAGACCGTGGCGGAGGCGGAAGGGAAAGAGTGCCCCCACGGCACAGGCCCACCCGCGGATCGGTGGGCCCCGATCGCGGGCCAGGCCACCGTGGGGGCACCCCCCCGGGGCCAGATCGTCCCGCGCCCCCCCAGGACCCCGGAGCCCGCCCACGCCGCCTTGTCCTGCCGTTCAAAAGGTGGTTTAATCCACGCCGGCGGGACAGGCAATTTATCGGCGGGACTTCGGCCCATCCGGGCCGGAGAATCGCGGGGGGTGGCCCGCCAGCCGGAGCGCCGCGATTCCCGCCCCCGCCGAATATCCAGTGCCGGAGACTTCGGCAACCGGCGGGGGCGGGATTTACGGCGGCCAACGGCCATTCTCCGACCCGCTGGGGGGTCGGAGAATGATGCCCCAGGTGTTTCTTTTGTGTCTTTCACAACCTCAGGATGTCCTAAAGTGCTTGGAAGAAACAGATTATACAATATAAAGGATGGTAAAGAGTTAGTAAATGGTTATAATTTAACCTCAAGTCCAGATGATCTCCATCAACCCCATGCAGCATTATCTGAACTTTTAAGATTAAAGATAATCCCTCTCCTAACTTCCTTAAATATTCTAAGTTGAGCTCCCCTATTCCCATAGTGAGGACAATAAATGTTTAATTGTCATTGTTAGGATTTTGAGGTTTATTTCCACAATTTCGCTATCATGGCATGTCGATGGCATAAGTTTTTTGGTAAGAGCCACAATGCTGAACTGCTTTAAGTACACTCTCCTCAACAGACCTCTCAAAAACCAACTGCATCTGCTAATTGTCTTGTAAGTTTAAAAATTACTCTTTCTGTTATTCTAATTCCGTCTTGAATCCCAGTTTGGCAAATGTCCCAGAGATGCATGCAGGGGCTGTGAATTGAAGACACGGGACACATGGAGTAATACATTGACCATGAACCACAGGTAAAGAGGAAATGAGCTGCACGTGGCCCTCAGGCCATGTTGTAAGTACATTATACTTTGCGGCAGACCATGATTTAGAGCCTCCTGTCAAACCCCTGCTGCACTGCCGTCAACCACTGCTGACTGTGTTACGTTCTAGCCTGCAGGAGCGCCTTGATTTCAATCGACTCCTCAAAAATACTTCTCAGTTTTCATAAACATATAGAAAATGGCTGGTGCCGACTAGTCGTGTGCCTGTAACTGAGAACGTCCAAGCATCTCTTTATCACACTGTTACCGCAGGAAGCCCTTGCAGTGCAGCCGTGTGCTGGGTGACTTGTGTAGTTGCATTGTTACATGCAATGGGCACTTTAAAGTCAAGCTACTAAATGGTTTCAAATGCTCTCCTCCATTACTGCAAAGCACAGATTTCTGCACTTTATTCAGGAACCATGTTGCCTTTATAATCCTTTATAATTACAGTATTAGTTCATTTGTCCATGTAGAGGCACTTTATAACTACTCAATCAGCAAAGAAATGTTATGTAACAACTTACTAAGAGGGAAACATTTGGCACTGAGATGGTTTTTAAAATGTCGAGCCTTCTCGAAAAAATGTTTGGCAAACCTTCTTTAAAACATTGGTGCCCCGAGTAAAGGGCCATTGTGTTATTTTCACGGCACCAAATGCAACGTACAACAACATATTTTATATCATAGCACCTTTAATATAGGAAAACAGCTTGAGGCACTTCACAGGAGCATTCTGAAACACAATTTGATACCATACCACCCACCGATGTAAGGACTGGCAACACAAAGCTTGGCAAAGAGATAGGATTTAAGTAGCTTCCGGAGGAAAGAGGCAGGAAGGCTAAGATTTTGGGAGGGGATTCCTGGTTTGGCCTCTCTTTGCATTATCTTGTGTCCCATGCTAAGGGCAGTTTTCTGAGGTAAATCAACATTCTACGAACTGAAATGTAACGAAATGCACAAGTAGTTGTTATCAATAGGCACACTAATGATGCAGCCCTGATATTATTGGCACCCTACTATGCACCCAAAGTGTGACAGTGTGGGGGCTCCATCCAACAATCTACTCCAGTGTTGACTCCGTCCCAAATCATGGGATTGGAGTCATTAGCATAAAAGGGACAGGCATCTGTGCTACATACTGCGCTCCTGAAAATCTGCCCTCCTGTGACCATGAGGAATGGCTAAGCAGCACCTTACTGCTTCAGAAGGGAGAGTAATATTCCATTTGAAGATTCAACTTATTTGTAAATTGGCAATTGAGAAACACACTGACCAGGCCTTAATTTTTATCCATGTGTAATGCTGGTAAGCCTTGAATCGTTAATAAGGTCAACTTACCATTTGGGGAAAAGCAATTAAAACTGGTGGGAAAGGTGACTTCATCCCATTTCTTCCTTCCTCTTCCAATGGAAGCCCCATCAAAATTTCAAATGAACAAGGAAGCAATAGAGCTGCTACTGGAAACCAAATTCCTCCAACAGTAACCTAGATAACGGCGCTGATCACACCATGCCGCAAATGTCTAGTCCAACAACTCTAATCTTCTCCAACTGGCAGACAAATAACAGGCTGGCAGATTGCAAGGTTGGTCCAGGCTCGCGCCCTCAATGGCAGATTGAATTTGGTTCAGGAAGCAACACCCTGGAAATTTTCAATGAGGCAACCAATTAAGAGCCCTGTTCACTTAAGGATGGCGGACTGGAATGTTCAAGGTTCTGGCCAGCCAGCAGCCCCACTATGAGGTACAGCACTGCCTTAGATGAGGGAACTCCCCATCTTGAGGTAACCTCGGACCTCCTGTAAATTGTACAAAATATACTGTTGACAGGAACCCCTCTACATGATGGCTTGCAGCTGCAGCTATGGTCATCATAGTCCAATGGGTCCACGCTGACTGCTTAATATCTCTGGGCCCCTGGCCTGTTGCTAGAAGACCGCCATCTTTCCATCAATGGGCTCCAACACATTCTAAAAAACCTAGACAGCCGATGAAGAGTGCCCTCAATTGGAACTTTACTTGATTAACCACCACTGATGGGCAGATAGCCATCACCCCACAGAAACAACCTCCCTGAAAATAGGCCTAAGGCAGGGACATGCTAGAACATCAGCATGCTGTCAAATGCCAAGAAACTGCCGGCGCACCTACCTCTAAACCCACTTCCGCCTCAGGATAAAAATTCAACCTTGTATCTCAGGCTACAACTAATGTGTTGCTGCATTTATTCAAACTTTAAGTTGGGCAAATGACTCATCATAGAAAATTCAGTGCAATCAGCGCACATCAGTCTGATTGTTTCAAGGAGGCTGAAGACTTGCCACCAGTCCCGAGATCAGGAGCCAACTTCACTTTGTCAGGTGGCATTCTCTATCCCTCTGACTGAGGATAGCCACCCATTCCCTAGAGCTGCTGACCCGATTGAGGATGGGAGCCCAATCTCAGGAACGGCAGCTCAGCATGGACAAGAGGAGAGGGTGCCTCAATGAATCCTCAAAGAGCAGGTAAACCTTTGTGGAGAAGCAGGGGCCAGGCAGGCAGGCAGGCTCCAGTAATTGGATGGGGTGGCCTTGTGATATCCTAGCAACACTGCCCTGGACTGAAATCCACTGGGAGGCTGTCAGGGTTTACCAGGGAGCCTTCCCAAACAGCGGTGGGCCCTGTCCGGGTGGCAAGGGCCTTTTAATCGGGCCATCAAGTGACTCAATTAGCTGACTGCCAATATACCATGGTAACAGGATAACCTTGAGCAACCTTTCCAACACCTTCCCCAGCCACATTGCCAACGTACCCTCCACCCAGCCCAATGGGCTAGTGAAATTCAATCTTTTCTTTCAATTGTGTCTAAAAGCAACCAAACACCATTTCTGACTAAAAAGCACCGCATCAATACTGGGAAATTGAGGTTGCAGTCTGTTCAGAAATGAAGCAGGACTGACGACCAATTATTTTTTCAGCCATTGTGTCAAAAGTGTGATTTTACAAGTTAATCCTGGCACAAAGTTCCAACATTGTAAATGCATAATCTTGAATTCAGGAATGTGCCTCCTGTAATTAACCTTGTCTTAGTTAAAAACTCAAAACATAATACTGGTTGACCAAAACCTTTATTCTTTATTTTGTATTTCCTTGCTGATGTTAAACTTTCCTTTCCCTTGCTCTGCTTTGTTGTAAGATTCTTTACTTTCCCAGTCAACCCCACAGTGTCAAGTAACATTGCTCAGCTCAGAACATGAACAGGCAACTTGTCCCCAAGTCTCTTCTGTAACGTTAGCTGCAGACATCCACTTCTTATTCCCGTTTTCAAAAATTTCAGCAGATCAAACACAGATGGCTTTCGAAAATCACAGGCAAGGTCTGTTTCTCTTTTTTATTAACGGCACAAAGAGTGTTCTGTTAAAGGTTCAGTTAAAAAAAAACATAATTGTACTGCTATCTCAGTACAATGTAATAATGTTTTTGTCAGTGATTAAATGATAATTTACAGCCCCATCTGAAGTCGGAGAGTGACTATCTCCATTTTTCGCATTCCATTCTGATTAAAATAGCATGATCAAACAGTGCAGACCAGCAGTCCAAAAGTGAACTCTGAACATACTCAGGATTACAGCATACTAATGGAAATTACTGCAGTCAAATCCAGGAATGATACCATCCTGCCATCCAGGTTACTGTCAGCAATGACAAGCACCCAACCCAAGCAAATACAACCACAGTACAAATATTACTGCAACATAATGTTACTTTGAATAAGTATTACTACAGCACAAATTAATTTTCAACATCAATGTTACCACAGTGTAAATACTACTGTGGCACAAGTATTCATGTATTAAAAAAATTAGTGCAGTATAAATATGACAGTAGTGCAATGTTAATATGGCCTATATGTTAGTGTGGGATAAAAATTGATGCAGTACAAATATTACTCTGGGATAAATATTACTGTGACATAAATATTAAGACAGCATTAATATCATGGAAGTATAAATATTACACTAGGATTAGAATCCCTACAGTGCAGAAAGAGGCCATTTGGCCCATCGAGTCTGCACCAGCCATCCGAAAGGGTACTGTGCCTATGCCCATTCCCTCACTCTATCCCCATAACCTAAGCTACACATCTTTGTACACTATGGGGCAAATTAGAATGGCTAATCCACCTAACCTCCACATCTTTGAAGTGTGGGAGGAAACCAGAGCACCCGGCGGAAACCCACGCAGACATTGAGAGAACGTGCAAACTCCACACAAGACAGTCAGCCAAGGCCAAAATTGAACCCGGGTCGCTGGTGGTATCAGGCAGCAGTGCTAACCACAATGCCACCGTGCTGCCCTGGGTCATGGCAGTGCAAATGTCACACCAGCATAAATATTACGGCTATATATTGCTGTGGGATAAGTAATATTCTGGGATAAATATTATGTAAGTGTAAAAGAATGAATATTACATCAGTATGAATATTACTGCAGTATAACTACTACGGCAGCACTATAAATATTACTCTGGGCTAAATATCATAACAATTTAAATATTATACCAGAATGAATATTACGGTTGTATAAATTGCATGGCAATATACACATTACTGCAGTATAAATATTACAGCAGTGCATAGTATCAGCCAGGGCTCAACTGGTAGCACACTCATTGCTAAGTCAGAAGGCTCAAGTCAAAGACTTGCATGCTCTAGGCTCCAGGACTTGAGCACATTGCAGTGCAGTACTGAGAAATTACAGAGGTGCTCTATTTCGATGAAACATTAAACTGAGGCCTTTGTCTGCCCAATCAGCTGGACATAAAAAGTCCCATGACAATATCCCAAATAGCAGCAGGGGAGTAATCACTGATGTCCAGGCCTGTATTCATCCCTCAATCAATGTCAAAATAACAGATGATCTGGTTATAATCTTGCTGTTTTATGGGATCTTGCTGCGCTCAAATTAGCTGCCATATTACCCATATTGCAACAGAGGACCGATTTTTTATTTCCTGGTCTCGAAACACAAGTTGGGCCATTTTGCAGCTCACAAACTGCACCTACGAACCTTGTCCACCTTCGCCTGTCATTTCCATCAGCTTTCACAGGAGGCAGGCTCTGGGAACATGTTTTACGCCATGATTGGGTTTGAGCTCACGTTCAGGATCCGAAGATTTCGGAAGTAGAGCCACTTCTCCTCCCATCCTCCGTGCATAAAAAGGGCACCAAACTGCAGCAGTCGCAGATCAGCACTGCTGGAGGTGATCTTTGACCCTTGGCGTGCAAGTACTTGTTGATGCATTGTTGCCCTGCATGGGCTGCCCGCTGACATTATTCCCTTTGTTATTTGTGTTCATTGTTATATAGCGATGTGAACACTCTGCCCTATCTAATCACTGCTGCATTAGCCTTGTGATGCTTACCTTATTAAGCCTCTGACTGTTGAACAAACATCATACAGCAGATCAGTCACCACAACAGCACACACCTGTTAGACCCCTCCCTCCAATTCAGAACCTCACACCCACTGCAGCCATCTCCAAGCATTCCATCCTCAGAGGATGCAGCAAATTGAGCAGTCCCTGGCCTATCCCCCGGCAGCTCAAGAAAGCCACAAAATCCCTTCTATATCTTGTGACCTTACAGCACAGGCAACCGAGGACATGGTTGGTCACCCTCTCACTAGCCACACAATGATTAGGCCATCAAACCTTTGCGAGCCATGACTTTTCAACTCATGCCATCCACAGAACAATTGTTCCCTCAAGGGCGTTGACAGCACATGACAGGGAAAGGCATCACACATACACACGCTGACTCAAGTGCCTTTCCTAACTTATTCCAGAATGGTTGACACTCAGAGCAGCCAGCAGCACTGGGAAAGAGCTACTCCAAGATTCTCCAAACATGACCTGGAGATCTTCCTGCAGCAGGTTGAGGCCCACAGGAAATGTTATGTTTCCCCCTCGGGCCGAGGCAGCCTCCCTATTCCATGAAGGTAGCCCGAGTCAAGATAGTTGGGGTGGGAAGTGCCTCAGCGCATCACCAGAGATGGTAGATCCAGTGCCCTGAGCTCTTTAGTGACAGTCTATGTTACGGTAAGGTGTGTACGATGTGCCCCATATACTTTGAGCCAGACCTTGCTGTAAACAAAAGGCTGGCCTCTTGGGTGCCCAGTGTGCATTTAGCTCAGCAGTTCGTACGGATAAATCAATTGTCTATGTATTTATATTGAAGGAAATTATGAAGAGACATTTATTTTATCATTCAGGAGCTGTGAGTGTCGCTGGCTGGGCCAACATTTATTGCTCATCCCTAATTGTCCTTGAATTGAGTGGTTTGTTAGGCCATTTAGAGGGCATTAAAGGACAGATTTCTTCCCTAAAGGACATTAGTGAACCAGATGGTTTTTAACTACCATGGTTTCATGGTCACCATGAGACCTTTAGTTCCAGATTTATTGAATTCAAATTTCACTGTCTGCGATTCTAACCTAAATCCCAAGAGTATTACCCTGGGCCCCTGGATTACTATTCAAGTGATAATATCACTACACTGTCACCCCTCCCATGTGTGGAAAATCCCAGTGCCGTGCCTTGATTGGTCTAAACTTCATCCTTCCCATCTCTGCTTTTCAGGAGAAGAGAGCTCACAACCTGAGGGAGATGGTGAAGACCAAGTAGAGAGGTGGAGATGGGTGATAGCTTCAAATTTCTGGGTGTACACATCACCAACAATCTGTCCAGGTCCACCCACGTCAACGCTACAACCAAGAATGCACAGCAGCGCTTATACTTCCTTAGGAAACTAAGAAAATTCGGCACGTCCACATTGACCAATTTTTTACAGATGCACCATAGAAAGCATCCTATCTGCCTGAAACAGAGCTTGGTATGGCAACTGCTCGGCCCAAGACCGTAAGAACTACAGAGAGTTGTGAGCATAGCCCAGTCCATCACACGAACCCGCCTCCCATCCATTGACTCTGACTACACCTCCCGCTACCTGGGGAAAGTGGACAGCATAATCAAAGACACCTCCCACCTGGGTTACACACTCTTCCAACCTCTTCCATCGGGCAGAAAATACAAAAGTCGGAGAACACGCACTAACAGATTCAAAAACAGCTTCTCCCTGCTATTACCAGACTCCTGAATGACTCTCTTATGGACTGAACTGATCTCTCTATACATCTTCTCTACTGTTGTACTCCGTATGCTTCACCCAATGTCTATGTCTATGTATTTATATTGTGCATCGATCATATGTCCTGCGTTTTTCATGTATGGAACGATCTGCCTGGACTGTATGCAGAACTATACTTCTGACTGTACCTTGGTAGACGTGACAATAAATCAAAATCAAAATCTCATGGTAGCAGTAGGGGGTGGGAGGGAGGGGGTGTGGGCAGACTCCCAACCATGTTTCCTGCCATGAGATGTATGACAGTAAGAAGTCTTACAACACCAGGTTAAAGTCCAACAGGTTTGTTAAAGTCCAACAAACCTGTTGGACTTTAACCTGGTGTTGTAAGACTTCTTACTGTTCCCACGAGATGTATGACAACACAGTAGGACAGCCACTAATAGTAATGTTTCACACTCAGTTTAATAAATTTAGAGTACCGAATTCATTTTTTTCCCAATTAAGGGGCAATTTAGTGTGGACAATCCACCGAGCCTGCACATCTTTGGGTTGTGGGGGCGGGACCCACGCAAACACGGGGAGAATGTGTAAACTCCACACGGACAGTGACCCAGAGCCGGGATCGAACCTGGGACCTCGACGCCTTGAGGCAACAGGGCTAACCCACTGCGCAACCGTGCTGCCCTTGTTTCACACTAAGTTAATAAACTGCGTAGGCTGGTAGAAGGGTATTGTCAGGGGTGGCTTGGGAAGAAAGCCAATGGCTGGGTGAACTAGTTCATGACTTTCTCACATTTCTCTCACAGGCCCAGCATGTCTTAGTCCATCATCGTGGAGAGACTTCCGAACTTGGAGGAATCTTCACAGTTGATCAAGGTGCACCACCAACACCTAACGAAGCAACACTCACCACCACAGGTACACATACTCTGCTGGGTTTTAGCATGGAGATAAATTGGGCAGCACTTAATCAAGAGCACAGCATCAGAGTTTGAGACAGGGGTGTTTGTGCACATTTCACCGTGAAAGAGGGAAGGCAGTGGCAGGGTTGTTTCGTTGGCACGTGAGATAGAGCCTCCCCTTTGGGACTGAATATTTGGGTGTGCAGTGGCAGATAGGTTCTCAGCTAACTGAGTTTTCCGAGGCATTGCAACATCAAGCTGTCCGAATGGAGGAGTGCCTTTTTCACGACCTTGACAGGGTCCCTGGTGGGGAGCGTATGATGAGCACCATAGAGTGGCCAACCTCCTGGTGAGCCTCATGCAGCAGCACGTGCAGTGCATGCAGAAGGTGCCGGAAGTACGAGACCTCATGAAAGAGGGCTGAGGACGTTGGCGCAATGGCAATTACTGCATTCCAGTAGTGGGGGAGTTGCTATGGTCACTGCACAGGAAAATCTCGAGGGTGAGAGGTTGGCATCTAAAAGGAGTCATAGCTAAGCCGGTCAGAGGCTGGGAATTCTGCAGTCGTAACTCACTTCCTAGTGCCCAAAGCCTGTTGGCCTTCAAGGCACAAGTCAGTGTGATGGAAGTCTCGCCATTTGCCTCAATGAGTGCAGCTCCAACAGCACTCAAGAAGCTCGACACCATGAAGGATAAAGCAACCTGTCTGATCGGCTTCCCTTCCACCACCTTTAGCATTCACTCTGTCCATCACTGACACACAGTGTCAACAGTGTGTACCATCTACAAGATGTGCTGCAGTAATTCACCAAGACTCCTCCGACAACACCTTCTAAACCTACATTTTTTACTATTTAGAAGGGGAAGGGCAGCAGACACCTGAGAACACCAAGCACCTACAAGTTCCGCTCCAAGGCACACACCACCCTGACTTTGAAATATATCATCGTTCCTTCACCATTGCTGGGTCAAATCTTGGAGCTCCCTTCCTAAGAGCACTGTGGGGGTACCTACATCACATGTACTGCAGCAAGAAGGCAACTCACCACCACTATCTCAAGAGTAATTCAGGATGGGCAATAATGTTGACTTTACCAGCGACACTCACATCCCAAAGGGTAAAAAATAAATTAATTAAACGGACTGCACTGTCACGTATTTTATGCTATCGCTCAAAGTCAAAGAGATACCCACTGGTGTCTTTACTTGGGAATTTCTCTTTGTTGACAAACATTTCTCACATCCAGACATTGGTACTGACAGAACTGTCAGTTTAGTAATATATGGACTGCTGACAGCCAAATCGAGACTGACACTGCCTTTTGCGGCAAACATCACTTTAACAATGTTGACTGAAGGATCTTCATCATATGCTCTTTACGGGAAGATCCCCCAAGTGACAAGGTATCCCAGTGTCTTGTTGCATGCAATACTAGGGAACAACAGGATGTCACTTCCAGATTACAATTTGCAACAAGTAGGTTTTGATTCAAACGGTGATGGGGTGGGACAGGAGGGGGCAGGGAAAGGGCTTGTAGAGAAAGCAGAAGGAGGAGCAGGAGGGGTGGGCAGAGAGCTCAGGAGCAGCAGTAGAGGATGAAGGAAAGAGAGTGAAGCAGTAGAGATTTCCCCGACCAGCAGGAGCGAATAGGGAACAACGAGAGGGGGTTAAGTAGAGCAATGGGGGCAAATTAAGTGAAGAAGGCAAGGGAAGAAGTGAGCAAAGTGTGGTACAGAGGTTAGGGCTGCAAAGATAGGGGGCGGGATTCTTCGCCGGCAGGATTCTCCGTTTTGCCGGCGTCCGGGGGTTTCTCGACGGCGTGGGCCTGCCCCACAATGGTCATTGACCGGCCGGCGGGGTGAGGCTGAAAAGTGGTGGGGCGGAGAATCCAGCTCAGGAAAACAATGTAAGCGGCAAAATGCAAATTCTCTTTTCTTCCATTAGAATTGGATTTTCATCTTGCGTGGCAGACGGGATAGTTGGTTTTCCCTCTGCCATTTCTGGAGTTTTCTGTGGTGGTTGGGGCAACCACATTATTTATGCAGGAAAAAGTATTTTGCTGAGTGTGGGTGATAGGAAAGGAGGAGGGTCACGTCTCTTGCTTAGTGCTTAGTGGATTTAGGAACAAATGTGTACAAGCGACCGGTTTCCCTGTTTAGTGGCAGGGGAGTAGGGCAATGCAAGGGGTGTGATTATTGGAGGGAAGGTTAAAGAGAATTTTGTTGCTTTGTGTGAACCCCTCTCCCCAAATCCAGTGCCACCTTGGGTGTCGGAGGCAGTGCCCTGCCATGTCCCCGACAACCTGGGGTCTGCAATGGCCTCCGAGCACCCGCCCCTGGCGTAGTCATCACAACCAGTTTCTGTTTGTTGAGATCAGTAGTGATTTCTGCCGACTTTACGTCACACTGGCGGGTGGGAACATCTGGCTTTCCCAGCAGATTCAGCGTTAAACTGATTTTGCATATGTAAATCTATGGTAATCAGATCCACACCCTCGCTGATTACGTCTGCCAGGAAGGGTCCTGCTGTTGTGTACATTTTATGTGCTGCCGAGTAGAGGAGAGAGACCAGAGAGTCCCAAAACCAGCAAACTCTTGCTGCACATGCTCTCATTTCTCCCTTCTTCTACATCTTCAAAAACAGAAAACCAAACAACTGGGCCAAAAAACAATGAATTTAAAATAAGATGTTTTCTGACAACTGTTCCATAACATGAACTTCACGCGCGATTCTCTAATATCAGGGGCTCAATCCTCCTGCTGCACTTGTCTGGAAAATACAGACCGAGTGGCTATTCATTGCATGTTGGAGTATAGACAATTAAGAGGATTGTGGACTGATTTATTTTCCCCTCACCAGCTCAGGACGGAGAACAATAAAACCACATGTACTCGTGCCTCATCCGAAATCAGTTAGTTTATGACAAACTGAGGATCAGGTCAGTTACACAGTACCCTTTCCAGCTGGGCTATGAAGGATCCTTATTCCTCATACTAAATGGTACATCGGCCAAGATTGTTGCGTTGCTTTCCACTACTGCGCCAAATAATTCTGTTGTAAAGCAGAATCAATGGGAGAGCTGAATGTGGCAAACATGCAGACTGAAACGCAGCTGTTGAATACAAAGAGGCGCAACAAAATAGAAACCTTTAGTACATTCAATATAAAATAAGGAGAAGACATTTTAAACAAAAAAGATAGTTGGGGCTGGTGTATCCATTTTTTGCTGTTAAAGGGCCTGGTTTAGCACAGTGGGCTAAAACAGCTGGCTTGTAATACAGAACAAGGCCAGCAGCGCGGGTCAATTCCTGTACCGGCCTCCCCGAACAGGAATGTGGCGACTAGGGGCTTTTCACAGTAACTTAATTGAAGCCTACTTGTGACAATAAGCGATATTATTATTATTATTATAATTGATTTATTTCTTTTCAAATAAATTTCCTGTTGCATCTAGCGTTATATTGTGAAGCGATTGATGACGCAGTGTTGAAGCACAAAAGAGGTTTATTAAACTGAGGCGAACTACATATGCCGGACAGCACAACTAATACACTGGCTTTGTTCCCACAAAACCCAGGATAACTCTGACCAAGCCACATCGGCTGGAACTGCGTCTGCACTCCTGAAAGGCTCACATTCGCGCACTCGTCCCTATTGGCTGTGGGCCCGTTACGTGGCCCGTGAAATGTCACCCCTTATAGAGGCTACACATTCCTCCCCCCTTTAAGATCCCTTACAAATCCCTGCATTACAGAAACAGATAAAAACCTTATTTACAGTTACATACATACATTGCTGCCTCCTCCAGAGTAGGAGCATCTGAGTCTGCAGCAAGGGCAGGCAGATCTGTAGAGTTCAAAACAGGGATTGTACTGACTACCACATCAGCTCCCTCTCTGGCCCTTGAAGAATATCTCAAATCGAACACCAGCGGCTCAACAAGTGGTATACTGGTAACTAGGATTGGGTCCACCTGCCCCTTTTCGGGGATGTCAGATTCCCTCCTCTTCAGGTGGCCAACTTGCATTCTGGCCTACTGGTCCTGGAGATCTTTGACATAGGACACTGGCCCAATCCTTTTAACAGCTCTTCCAGGCAACCATTCCAGTCCATCACCAAAGTACCGCATCTATACAAAATCATCTGGTTAAAAAGACCTGCCCTTCTTGGCTGTATCGTGGTGGCCTTTCTGTGAGGTTTGCTTCGCCTCCACTCTCCCCGTCAAATTTGGAAAAATAAGGCCGAGACAGGTCCTGAGACACCAGCTCATTAACAACTTAGCCGGGATAACCCCAGTGGTGGTATGCAGGGTTGAATTGTAAGCGATCAAGAAATCCGCTAAGCGAAGCTGTAATGACATATGAGCTTGTTCCTTCATTGATGATTTGAAAGTTTGAACAGTTCATCCGCATTCGCACCCGCATTTGAATCTGGGTTCCCGGTCTATGCTGAAAGGTATACAAATATGCCACCAAGAGCACTGTCCAAGTGCCCATCTTTACACACGAGCTGAAGCTATTGGGGGATAGGCTTATCTTCAGGAAAAAAGCTGATAAAAGTTTATGGTCTGAAAAGATGGTAAAATGTCGACCGTAAACGTATTAATGACATTTTCTTACAGCATAAATGATGGCCAGACTTCCTTTGTTGATCAGGGAATATTTCCTTTCAAATTCTCACAGTGTCCATGGTGTGAAAACAACAGGCCTTTCCACACTGTCTTCCATTTTGTGTGAGAGTACCACACCGATGCCGTAGGAGACGCATCGCAAGTAACAATAATGGGTTTATCCAGGTTCAAATGGACCAGTAAGGTCGACAACTTCAGGGCCTGCTTGACTAATCAAAGGACTTCCTCTCGGTCTCCTCTCACTTCCAATGCAAGTGCTTTTTTAAAAGTTGATGCAGTGTTGCCAAAATGGTTGACAGGTTGAGCAAAAAGCAGCCGTAATAATATTTTTTAAATACTTAGAGTACCCAATTAATTTTTTTCCAATTAAGGCGCAATTTAGTGTGGCCAATCCACCTATCCTGCACATCTTTGAGTTGTGGGGATGAGACCCACACAGACACGGGGAGAATGTGCAAACTCCATACGGAAAGTGGCCCGGGGCCGGGATTGAACCCGGTTCCTCAGCGTCATGAGGCAATAGTGCCAACCACTGCGCCACCGTGCCGCCTTAACAATTGACCATCCTAGAAAAGGCTTAAATTCCGATGCATGCTTTGATTCCAGAACCCCTTTGATTGTCTTTATCTTATCTTCACTCTGGTGTACCCCTTCGCATTAACTCTGAAAACTAAATATGTGACTTCAGCAGCCTGAAACCTGCACTTTCCCTGCTTTAACTGAACACCAACTTCTTTAAACCTCTTAAATACTCCTTCTAAATTTGCTTTGTTCTCCTCTCGTGTTACCCTGTCACTAGGACATCGTCCAGATACACAACAACCTTCGGAATTCTCTGCAATAGGCTTCCATTCTGCACTGGAATATCGCATAGGCCAACGAGATACCAAAAGGCAATCTTGTATATTGAAAAAGCCCTTATGTCAGGGACTTTTATGAGGAATTGTATCGGTCTGAGCCCCCACTGGAGGAGGGAGGGATAGGCCGCTTCCTGGACCAATTGAGGTTTCCGAAGGTTGAGGAGGGACTGGTGGCGGGATTGGGGGCCCCAATTGGGCTGGAGGAGCAGACCAAAGGGATAGGGAGCATGCAGGCAGGGAAGGCACCGGGGCTGGATGGTTTCCCGGTCGAATTCTACAAAAAAATATATGGACCTGTTGGGCTCATTGCTAGTTAGGACCTTTAATGAGGCAAGGGAGGGGGGGTGGCTTTGCCCCCGATGATGTCCCGGGCAATGATCTCCTTGATCCTGAAGCGGGACAAGGATCCCCTGCAATGTGGGTCTTACGGGCCGATTTTGTTGCTAAACATAGATGCCAAGGTGCTGCCGAAGGTCTTAGCCACTAGGATTGAGGATTGTGTGCCGCAGGTCATCCACGAAGACCAGATGGGGTTTGTGAAGGGGAGGCAGTTGAACGCGAATGTGCGGAGGCTTCTGAACGTTATCATGATGCCGGCGAGGGAGGGGGAGGCGGAGATTGTGGTGGCGATGGACGCTGAGAAAGTCTTCGATAGGGTAGAGTGGGGGTACCTGTGGGAGGTGCTGAAGAGGTTTGGGTTTGGGGAGGGGTTTGTCAGGTGGGTCAGGCTGTTGTATGAGGTCCCGATGAAGAGTGTAGCCACGAACAGGAGGAGGTCTGAGTACTTTCGGTTGCACCGAGGGACGAGGCAGTGGTGTCCCCTGTCCCCCCTGCTCTTTGCACTGGCGATTGAACCCCTGGCTATGGCACTGAGGGAGTCGAGGAACTGGAGGAGGTTGGTGCGGGGTGGGGAGGAGCATAGGGTGTCGCTCTATACGGACGACTTGCAGCTATATGTGGCGGACCCGGTGGGGGGAATGCCAGAGGTAATGAGGATCCTCAGGGAATTCGGGGATTTCTCGGGGTATAAGCTCAACATGGGGAAGAGCGAGCTGTTCGTGGTTCACCCAGCGGACCAGGAGGAGGGGATTGGCGAGCTCCCACTAAAAAGGGCGGAGAGGAGCTTCAGGTATTTGGGGGTCCAGGTGGCCAGGAGCTGGGGGCCCTGCAGAGGCTTAATTTCACAAGGCTGGTGGAGCAAATGGAGGAGGAGTTCAAGAGGTGGGATGCATTGCCGCTGTCCTTGGCGGGTAGGGTGCAGTCAGTCAAAATGACGGTGCTCCCAAGGTTTTTGTTCCTGTTCCAGTGCCTCCCCGTGTTTATCCCGAAGGCCTTTTTTAGGCGGGTTAGCAGGAGCATAATGGGGTTTGTGTGGGCGCGAGGGACTTCGAGGGTGAGAAGGGTGTTCTTGGAGCGGGGTAGAGATGGGGGGGGCTGGCGCTGCCCAACCTCAGTGGGTACTACTGGGCCGCCAATGCGACGATGGTGTGCAAGTAGGTGATGGAGGGGGAGGGGGCTGCATGGAAGAGGCTGGAGGCGGTTTCCTGTGTGGGTACGAGTCTGGGGGCACTGGCAACGGCGCCGCTGCCGCTCCCTCCAAGGAGGCATACCACGAGCCCGGTAGTGGCGGCTGCCCTCAAAATCTGGGGGCAGTGGAGGCGGCACAGGGGGTAAGTTGGGGCCTCGGTGTGGACCCCAATACGGGGGAACCACCGGTTCGTCCCAGGGAGGACAGATGGAAGGTTTTCGGGGTGGCACAGGGCAGGGATACGAAGGTTGGGAGACCTGTTTGTGGAAGGGAAGTTTGCGAGCCTGGGTGAGTTGGAGGAGAAGTATGGGCTCCCTCCGGGGAACACCTTCAGGTACTTACAGGTGCATTTGCCAGGCAGCAGGTGGTGGAATTCCCGTGGCTGCTGCCACGCACAGTACAGGACAGGGTGCTCTCAAGGGGGGGCGGGAGTGGAGAAGATCTCGGAAACTTACCAGGTGATGCAGGAGGAGGAGGAGGCCTCGGTGGTGGAGGTGAAAGGTAAGTGGGAGGAGGAGTTGGGAGAGGGTGAACTCTTCCTCTTCGTGCGCGAGGTTCAGCCTCATACAGTTTAAGGTGCTGCACAGGGCACACATGACTGGGACAAGGATGAGCCGGTTTTTTGGGGGTGAGGACAGGTGTGTTAGGTGCTCAGGGAGCCCAGCAAACCACACCCATATGTTCTGGGCATGCGCAGCGCTGGAGGAATTTTGGAAGGGCGTAGCGAGGACGGTGTCGAGGGTGGTAGGATCCAGGGTCAAACCGGGCTGGGGGCTCGCAATATTTGGGGTGGCAGAGGAGCCGGGAGTGCAGGAGGTGAAAGAGTCCGGTATTCTGGCCTTTGCGTCCCTGGTAGCCCGGCGGAGGATTCTTCTTCAGTGGAAGGACACGAGGCCTCGAAGCGTGGAATCCTGGATCAACGATATGGCGTGGTTTATTAAGTTGGAGAGGGTGAAATTCGCCTTGAGAGGGTCGGTACAAGAGTTCTTCAGGCGGTGGCAACCATTCTTAGACTTCCTGGCAGAACGGTAGACATCGGTCAATGGCAGCAGCAACGCGGGGAGGTGGGGGGGGGGGGGGGGGTTTACTTTACTTTATTTATGTTTATTTACACTGGGGGATCTGAGGGGGTGTATATATTTGCTACGTTGGCTTTGTGTTAAGTCGGGGCGTTAATGTTAATTTATTATTTATGTGCAGGGGGGAGGGGGGTATGGAGGGTTGTTTTTTGACTGTGTTTTGTATTTAACCCTGTTGGGTTCCTTTTTCATTTTGTGATTGATATTCTGTGAAAACCTTAATAAAAATTACTTTTTATAAAAAAACAAGAAAAAGCCTTTATGGATATTTACAGTCAGGCACCTCGGTGGCGTAGTGGTTAGCATCTGCTCATGCACGACTGTGGCAACCGCCGCTGTATCCACCTCCATTTTGAGTGGATGGCTATTGATGTTGAGGGTGATCTCAAAGGGAGCGTTTTATTTAATCTCACCATGTTAAGCTTGTATACTTATGTTTCCACAGGGCTATCCTCAAGCTTAGTGATCAGAATCGCCGTTGTTTTTTTGGGGGAACTTGAATTCGACTGTCTGCCTCTACACCTGGCTTGCAAATGGCCTTTCCTATGACATATTAAACAGCTGAATTATTTGTACCTGCATCTATCCTTGGAGTGCACTCCCCCACAACAATAACAATCTTCTAAGCTTTGTGACTGTCGGTAACATTTCACCTTTTCAGGCACTGCTGTTCCCTCACTTTGGGAACCTCCGCGGCCATCACTTCCTGCTATAACTGGTTCACCTCGGTCTGCACACTTTGCAATTCGAAAACACTTTGCTCAGCGCTTTCAGTCACTTGAGCCAACTCAACTACCTTGTCCAAAGATATCTTGGTTTCTGGCAGCAACTTCTTCTCAATATTTAAGTTGTTCATCCCCCAGACCAACCAGTCATGGAAACATGGAAAATAGGAGAGGAGGAGGCCATTCGGCCCTCCGAGCCCGCTCCGCCATTCATTGTGATCATGGCTGATTTTCCAATTCAATAGCCTAATCTAGGTTTCCCCCAATATCCTTTGATTCCCCCTCGCCCCAAGCGCCATGGGAGGGATTCTTCAACCCCCCGCCGGGTCGGAGAATCGCCGGGGGCGGCTTGAATCCCGCCCCGCCGCTCCGGCTGACGAAATCTCCGGCGCCGGTTTTCAGGCGGGGGCGGGGATCACGTCTCGCTGGTCGGGGGCTGTTGGCGGCGGCCCCCTCCGGCAATTCTCTGGGCCCCGATGGGCCTAGGGGCCGCGCGTTCCTGGCCAGTCCCACCGGCGTGAAATGGACATGGTCCGTCTCGGCGGGACCTGGCTTGTCGGCCATCTAGCAGGGTCCACGGGAGGGCGTGGGGGATCTGGCCCCGGGGGCCTGTGCTGTGGGGGCACTCTTTCCCTCCGCGCCAGCCTCTGTAAGGCTCCGCGATGGCTGGCGCGGAAAAGAAACCCCCTGCGCATGCGCTGGAAACACGCCGGCGGTTCTGCGCATTCACTAACTCGCGCCAGCTGGCGGCGACCCTTCAGCGCCGATTGGCACGGCGCCAACCCCTCCAGCACTGGCCTAGTCCCCAGAAGTGCGGAGGATTCCACAACTTCCGGGCAGCCCAACGCCGGAGTGGTTCGCGCCGCTCTTGGCGCTGGTACGGGCCACCCCGCCAATTGCGGGAGAATCCCGCCCCATATCTAACTGCTTCTTGAAAACATACAGGACGGAATTCTCCGTTTCTGAGACTAAGGGCTGGATTCTCCAATTCTGCAGCTATGTCCGGAGGATGCGTCTGGCCTTCTGACCAAAAAGGCATGGCCCCGCATCGATGCTCCTTCCGGTGGGGGGCTAGTAGCCACAACATGTACCTTTACCTGTTGATACGGACGCAGAATTACCGGGTCCGTGGCCACGCATGCGCAAGGCGGCGGATGCGCCGTACAACATGGTGCCAGCTGCACGCGGACGTGACCTGCCAAAAACTGCCTCCCCGTAACCCACCCCGCCACCCCTGCACCACATACCACCAGTCCCCCCAATCCCTGCCGAAGACCCCCTGCCAGTGAAACGGCTCCCCTTCTGAGTGTGGCGCTGCTGGACGCAGTCCGCTGTCACCACGCAAGGTTTACGAAAATTGAGAGGACACTCAACTGATGCCATCGGGAAGTCGGCCTATCGGGGGTGGAGCATCGGGGGAGGACCTCAGGTGACACCCTGAGGCAGTCCCAACGGCGTGCAGCGTACTCTCGAGTATGGCGTTTTTATGGGTGCGGAGCATCGGAAAAACGGCACTGCCCCCGATTTTGGCGTAAAAATGGATTCTCCAGCCGAACGCAATTTCGGTCTCGGCAATCGGAGAATCCTACCCTAAATGTTGACACCAACGCAGAATTCATGGACTTTTCCGACAGCAAAACTGGCGCCACACCTGGACCGATTCTGCTACTATTAAGGGGCTAACACCAGCGCCACATGGACTATAATCGATTCTAATGAGAAACGGTGCCAGATTCGGCAGTTTCGCGATTGACACTCAGGAGGTTGACAAGCTGCAGCCCCAAATACACATTCCACCCCCCACACACACCATCCCAGCCAACAAGATGGCAGCAAGGAGAACAGCTCCACGCGTCACCGACGCCGAGCTGGAGGCCCTCCTGGACGGCGTTGAGGACAGGAAGGTGACCCTGTAGCCCGGCCCGGGAAGGAAGCTGCCAGCTGCCGCCATTCATTGTGCCTGGACGCAGGTGGCACAGATGGTCAGCACCACCAGCAACACCGTCCGGACCAGCCAGCAGTGCAGATAGAAACTGCACGACCTCTTCAGAGTGGCCAGGGTGAGTGGGCAACACTGTGCCCCTGGCACGAACTACCGTCCCACACACCTGTAACCCGACACCCCACCCCCAACCCGGAGGACGGTCAAACCTGCATCCTGCACCACATGCCAGCGCCCATACCGGCCGCCATGGCCGGGTGCCCTGGCCACTGAGGCCACCAGGTGCAAGAACCATTAGACTGCCTAACACGGTCATCTTCTGTTTCTCTCCCTCCCTCAGGAGAAGGCTGTGCACAACTACCGGGAGTGTGAGAAAATAGGAGGGGGACATCTGGACCTGTGGCCCCTCACTGTGACCAAGCAGAGGGTCCTGGCCATGGGCGGCGGCCCGGAAGAAAGGGACGTCACCGGGTGGAGTTCGGCTGCGGGCAAGGAAATGAGACCCTGCTAAGTTGAGGTTTTCCATGACATGCGTCAACCCCCCCCCCCCCCCCCAACACCACCTTCACACCACCCTCATCCCCACATCACCCTCACCCTACACCACCCCACACCACCACCCCCACCCTATACCACCCCACACCACCACCCCCCACCCTCACCCTACAGCTCGAACACCAGCACTCCGCCCGAAAGACAGGAGACCCCGGAGCTCGGGTTAGAGGATGACAGTGATTTTCTGTCACAGTTGTCTCCAACATCCTCCACCATTCCAGACACTCACCTCGGTTGGGCACTTTCGTGAGGAGGCTCCAGGGACACTCTCTGGTGCTCACGGCAGAGCTGCTCTGGTAAACCAGCTGGAGGTAGGAGCTCCCGAGGGGGTGGATAGTCGGAGGGCGGGCCGACCCGAGAAACTAGCTGCCGTCCAGATGGGTCTTGAGCTTCTGGAACAGGCAGTCCCTTACGTCGTGGGGATGCAGTCGCAGAGCCAGGGTTATACATGAGGGATTGTCGGCGAGTGTCCAGCACCTGCAGGTGCAGTTGGAGGAGTTTAACCGCGTGCAGCAGCGGGAGGTGGTGCCGACAATGCATGCCACCCATGGTTTTGGCTATGGATCAGCATGTCCAAAGCCTGGGGCATTCTGTGCAACACAGAACCCAGAAGGTGGCACAGTCGCAGTGTGATGTGACGCAATCCTAGACGGAGGTGGTCCACTCCCTGCGCTCCACAGCCGCGAGCGTGCAGACCATGGTCGAGACCAGAGTGGGCCTCCAGGACTGGCAGCGCCAGGTAGCTAGGGAGTCTAGGGGATGGCTTCACTCACACATCCGTCCTATGCAGTAGCCAGCAGGCAACCCGAGGGAGGAGGTGATGGGGCTCTTGCCGGTGACTCCCGCAGGGGAGGTGCCAGAACACCGCTGCAGCTCAGACACCCTACACTCATGTCCTTGGTGCATCTGGTAGGAAGTGGGCAGAATGGAGTGGCACCACACCACCCGGGACACCCGAGCAGCAGCCGGGCCCATCCAGGCACAGTCGCCCCAGAGAATGCCCGCCAGGTCGTGGGGTAGGTGGCACAGCAGGCCACCCCGACTTCTGCTGCACCATCTGGGGAACCACCTAGGCATAGCATTAGCGCCCATAAGGCCAGGAAGTCAGACACCAGTCAAGTTTGCACAGGTGCAGGGCACAGTTTAGGTATAGGAGCCAGGGTACAAATCTGTGAATATTTGTTCACATTAGGCACCTGTTATCACTGTTACAACCTGTCTTGGTGCTCTGTCAGATGGGTGTGAGGGGTGGTCTGGTCTGGGATGGGCTGACATGGTGGGGGGGGAGGGAGAATAGGCAGACCTTGTGGGTGGCCTTGCCCCCCCCCCCCACCCACCGCGGCCATCCCCACCACCGCCACCCCAGGGGATTCGATGGGACCGTGTGATGGAATGGCCAGCTCGCATACAGGGATCACCCAGGTGGAAAGTGCTACCATGGGCAGGAGTCAGATATTGTCAAATGATGTGGAGCTCATCGCAGAGCGGGTTGTCATCATCTTCCATCCCATGAACCAGACCCGCTGTTACTGCCAACCCAGGGCCCCTATGCCATAGTGTGATAGGTATGTATCCAGCTAAACGTTCCAGGATTTAGATGTTTCAGGCGGGATAGAGGGGGATGTAAAAGGGGAGGCGGAGTTGCGCTACTAGTTCAGGAGAGTATCACAGCTATACAGCGAGAGGACACCTCAGAGGGCAGTGAGGCTATATGGGTAGAGATCAGGAATAAGAAGGGTGCAGTCACAATGTTGGGGGTATACTACAGGCCTCCCAACAGCCAGCGGGAGATAGAGGAGCAGATAGGTAGACAGATTTTGGAAAAGAGTAAAAACAACAGGGTTGTGGTGATGGGAGACTTCAACTTCCCCAATATTGACTGGGACTCACTTAGTGCCAGGGGCTTAGACGGGGCAGAGTTTGTAAGGAGCATCCAGGAGGGCTTCTTAAGACAATATGTAAACAGTCCAACTAGGGAAGGGGCGGTACTGGACCTGGTATTGGGGAATGAGCCCGGCCAGGTGGTAGATGTTTCAGTAGGGGAGCATTTCGGTAACAGTGACCACAATTCAGTAAGTTTTAAAGTACTGGTGGACAAGGATAAGAGTGGTCCGAGGATGAATGTGCTAAATTGGGGGAAGGCTAATTATAACAATATTAGGCGGGAACTGAAGAACATAGATTGGGGGCGGATGTTTGAGGGCAAATCAACATCTGACATGTGGGAGGCTTTCAAGTGTCAGTTGAAAGGAATACAGGACAGGCATGTTCCTGTGAGGAAGAAAGATAAATACGGCAATTTTCGGGAACCTTGGATGACGAGTGATATTGTAGGCCTCGTCAAAAAGAAAAAGGAGGCATTTGTCAGGGCTAAAAGGCTGGGAACAGACAAAGCCTGTGTGGCATATAAGGAAAGTAGGAAGGAACTTAAGCAAGGAGTCAGGAGGGCTAGAAGGGGTCATGAAAAGTCATTGGCAAATAGGGTTAAGGAAAATCCCAAGGCTTTTTACACTTACATAAAAAGCAAGAGGGTAGCCAGGGAAAGGGTTGGCCCACTGAAGGATAGGCAAGGGAATCTATGTGTGGAGCCAGAGGAAATGGGCGAGGTACTAAATGGATACTTTGCATCAGTATTCACCAAAGAGAAGGAATTGGTAGATGTTGAGTCTGGAGAAGGGGGTGTAGATAGCCTGGGTCACATTGTGATCCAAAAAGACGAGGTGTTGGGTGTCTTAAAAAATATTAAGGTAGATAAGTCCCCAGGGCCGGATGGGATCTACCCCAGAATACTGAAGGAGGCTGGAGAGGAAATTGCTGAGGCCTTGACAGAAATCTTTGGATCCTCGCTGTCTTCAGGGGATGTCCCGGAGGACTGGAGAATAGCCAATGTTGTTCCTCTGTTTAAGAAGGGTGGCAGGGATAATCCCAGGAACTACAGGCCGGTGAGCCTTACTTCAGTGGTAGGGAAATTACTGGAGAGAATTCTTCGAGACAGGATCTACTCCCATTTGGAAGCAAATGGACGTATTAGTGAGAGGCAGCACGGTTTTGTGAAGGGGAGGTCGTGTCTCACTAACTTGATAGAGTTTTTCGAGGAGGTCACTAAGATGATTGATGCAGGTAGGGCAGTAGATGTTGTCTATATGGACTTCAGTAAGGCCTTTGACAACGTCCCTCATGGTAGACTAGTACAAAAGGTGAAGTCACACGGGATCAGGGGTGAACTGGCAAGGTGGATACAGAACTGGCTAGGCCATAGAAGGCAGAGGGTAGCAATGGAGGGATGCTTTTCTAATTGGAGGGCTGTGACCAGTGGTGTTCCACAGGGATCAGTGCTGGGACCTTTGCTCTTTGTAGTATATATAAATGATTTGGAGGAAAATGTAACTGGTCTGATTAGTAAGTTTGCAGACGACACAAAGGTTGGTGGAATTGCGGATAGCGATGAGGACTGTCTGAGGATACAGCAGGATTTAGATTGTCTGGAGACTTGGGCGGAGAGATGGCAGATGGAGTTTAACCTGGACAAATGTGAGGTAATGCATTTTGGAAGGGCTAATGCAGGTTGGGAATATACAGTGAATGGTAGAACCCTCAAGAGTATTGAAAGTCAAAGAGATCTAGGAGTACAGGTCCACAGATCACTGAAAGGGGCTACACAGGTGGAGAAGGTAGTCAAGAAGGCATACGGCATGCTTGCCTTCATTGGCCGGGGCATTGAGTATAAGAATTGGCAAGTCATGTTGCAGCTGTATAGAACCTTAGTTAGGCCACACTTGGAGTATAGTGTTCAATTCTGGTCGCCACACTACCAGAAGGATGTGGAGGCTTTAGAGAGGGTGCAGAAGAGATTTACCAGAATGTTGCCTGGTATGGAGGGCATAAGCTATGAGGAGCGGTTGAATAAACTCGGTTTGTTCTCACTGGAACGAAGGAGGTTGAGGGGCGACCTGATAGAGGTATACAAAATTATGAGGGGCATAGACAGAGTGGATAGTCAGAGGCTTTTCCCCAGGGTAGAGGGGTCAATTACTAGGGGGCATAGGTTTAAGGTGAGAGGGGCAAAGTTTAGAGTAGATGTACGAGGCAAGTTT
Source organism: Scyliorhinus torazame (assembly GCF_047496885.1). NCBI lineage: Eukaryota > Metazoa > Chordata > Chondrichthyes > Carcharhiniformes > Scyliorhinidae > Scyliorhinus > Scyliorhinus torazame. Next base: position 239,444,088 of record NC_092710.1, read on the forward strand.
TTTACGCAGAGGGTAGTGGGTGCCTGGAACTCACTACCGGAGGAGGTAGTGGAAGCAGGGACGATAGGGACATTTAAGGGGCATCTTGACAAATATATGAATAGGATGGGAATAGAAGGATACGGACCCAGGAAGTGTCGAAGATTGTAGTTTAGTCGGGCAGTATGGTCGGCACGGGCTTGGAGGGCCGAAGGGCCTGTTCCTGTGCTGTACATTTCTTTGTTCTTTGTTCTTTGTATCACAGAGGCAGTTACAGGTGAGCGGTGATGGGGAAGGGGGTGGGATGGGTGTCCGTGCCCCTGACCAGCCCTCTCCCCCTCCAACAACCCTTCCGCCCCCCCTCCCCTAATCGGTGAACCTGGAGCCGATCAGAATGTCCCGTGCACACAGGCCCTGGCGTACACCTCACGCGGCCTCCCTAGCCTGCCTGGGCCCCATGTCCTGCCCATCCTGCTCGTAAGACGAGGCCTGGTGTTCATCCTCCTCCTCCAGCTCATCACTCCTCTGCCGCACAATGTTGTGAAAATGAAATGAAAATCGCTTATTGTCACAAGTAGGCTTCAAAGGAAGTTACTGTGAAAAGCCCCTAGTCGCCACATTCCAGCGCCTGTTCGGGGAGGCTGGTACAGGAATTGAACCGTGCTGCTGGCCTGCCTTGGTCTGCTTTAAAAGCCAGCGATTTAGCCCAGTGTGCTAAACTATCCCAGGTGGAGAATGCAGCAGGCCGCAACGATGCGGTCGACCCTCTCAGCATCGTACTGGAGGCCCCTCCGGACTGGTCCAGGCACATGAACCACATCTTCAGGAGGCTGACCCACCGCTCGATCACGGACCTGTATGGGCTTTGTTGTAGCGGGTCTCCGCACTGGACTGTGACCTCCAGATAGGTTTCATCAGTCATGACCTTAGCGGGTAACCCCTGTGGTCCAGGAAACAATCCCCCAGCTGGGGGGACATCTCAAACATGTCAGGAATCGTTGAGTGTGCCAGGATGAAGGCGTTGTGCACACTGCCCGGGTATTGGACGCAGAGGTATACGATGCACAATTGATGATGATATATCAGCGGCACGTTCAGTGAGTGGAACACCTTTTGGTTTGTGTACAGTGGCCTGACATCTGCAGGTGCCCGTAGGGGGACATGCATCCTGCCGAACACCCCCGGACCGGGGTATCCCAGCGATGACAGGTAAACCTGCTGCTCAAGCATCCTGGTGGGCTCGGTCCACATCAAATTGGATGTATTGGGCTGTCTGGACATATACGGCCTCCATGATGGACTGTGGGAGGAAACCAAAGCTCTAGATGAAAACCCACACAGATATGGGGAGAAAGTGCAAACACCACACAGACAGTCACCCAAGGCCTGAAATGAATCTGGGTCCCTGGCACTGTGAGGCAGCAGTGCTAACCACAGTGCCACCCTGCCGTGCTTAATTAGTATGGTCTTTCAGTACATAAGTTCTTGAACACATCATGCCCTCTGATGTAGTGCCTAGAAAAGTAAAGGCTATACACAAGAATGATGGGCTAGATTTAAAAATGGGTTTTGGGACTCCAATGTTTGGACCAAATGGGGGTCCCAACACCACACTTGCCAGCAGCAAGACCGATAGCAGCGTCCTAACTGGCTGCCCCTGAGCTCACCAATCACATGGCTGGCAGCTCCAGAGCTTTGACAGCCCCACAAAGAGAAGTGGGAATTGCTGACACAGCTGGAGAACTCAATGATACCTCAAAATGGAGGCACCCTTGGGTGGTGGGGAGGAAGGGAGACAATTGTTAAATATTTAAGAGGGGTCTAGCAGGCAAGCTCATCTGAATAGATAGAAAACACTGGGTCCTGGGATTGGCCGTGCTGCCGGCAGCCTCCTCTTTGAAGCATGGAGCCTTCAACTCTAATGGCTCCGCTGGACGGCTGCAGGGAGGCCATGTGAAATGCCGGGTGGGCAATCCGAATGACCCCTAGCTGGGGTCCTAAATAGGGAAATGGGCTAACACACTGCCATCACAGAGTGGCTCCTTCTTGGTGCTTCCCACACCAGCCCCTGTCACACTGGGTTGAGAAAAACCTGCCCTACATATCTGAAGCAACATCAATTACAAAACCCACTACTTTTCCAAACATGTCTCAATAATAAAGGAACACAAATTCTCACTAAAGGAGTAAGCTACATTTGAGAACATTCACTCTTGTTCATTGGGCATAAGAGCATAACAAAAGGTATAACTGTATTAACTGGAAACCTCTTTTAAATTACATTTGGTTCGCATCTCTATTTCCCTTCCGATAACCCAAGTTCCAATCCGCTCTGCATGCACATTCTGGAGGTACCAGTTGTTTCCTATTGTAACTCCATGAAAAAAACATTCTTTCAGACAGCACCTTCCAAACAGATGATTTCTCTTTTAACTCATTTAACGGTTGCCGGACTCCATAATGAATGATATGTATAAGTTATTTGTTTGAGAACGCAAGCAACACAGGTTGATGGCCACTGAGGAAATTGCTCACAGAGCCACTTCGAACTTCATTACTTGGCAGCCCACTTTCCCTGAACAACTGCTCTGTGCTTTTAGCAGAGACTTTTCATATTTCTTCTTGCTTTTCGTTTCACATGCCACTGTCAGAAAGTCCTACGGGTGATATTCCTCATGCTCACAGCACAGCAGCCCTCCTACATCTTCCTCACTAACACAATCTCCTCCGGCATAGTTACCAAGGGCAATGCAGAAGGGAATAAAGCCACAAGGATTCCGTAAGTAGTCAATGGAATATGCACCAATGTAGCATTGAACTAACCTCAGATTTCATACTTTTATATTTTTACATGCAGCAGCTCATGCATGCCAGGTTGACGGTGAAGGACACAGACTGGGATTTGTAAGATGTGGGACGCAATGTAAAAAGAATTTTAAAATGCTTGTCCGCACTGGATTGATTGCTTTGTGTCCTTTATCATCGACAAACTGATTCACAGAAAATTCATAGCAAATTAGGAGGGGAGGAAGGGGGTAAATAGCCCATCAAATATACAAAGCCGCTGATGTCTGTGGAAATCATTATCTAAATGACCTTAGCAGTGTGATTTTTCACATTTTTAAAAGCAGAATAAATTTAGTTAGCTAAAAGAAGAAACATGACAACATCATTGTCACAACATTTCCAGCTTCTTTTCAAGATATCAAGCAAGGAATGTGACTGGGACTAGCTGATGCTAGGGATTATTACTGCGTTTTTAATTACACTGTATTGTTCACATTTTTAATTTTGGGAAATTAAATCTGGTAGAAGTGGGTTTCAAAGTTCTGCCCTGGCACAGAAGGAATGCTAGATGATCACTGTATTTCAGTCATTAATAACCACTGCTGGGAATCCTTTAAAATGTTCAATTTTACTGGAATTTCTTAATCTGTGAAGAGCATCAAACAAACATCTTTTGGTGGAGAGGTGAAAGAGGAAAAGAAAGATAAAGCTTGCATTTATATGGCGCCTTACCTCATCCCATACTTTTACTCTTGAAAAATACTCGGCTAACGCAGGAAATGCACACAGCAAAAGCTCACAAATGGCAAATAAAATAGTCAGTCCATCAGGACTTTTAGATGGTGTTAGCTGAGGGAGAAACGTTTGTCAGTAGACTGCGTAAACTCCCTGCTCTTTTTTCAATATTGCGAGGGGATTTATTACATCCTCGTGAGCAAACACATCTAAAAGATAGGGAGAGCAAAGTACTTCAAAAAATCCTTTCATAAAGTTCCTCAGCAAAAGCTGTTTTTGTGATCCGTAGAAATTAATCACAGAACCAAGGAAGGAACTGGTGAAGGAAAGAGATCAGTTACATGTTAATCAGTCATGTCAGATGAACCTGAGGAAGGAGCTGCACTCCGAAAGCTAGTGATTTGAAACTAACCTGTTGGACTTTAACCTGGTGTTGTAAGACATTTTACTGTGCCCCCAGCAATCCAACGAAGGCATCTCCACATCATGTCAGGGTGGGGAGAGGTACTGAGTGACATTCTATAAGATAGTGGCAGGGTCCATACTATCCTCAATCCACATGAATGGATGCAAGAATCTACTGGAAACTTGTCATGTGCCCAGGTAACTGAGAAGCCTATGAGCGTGACTGTATGGCCTCGTCGCACCGGACTCTGTGATGCGACGAGACCGTTAAATCTCGCGAGAGGCCTCTCACGAGATTTATGGTGCTCAGGGCGCTTCACAAGATCTAACAAGATCTTGGGAGACATCGCGGTGTGTCTCTCGCCCCCACTGGGCGGGATCCAGATTTCCATTCTTTTTTTTAAATATTTCTTTATTCGCCTCCTTTTTCGCATTTTCTCCAAAATTTAAACCCACCAACAATAAACAACAATCAGTAATAAACAATAATCAGTAACAAATATATCAATAACAACGATCCCACCCTCCCACCAAACCCAAAACATTCGCCCACATGTTCACATAAACAACTGACAAAAAGGAATCAGGAATCACCCATGGCCACCATTAACACCCATCGCCCCCCTCCCCCCAACCCTCCCACCCACCCACCCCAACTAATGTTCGATGTTATCCAGTTCTTGAAAGTGCATAATGAATAATGCCCATGAATTGTAGAACCCCTCTATCCTTCCCCTCAATTCAAACTTAACCTTCTCAAGAGTCAAGAATTCCAACAGATCCCCCTGCAATGCCAGGGCACAGGGTGGAGAGGTTGCTCTCCAACCCATCATGATCCGCCTTCGGGCGATTAACGAGGCTAACCTTCTCAAGAGTCAAGAATTCCAAAGATCCCCCCACCATGCCAGGGCACAGGGTGGAGAGGTTGCTCTCCAACCCATCATGATCCGCCTTCGGGCGATCAACGAGGCGAAGGCTACAACATCTGCCTCCGTACCCGTTTCCAACCCTGGCTGGTCCAACACCCCAAATATGGTCACCCGGGGGCCCGGGTCCAGTCTCACGTGCACCACTTTAGATATTACTCTAAAAACCTCCTTCCAGTAATTCTCTAGCTTTGGACAGGACCAAAACATATGAATGTGATTAGCGCACCCCCCCCACCCCCCCTCCGCCCACGTAACGTTCACAGACATTTTCTACTCCGTCAAAGAATCGGCTCATCCTCGCCCTCGTGAGGTGTGCTCTGTATACCACCTTGAGCTGTATCAGCCCCAACCTCGCGCATGAGGTGGAGGCATTTACTCTCCGGAGCACCTCACACCAAAACCCCTCCTCCATATCCTCTCCCAACTCTTCCTCCCACTTTGCTTTGATCCCTTCCAGTGGTGCCTTCTCCTCCTCCATAATAGCTCCATAGACCTCTGACACTACCCCCTTCTCCAGTCCCCCTGTCGTCAGCACCTCCTCCAGCAATGTGGAGGCCGGCTCCTCCGGGAAGTTCTGTCTCAATGTCCGCATGCCCGCAGCCCTCCTCTCACCTCACCTCCGTTCACTAGCCGACTTTAGTTAGCTAGCGCGGGTGGCTCCTCCCGCCATGCTATACCGTCCCCTCCCACCCAGTCCCAGAGAAAGAAAAAACAAAAACAACAATCCAACCCATACAATTCACTAAACTAAGATATAACCGTCGCAACACAGAATGCCAATCAACCCAACCAATAACTTGAACTCTGTAACAATGTGAAGTGAAGTAAATTACAATACATGTCAATGAAAAGAAAGTTGTAACATTTATACATTTTCCAGCTCCCCAATCACAGTCCACAATCTCTCTTCCAGCTCCGCTCCTCACGTCGGTCTCAAGCCTTCTGCCCTCACGAACGCCTCAGCCGCCTCCGCTGTCTCGAAATAAAAGTCTTTGACACCATACGTCACCCTCAGCTTCACCGGGTATACCATATCAAATTGCACCCCCTTCTTGTACAGTGCCGCCTTCACTCACCCGAACGCCACTAGTCTTTTTGCCAACTCCGCCGTCAAGTCCTGGTAGATCCGAACTCCGGCACCATCCCACTGCACCTCGCGCTTCTGCTTCACCCAGCTTAACACCTTCTCCTTCATGCAGTACTTATGGAAACAGATGATTACTGCTCTTGGCGGCTCATTCACTTTGGGCTTCGGCCTGAACGACCGATGAGCTCGGTTCAGTTCGGACTGAGAAGGGTTCTCACCCTTTCCAACTTCTTAGCGAAGTACTCTGTTGGCCTTGGACCCTCTATCCCTTCGGGCAAGCTCACAATTCTTCTCGGAGCCCTCTGTTTACCTCCATCGCCCTCCGCAGCACATCCCCCATCGAGGCGAGCTGGTCACTGTGCTGTGACACGGCCTCCTCCACTTCCTTCATCTTCTTGCCCAGCTCTCTCATCTCGGCCGATGTCTTTGCCACAGCTACTCTCACCGGGTCGATTGCCTCCTCCACCAGTGACTTCAATGTGACCGCCATCTCCTTTCTCAAAGCCTCCATGTGCCTTGCAAACTGCTTTTCCAGCTCCACTACCATCACCTCCATCATCTTCTCCACTGTAAGTAGTGTGGCCCCACCATGCGGTCCGGCCTCCGCCACCTTGTCAGCACTTTTGCTCGTCTTCTCATTCAATGGCGAGCCCGCGTTTCCTCCCTTCCTCGACGCCGCTTTTCGCATCCTTTAACGGCTTATTATTTTTCCTTTTTCTCACTCTTCCTTCCTTCTTCAATCTCAAATTTCTTTAAAACTTCTTTCTCTTCTTTTTTTTAGTGTTTACCCCCAGAATTTCCCTGGGGCAGGGCTTCAGTCTTCTTACCACATTTTAGGCGGGAGCCATCTGATGTGGGACATCTCACCTACATCGCGCCCTGGCGTTGGGCCTGCCGCCTCAGCCTCAGTTTGGCTTTGCACCCGCTTCAAATTTTCAGGAGAGAGAAAAAAAAAATTATCTTTTCCTCTCCGTGCTCTTTGAGCCCTTCAGCTTTCAGGATGCTCCTTGGGGAACAAGTCGCGATCCCCGTTCCTCCCCCACGTGCAGCCGCCCTGCCGAACCCACCGGGTGGGACCAGTCTCTCCCCTCCCGCCCTTTCAACCTTCTGGTGCCGTAAAACGGAGCATTGATGCTATCGCAGGGTGAGGGAGGCAGGGCCGACCCCGGAGAGGTTTATTTCTTGCCAAACAATTTGCGGGGAACCCCCCGAAAAATACTGCGATATCGCTCCGCTCCCAGACACCACCGGAAGTCCCAGATTTCCATATTTAACTAAGCAGTTAGCTTCACTTAAATATGACTGCGGCAAAGTATCTCAATGCCCAGGTTCGTACTCCCGCACTTGGGAGACCTCACCATAGCACTGCTTTCCATAAACGTGGAATAGACATAACGGCACTTGGGACAGGGTCTCCCAGGCGATCGGAGGCTCCTGGGTGGTCGGGCTCTGGACAGAGTGCTGCCCTGGCACCCCTGAAGACACCTGGGTACCTTGGCACTGGCATCCTGGTGGCACAACCCTGGCACTGCCAGAGAGCCCAGTTGGCACTGCCAGGCTGGCTGGGGCACTGCCAGAGTCCCAAGCTGGAAGTGCCAAGGTGTCCAGATTTCAGATTCCCCATGCTGGATATTAGGCCTGGGGTGTTTTGCCCTTATGAAATGGGGTGAGGGGTGCTCGAAGACCCCCCAAATTGGTAAGTTGGGTGATTCGGAGGCCAGGGTAGGGGGGCTGACAGCTCATCATTCTGTGGAAATTCTGTGGAAAATAGCTCACCTCCTGACTCGCCAAAGTCTGTCCACAATCTACAAGGCACATGTCAGGAATGTAAAGGAATACTCTTCACTTGTCTGCTTGAGTACAGCTCCAACAACACTCAAGAAGCTCACCACCATCCAGGACAATTCAGCCCACTTGAGTAGCACTCCATCCGCCACCTTCAACATTCACTACCTCCACCACCAATACACAGTGTGTACCAGCTACATGATGCACTGTAACAACACACAAAGGCTCCTTCAACAACACCTTCCAAACCCACAACTTCTACCAGTTAGAAGGGCAAGGACAGCAAATGCATGGCAAATACACTACCTGCAAGTTCCCCTCCAAGCCACACACCATCTTGACTTGGAACTGTATCACCCATTCTTCACCATCACTGTCTGAAAAGTCCGTGTACTCCAGTCCTAACCTCATTGTGGGTGTACCTACGCCTCATGGACTGCAATGGTTCAAGAAAGCAGCTCACCACCACCGGTGCTCAAGGGTAATTAGGGATGGGAAGTAAATGCTGGCCTAGCCAGTGATGCCCACATCTTATGAAAGAATTTTAGGAAATACAAACAGCTGGTTACTGCCCTTGAGTAACTGGAAGAACTATATGAAGGGGTTAAGATAGTCCAAATGATAGTCCTCACCTATACATTGTGTCAACAGTGCATTTAATTTCCAAGCCATTGTGGAATGACCGATGTTCATTTTGACTACATAGAATCATTGCTTTAATTTGTAATTTGGGTGATACAGTTTGTCAGCAATGTGTTTGAGGTCTGTTTTATTCAGGTTCTTTTGTTTGGTAGAACGATCTTGAGCTCAAAAAAACCAGACTGCTTTCACAGCAGCAAGATGTCTTGTGGCATTTACATTCAGAAAATGTAAGGAGAGGTGATAATGCTGCAAACAATGAGCAAAGAAAAAAAAATTCTCCTGAAAACTCATTGGCATTCATTATTATCACATTCAGTTCTGTGCTACAAGGTTACACATTGTTCTGCTTAAGGACACCTTGGCCTGGTCGTCTTTCACACTACAATGAAAAGCTGTAACTTCTGTTTCTTTCTTTTTCAATTCTTTCAAAGTTGCGTCTGAAAAGGTCTGGAGAAGGCCTGTAAGTAGTTCAGAGCTCAGCCTTTCTGCAGTAACCCGAGTCACAGCAGAAGTGGTGTTATTTTCAAAGAGAAAAAGTCACGCAAAAAAGTGATTTGCCAGGGTATTAATTTTTAGACTTGAGGCACTTCAGTTCAAAGTGACCTGGTGCAAAATCAATCACATCCTCAAATCCTCATTTTATTTTCTTTCTTGCCGTATCTCACGCCATAATTTTCCAGCATTTCCAGGGTGTCACAAACTCCATTTGGTTAGTGTGGCCATACGTCAGCGAAGTCGTATAAATAGTCTGGTCATTTAGTGTCATCATTCACCAGTTAGTGAGATCAGGGGCGTCATTCTCCGACCCCCCGCCGGCTCGGAGAATGGCCGTTGGCCGCCGTGAATCCCACCCCCGCCGAAGTCTCCGGTACCGGAGATTGGGCGGGGGCGGGAATCGGGCCGCGCCGGTTGGCGGGACCCCCCGCTCAATTCTCCGGCCCGGATGGGCCGAAGTCCCGCCAAGAAATTGCCTGTCCCGCCGGCGTAAATTAAAGTAGGTATTTATCGGCGGGACCAGGCGGCGTGGGCGGGCTCCGGGGACCTGGGGGGGGGTGCGGGGCGATCTGGCCCTGGGGGCCCACCGATCCGCGGGCGGGCCTGTGCCGTGGGAGCACTCTTTCCCTTCCGCCTCCGCCACGGACTCCACCATGGCGGAGGCGGAAGTGACTCTCCCCACTGCGCATGGGCGGGAAACTGTCAGCGGCCACTGACGCTCCCGCGCATGCGCCGCCCCGAATGTCGGGGCAACAAACGCCATTTCCGCCAGCTGGCGGGGCGGAAATCCCTCCGGCGTCGGCCTAGCCCCTCAATGTTGGGGCTCGGCCCCCAAAGATGCGGAGCATTCCGCACCTTTGGGGCGGCGCGATGCCCGTCTGATTGGTCCCGTTTTGGGCGCCAGTCGGCGGACATCGCGCCGTTGGGGGAGAAGTTCGCCCCATGTGTTAACTAGTTAGTAGGATCACTAGTTATCACATAAAACATTTATTCATTTAAGGCAGTTAGCCCTTCATTTCACTGAACTTTGCTGTGGATCTGGAATCACATGTAAGCCAGACCAGGTAACCACGGCAAACTTGCTTCCCCAAAGGACATCAGTGAACCAGATGGGTTTGTACGGACAATTGACTCATGATCATCATTCGACATTTAATTCCAGATAGTTTGAATCAAATTCACCATCTGCCATGATGGGATAATAATAATAATCTTTATTGTCACAAGTAGGCTTACATTAACACTGCAATGAAGTTACTGTGAAAATCCCCTAGTCGCCACACTCCGGCGCCTGTTCGGATACACAGAGGGAGAATTCAGAATGTCCAATTCACCTAACTAGCACGTCTTTCGGGACTTGGAGGAAGAAACCAGAGCATCCGGAGGAACCCCACGCAGACACGGGGAGAACGTGCAGACTCCCCACAGACAGTGACCCAAGCCAGAATTGAACTTGGGACGCTCGTGCTGTGAAGCAACAGTGCTATCCACTGTGCTACCGTGAACACTGGTCCCCACATCTTGCATTGGGTCTCTGGATTACTAGTGTAAGGACCTTCCTGTTTGTTCCTGTTAATTCCATTTATTCCATTTGCCATTACCATTTTGATCCAAGGATGAGTAATGGACCTGTGACTTTAATGCAGCCTGTGGGCGGGATTCTCCATTCGAGGGACTAAGTCCCCACGTCGGCGGGAAAACTGGCGGGAACCACTCCGGCGCCAGCAGCCCCCGAAAGTGCAGAATTCTCTGCACTTCCGGGGGCTAGGACCCCAGAGGGGTTGGCGCCGTGCCAGCTGGTGCCGAAGGGACTGCGCGAGTCAGTGCATGCGGCGAAGGGCCGGCGTGATCGCGTGCCTACGCGGAACCGCTGGGGTGGTTCCACACATGCGCAGACCGGCCGGCGTATTCTGCCGCATGCGCAGGGGGTTGTCTTCTCCGCGCCGGCCCGGACGGAGTGCCCCCACCTCACAGGCCCGCCTGCAGATCGGTGGGCCCCGAAAGTGGGCCAGGCCACTGTGGTGGCCCTCCCCGGGGTTGTATCCCCCCCGCGCCCACCCGTGAACCGCAGCAGCCAACTTACCTGCCAGGTCCCACCATGTGGGACCATGTCTAATCCACACCGGCGGGACAGAAACGGACGGCCGCTCGGCCCATCGGAGGCCGGAAAATTGCCGGGGGCGCCACTGCCAACGGCCCCTGACCAGTGTGGCGTGAACGCCGCCCCTACCCAAAACCCAGTGCCGGAGAATACGGCAGCCGGCGTCGGGGCGGGATTCGCGCCACCCCCACCGGGGACTCTCCGACCCGGCAGGGAGTCGAAGTATCTCGCTGTGTATCTTTAACTCAAGCAGGAGCAATGACCTGTATCTATAAATCAAGCAGGAAGAAACTGGAAGGCATCTGTACTGACTCGCTATGATTGACACAGGGTAAAAGAGTGCGGAGAGCAGCAGAGACACAGGATAAAAGAGCAAGAGGAGAGCGGCAGAGACAAAGAATAAAATAGCACAAAGAGAATGGCAAAGACAAAGGATAAAAGAGCGCAAAGAGAATAGCAGAGACACAGGATAAAAGAGCTCGAGGAGAGCAGAGACACAGGATGAAGAGCGTAAGGACAACAGAGAGTGACTCCGGGGCATGTGGGAGTGGAATTTACCCGGGTGATGTAACACTAGTCTAGTGACAATACTACTATGTCACTGCCTCCCAAATCAAATTAATTTGGTTAACAAACCTTCAAATTGATGCCATTGTCAAATTTGTATAACCACTTGGTAAATAGTTTAATAGTGTGATTTTAAAAAAATAACAATGTTTTACCTTTCATATAATATAATTCTGTTAACAAGTGCAATTCAAATAATTGTGAATATGAAAAACATAATGAAGATTTGCCTCCTATGTCGTGCCGTGAAGGAAGGTGTGTCTCTCAATAAGCAGTTTTACAAACCTGCACTTTCCATTGAACTGACTGAAAATGTGAATTTAAGAGTCCTCTTAAAAGAGGCCTCACGGCGCCGAGGTCCCAGGTTCGATCTCGCCTCTGGGTCACTGTCCGTGTGGAGTTTGCACATTCTCCCCGTGTTTGCGTGGGTTTCACCCCCACACCCAATGATGTGCAGAGTAGGTGGATTGGCCACGCTAAATTGCCCCCTAAATTGGAAACAAGGAATTGGGTACTCTAAATTTATAAAAAGCGAAGGAAAAAAAATAGTACTCTTAAAAGGGAAACATTCTTATTTACCAAGAGTAATAGACAGTGTCAGTTCAATACCTAAGTGCAATCTAATGTGAAAATGTATTTTCACATCAGGTGCAGGCTGGAAAACCTTGGTATTGACTTTAATTTGACAAAACTGGAATTAACAAGGCGTGGATGGCGTCAAATTGGGGCCATTTGGATTTTCTGCCCCCTTAATTCCGCTGCTCTACCTGCTGTCACCTTTCCAATGAGCCTGTCGCTGGATAGCATCTGTCTTTTTAACATTGAAATAAGGGTAACATAATGCCCAAGACCTCGATTCCTATTTTAGGAGAGAAGAGGTTGGGTGTCCCAAAGAAGCACGGAGTAGGTAAACTTTAACTTATTTTAACTTGGCCAAGTGAAGCAGGATTGTTCCTCTGGGCTTCACAAAAATAATGTGAGCCTTTTCCAGTCTCGGGGAATTGCCCCGCGCTGTGTTCACGATTTATACCCCTCACCAGCATTCCAACACAGGAAAAGGTCAAAAGGCACTTTTCAGAGGAGTAAGGGGAGAAAAGCAGGTTTTCAAAAATTATTCAGCTGTCTAAATGTTTATTAACGTGCTCTGTGAAAATAGCAAGGTGTGTAAAGCGTGGTTGGCTTTTTAAAATTAATTTATGGAATGTGGGCATTGCTGGCTTGGCCAGCACTTATTGTCCAACACTAACAACCCTTGAGAAGATGATGGTGAGCCGCCTTCTTGAACTTGAATTTGATTGTCATGCTAGTGACCTCGGAAGTCATTCCACTGCATCAAACCACTGCACGACAGCAGTTCAATTCGAAAGCCCACCATTAAGCTGCATGACCATGCAACAGTCCAGAACTTACCATGCATGGATCAAACAAGCCACATACAAGAAGCAATCCCTTTAAAATTTGTGCATGCTTAACCAGCGAGCAAACTTGAAGACAAAAACATAGTGCTACAAATGACTGCAAACAGCAAAGGGAAATTAGAGGGAGCATCGCCCACTACTACTTTCTCAAAGTAACTAGGAATTGGCAATGCAGAAAATGAATTTTTAAAATATCAAATAAATCATTCTGAACAATACCAAACAAATTGTCTCCATTTTATATTCCCCAATGGCACTGTGATTTGACAAGAGTGGCTTAAACCTTTAATTTTCCTCTCATTTCTTCTGCCCCCCTCCCTCCCTCTCTCTCTCTCTAGAGTCCAGCACGGTCAGTTCTTTAGGTGAAGAGTGCAGCAAAGTTTATTAATAATAATAATCTCTTCTATCTCTATCTGTCAGTATAATGAGACTGTCCTTCACTGCCTTTTTCCAGCAGAAGCTGGTCATGTGGGGCTCATAAATCTACATCCGCCGGGTGCTGACTGTATCACTGACCATCTGTAGAATTACCCCAGCAAGAGTCAGTTCTTTAGGTGAAGAGTGCTGCAAAGTTTATTAATAATAATAACCTTTATTGTCACAAGTAGGCTTACATTGCAATGAAATTACTGTGAAAAGCCCCTCGTCGCCACATTCCGGCGCCTGTCGAGTACACGGAGGGAGAATTCAGAATGTCCAAATTACCTAACAGCACGTCTTTCGGGACGAGTGGGAGGAAACTGGAGCACCCGGAGGAAATCCACGTAGACACGGGGAGGACGTGCAGACTCTGCACAGACAGTGATCCAAGCCGGGAATCAAACCCGGGACCCTGGCGCTGTGAAGCCACAGTGCTAACCACTATGCTACCGTGTGGTCCCTTCGCAGATAGAGATACACTTTGCTTGGAGGGTAAATGCTCTATTTCATGGACACACGGCATGCAGTGCACATTGCTCAATGGTGGATTATTAATATACCATCCACACTTTTTTCAGATTAATTTTTTTATCAGTGAAGGAGACCTCAATGCGTAATGTATAATCAGCTTTTTGGATCAGACACGATGAGGGTGGGTTACTACTGTGCTTGTGAAATAATAATAATAGCTTATTGTCACAAGTAGGCTTCAATGAAGTTACTGTGAAAAGCCCCTAGTCGCCACATTCCGGCGCCTGTTCGGAGAGGCCGGTACAGGAATTGAACCGTGCTGCTGGCATTGCTCTGCATTACAAGCCGGCTGTTTAGCCCACTGTGTTAAACCAGCCCCTTTGAATTGAAACTAATTCAATTTTGAATATATCAAACAGAAGTCCAGATGGGCTCAGTGAGATGGAACCCTGCTTCTCTGCGAGATGCTGCATTAACAATTACTTTGTTGACTGGATGTTCCTTTTCACACTCTACATAGTTGTTTTATACTACAGTACTGTAATTCTGCAGAAATCTGGATGAACTGATTTTACCCAGTGTGTGTTCAATAAAAGAATCTATGATGCAACAAAGAACAAAGCAAAGTACAGCACAGGAACAGGCCCTTTGACAATCCAAGCCTGTGCCGATCATGATGCCCTAACTAAAAAAAAAACCTTCTGCCCTTACTTGGTCGTATCCCTCTATTTCCTCCCTATTCATGTGTCCATCCATCTGCCTCTTAAATGTTGCTAATGTGCCAGCTTCCATCACATCCTCTGGGACGCATTCCAGCCACCCACCACTCTCTGCGTGAAAAACCTATCCCGCACATCTCCCTTAAACTTTCCCCTCTCACTTTGAACCTGTGCCCCCTTGTAATTGACACTTCCACCCTTGGAAAAAGCCTCTGACTATCCACCCTGTCTATGCCTCCCATAAATTTGTAGACCTCTATCAGGTCACTCCTCAGCCTCCGTCTTTCCAGTGAAAACAATCCTAGTTTATTCAACATCTCCTCATAGCCAACACCCTCAAGACCAGGCAAAATCCTGGTGAACCTTCTCTCCAAAGCTTCCATGTCCTTCTGATAATGTGGTGACCAGAACTGCACGCAATACTCCAAATGCGGCCGAACCAAGGTTTTATATAGCTGGAACATGGGGCGAAATTCTCCCCCAACGGCGCGATGTCCGCCGACTGGTGCCAAACATGGCGCCAATCAGATGGGCATCGCGCCGGCCCAAAGGTGCGGAATGCTCCGCATCTTTGGCGGCCTAGCCCCACATTGAGGGGCTAGGCCAACGCCGGAGGGATTTCCGCCCCGCCAGCTGGCGGAAATGGCGTTTGTTGCCCCGCCAGCTGGCGCGGAAATGCGGCGCATGCGCGGGAGCGTCAACGGCCGCTGACAGTTTCCCGGCGCATGCGCGGGAGCGTCAGCGGCCGCTGTCAGTTTCCCGCGCATGCGCAGTGGAGAGAGTCTCTTCCGCCTCCGCCATGGTGGAGGCCGTGGCGGAGGCGGAAGGAAAAGAGTGCCCCCACGGCACAGGCCCGCCCGCGGATCGGTGGACCCCGATCGCGGGCCAGGCCACCGTGGAGGCAGCCCCCGGGGTCAGATCGCCCCGGGACCCCGGAGCCCGCCCACGCCGCCTGGTCCCGCCGGTAAATACCAGCTATGATTTACGCCGGCGGGACAGGCAATTTCTGGGCGGGACTTCGGCCCATCCGGGCCGGAGAATCCAGCGGGGGGTCCCGCCAACCGGCACGGCCCGATTCCCTCCCCCGCCCAATCTCCGGTACCGGAGACTTCGGCGGGGGTGGGGGCGGGATTCACGGCGGCCTACGGCCATTCTCCGACCCGGCGGGGGGTCGGAGAATGACGCCCCAGATTTCCGAACTCTTGTACTCAATGCCCCGACTGACGAATGCAAACATGCCAGATGCCTTCTTATTCTCCTTGGTCACCTGTGTAGCCGCTTTTAGGGATCAGTGGACCAACACGCCCAGATCCCCCTGTATGTTAATGTTCCTCAGGATTCTGCCATTTCCAATGTAATTCATACCTAGATTTGATCCTCCATCCAAAACGCATCAACTCGCATTTGTACAGATAAAAACTCCATCTGCCACTTCTCTTCCCAAGTTTCCAATCTATCTGTATCCTGGTGTGCCCTCTGTCAATCCTTGGCACTATCAGCAACTCCACCAATCTTCATGTCATCTGCAAACTTACTAATCAGACCATCCACATTTTCCTCCAGATCATTTATATATAGTACATACAACAGAAGTCCCATCACTAATCCCTGCAGAGCACCACTAGCTACAGTCTCCATTCAGAAAAACACCCTTCCACCGCTACTCTCTGTCTTCCATAACCAAGCCAGTTCTGTATCCATCTAGCCAGCCCACCCCGAATCTCATGTGATTTTAGTTATTGACCAGTCTGCCATGTGAGACCCTGTTAAACGCCTTATCAAAATTCATACAAACTACATCCACAATCCTTCCCTCATCAATTTTCTTTGTCACCTCTTCAAAAAAACTCAATCGAGTTGGTGAGACATGACCTTCCCCATACAAAACAATGCTGCCTGTCACTAACTAGTCCATTTTCCTTGAAATGTCCATACATCCTGGGTGGGATTCTCTAATCCCACGGCAGTCTCCACGCCGTCGTAAATGGCGTTGCGTTTTACGACGTGTGAACGGGCCAACCCGACGACTAATTCTGGCCCCTCAATGGCACTGGAGTGGTTCACGCCGCTCCAGCTGCAGATCCCGGCACGAACTGGGCATGCACGTGCAGTGGCTTCCTTCAACGCGCCGGCCCTGAAGCAACAAGGCGCAGGAATACAGGGACCGGCGCGTAGGAAAGGTCCCCAGCCAGAGAGGTCGGCCCGCCGATTGGTGGGCCCCGATCATGGGCCAGACTACATCAGTGGGCCCCCGGGGTTAGACCCCCTCTCCCCCCCCCCCCCCTCCCCCCCCACACAGGCCGCCCCCCGACTGTCCCACACCAAAATCCTGCCGGCTGGGAGCAGGTGTGGACGGCGCCGGTGGGACTTGCCATTTTCACAACGGCCGCTCGGCCCATGCCGGGCCGTGAATCGACGGGTGGAGGGCCCCTTAGAGTGGCCCCCAACCGGCGCCGTGCCAACCATGCCAGCGCCGCGCCAACCACGCTCTGCAAAGAATGCCGACGTCGGGGCGGTTAGGCATGATTCCCGCCGGTCGCGGGGATTCTCCGGCCCGGCCCCGGGCTGAGAGAATCCCGCACCCTGTCCCTCAGTATCTTTTCCAAAAGCTTTGCCACCATTGATGTCAGGCTCACAGGCATATAATTTGCTAGCTTGTCCCTGTGGTGTTGGGTGCTCTGGTGCACAGATGAGCCAACACAGTTGTATGTGGTACAACTCTATTTTATTATAACTCTTATAATACAGTTCGTTCTGGATACTCTGCACGTGCTGTCTCCCTGAGTGTGTTTGGCAATAGATGTGTCCTGGTTCTCCTCTGCAGCTAATACTGACCACCGGGGGTCGTGTCTGTGCTTTTATATCTTTCTGTCATTGGTTGTGGTGTTGTGTGTTCTGATTTGTCTGTTGGTGTGTCTATCATGATGTGTGTGTTTGAATATCATGACATCCCCCCTTTTTACAAAGATATGTGCCTACGTGGTTATAAATATAATTGTGTCGTGAGTGCATCGAAGAGTGTGTGTGTGTGTTATGTACAGCGTGTGTATATGACGTAACTATTTACATGGGGCGATGTCGGGTGCGTCACACTAACAAGGTTGTACCATAACAAAACTTGGATGCGAGAGAAAAAAAAAACTTGAACATTGGTCTGGTCAGACGATATCTGGAACAATAAACAACAACAGGTTATAATACAGAAGTGTTTGACTTTTTGAACGTATGAACAGCGTTATAAGTCCAGTCTAATGGGTGACCGCCTCAAGAATGGGCTGGTCCTCAAGCCGGTTCAGCTGTGGAGATTTGGTTCTGGTGGCGATGGAAGGGGCATGATCCGTGGCATCTCCACGAAGTCATCCTTGGGAACCAGTGGAGGATCCGGCGTGTGCGTACGGTTCAGTTGCGAGCGTGGAAGGCGGCGCAAAGCTCGCTGATTGCGCCTACGCACCAATCCATCCGCCCTGCATGCCAGGAACAAGGTGGAGTCTTTTTCTTTTTATGTTTGTGGTGGACGGCATCTTGTAGCCGATGGGTCGTTGCCATCGAAGTAGCACCATCACTAATATCATGCAAGGCGATGACTGTGCCAGATGTGGAAGTTGGCCGAGACCGTGTACGCTGGTTCCGGCCACCTGCTGTGCCGGAAGGGCGACTCCGCAGAGAAACGTCGAAGCATGTCGCCTTGGAGAGAGAATTGTTGCTCGCATCAACGTCTGGCGTGCGCGAATCAGAGTCGGCGCTTGGCTGCTCCCCATCTGGAGTCCGGTCTGCCTTCCGTCGATGCCCCCCGTCCGGAGTCCCAACAGGTTCACTGGAGGCAGCCGAGATTCCCTGAAGCTGCACTTCTGGAGTCGGAACATGCAGGAATGCACCAACCAGTGGAGAGGGTCGAGCCATCGAGGGTGGAAGCGGTGCGCTGCCACCGCAGTCGTCAGTGGTCCCACCGTGATCGTCGAGTGCCTCGGTACGCACTAGGCGAGGTCTGTCACCTTGCACCTTTTGCATGGGAAGTGGGATGCTGTCGTCACTCGTCTCACATCCCGTGGATAGATCCTCATTAGCAGCTTGCTGTTCACTAGGGTTGGGTAAATTGTCAGAGTTTTCATCTGGTGGTGCACACCATGTCGGTGGACTGTCATTGTCTTGCCGTTGTCCTTCATTTGGGCTTTTCTTCTTTGGAATTTTAAATCTTCCCCCAGACATTGCAGAACCTTGTTTATTACCCCCAAATTCTCCCATAGGTATGGTCTCGAATATAGGATCCAATGTTTCTATCGACATTGTACTATTTTCCAAAGAACATTCCGTTTCACTTTTCTTCTCAGGTGCCTCATGTGTATCTTTGTCTAATGTACATGCCTTCATGGTCTCTGGGTCTGATTTTGCTGGGACTGGCATGGTCACAGTCTCTCTTTTACTGTTCTCAATTGCCCACCTTATACTCCCCATACATAGCTGCTTAATCACTGGGGTTAGTGTGGTACAATGGATAATCGGGTCGACCTTATCTGCATCTTCACCATTAGTGGAAAGCACACTTGGTTCACTTGACACTGCTGTGGGTTTTAAATTCGTTATCTGGCTACTCGATGTTGGTGTCCTCAGGATTCTTGCTCCAATGTTCTGCTCAATAATCAGTGGAGCGTGTATAGGTTCAATGCAATTAATGTTCCCCTCAAGGTTTGAAGAGTCATTACTGACTAACTGCTGGTCTCCGAAGTTGGGATTTTGCGGTGTTGTGTTGAAGGGAGACATTTGTCCCTGCTGTAGATATGATTCAGGTTGTGTTATTTCCATTACCTGAGGATCAATGTCTTGTCCATTTTTTCGATCCGTACTAAAACACTGGCAATTCTCAGTCTGCTCCTTGCAAGTTAAACATTCAATTAATTTCGTTAGCAAATCCTCAGCATCCTTCTGTGGCCGTGCAGCATTATTAATCTCTGTTCGGCTATAATGATCCTGAAGGTCAGCGCATAAACCTTTTTTCTTCGGGCTTGGACGAGGCGATTCCTTTGGCTTGTCTTCAGTTGGGCTTGAGCAGTCTTCAGCGCTGTGCCCTTCATTGTAGCATGAGAGACCGTCATGGTCATGCTGCTGTGTAGTGGAGCATGGTAGGCTGTTATAGCCTTCTTGCTGTTCACGTGAGCATGGCAGACTTGCATCGTCTGCCGCTGGTTGGTCAGGAGAGGTTGCTAGACCCTCATGGTCTTGTTCCTGCAAGGACTGCGCTTTGGAGTCTTGCGTTCCTTCCATCGTGGAGTCCGTCCACGAGCTCTCTGTGGAGGCTTGTGACACTGGAGTCACTTCTTGTTCGTGCAAGGACTGCGCTCTGGAGTCTTGCGTTGCTTCTATCGTGGAGGCTGTCCACGAGCTCTCTGTGGAGGCTTGTGACACTGGAGTCACTTCTTGTTCGTGCAAGGACTGCGGTCTGGAGTCTTGCGTTGCTTCTATCGTGGAGGCTGTCCACGAGCTCTCTGTGGAGGCTTGTGACACTGGAGTCACTTCTTGTTCGTGCAAGGACTGCGCTCTGGAGTCTTGCATTTCTGTAATTGTGGAGTCTGTCCACGAGCTTGCTGTGGAAGCTTGTGACACTGGAGTCACTTCTGGTTCATGCGAGGACTGCACTCTGGAGTCTTGCATGTCTTCTTTCATAGAGTCGGGAACGTTGAGCGGGACGTGGACCACGCTCTGTGTGGCAGCAGGGCACTCTCCGTGTGCTTGCACCGCTCCCTGTCTGTTAATGTCAGGCTGCAGCATCATCCGGTACTGATAAGTTGGAACGTCATATCTGCTGGATTGAAGATCCTCAAATCCGAAAAATGAATCCGCATCTGCGTCGGATTCAATGTGGGGGCCGCCAATGTGCAACACGAAAGGTTCGTCCGAGTCATAGTCATATAGGACCACGGAGCTATCATTGGGCCCGCGAGGTCCGGAAACACTGTAAAAATCGTCATCGAAGTATTCAAGGTCGGAATCATCGGCTTGTGCGTAGGTAACTGCTTGTCGGAGGGTTCTTCGGAGGTCAAATTCATCTCCTGGGTCAATTTGCGGCACTGTGCTGTCATTCCAGGTGAGGGAAGGTTGTTTTACAGCTTTAACAGATTTTTGTTTTTTTGATTTGGGACATTTCCCTTTTAAATTGGATTTGGGACGTTTCCCTTTTAAATTGGTGCAGTCTGGGGCCTCTGACACCCTGACGCTCGGTATGTAGCACGTAGGAAGCGACTGCGCATGCTCAGATCGCTGTTCCTTTACCGATGGCCGTTTTCTTGACTGCGCATGCGCAGCATCTCGCGCATGCGCAAACGAAACTTCCGGTTCTGCGCACTTCTCGCGCAACTGTGCTAGCGTTATACCTTTAGCAAGATGGCCGCCGACCTCGACCCAGCCTTCTCTCAGGCCCGGGATTTCGGCCTCTGGGAATTCGGGCTCCGGGATCCCAGCCACGAGGTGAGTACTGCAGCTTTTCTTACCTTTAAGTGCCCATTGGATTGCGTATTCTTCACAGTACTTGGAGAATTTGCCCAGGACTGCCTGGTAATCGTACCTTTGCTGCCTCCTGAAGAACCTGAACCTTCTGAATATTTCTCTTGCCCTTGCACCGGCGACGGTGAGGAGAAATTCAATTTTTTCCCTATCATCCAGGTCTTTGAGTTCAGCTGCCACCAGGAACAATTCGAAATTTTGCCGGAATCGCCGCCAGTTTTCGTGGAGGTCGCCGTGGCACTGGAGCGCCTGCGGAACCGGGAGCTCGTACATCATGCCTGGGCACTGCTGGTTGTCTGTGTACACTGAGGTATGCCGGCAGGTATCGATCCACTCCTGTACCATGTGGTGTTGGGTGCTCTGGTGCACAGATGAGCCAACACAGTTGTATGTGGTACAACTCTATTTTATTATAACTCTTATAATACAGTTCGTTCTGGATACTCTGCACGTGCTGTCTCCCTGAGTGTGTTTGGCAATAGATGTGTCCTGGTTCTCCTCTGCAGCTAATACTGACCACCGGGGGTCGTGTCTGTGCTTTTATATCTTTCTGTCATTGGTTGTGGTGTTGTGTGTTCTGATTTGTCTGTTGGTGTGTCTATCATGATGTGTGTGTTTGAATATCATGACAGTCCCTGCTTCCTTTCTTAAACAAGGGATTACATTGGCTATTTTCCAGTCCTGTGGAACCTCGCCTGTGATCATAAAGGATGTGAAGATATCTGTTAAGGCCCCATCTATTTCTCCCCTTGTCTCCCGCTGTAACCTGGGACAGATCCCATCCGGCCCCGAGGACTTGTCTACCATAATGCAATTTAGGGTACTCAACACTTCCTCCTTTGATATATTGACGTTCTCTCTACATCCGCCATGTCCTTCTCCCTGGTGAATACCGATACAAAGTACTCAATAAAGATTTCACCCACTTCCTGTGGTTCCACGCATAACTTCCTTCCATTGTCCTTAAGTGCACTTTCTCTTGCTACCCTCTTGCTCCTAATATATGCATTAAAAGCCTTGGGATTCTCCTTGACCATGTTTCCATGTTTGCTAAAGACATTGCGATGGCCCCTTTTAGCCCTCCTAGTTATACGTTTAAGTTCCTTCCTACTTTCACTGCACTCCTCAAGGGCTTCGTCAGCTTTTAGATGCCTACACCTATCGTATGCTTCCTTTTTCTTTTGACTGAGCTTACAATTTCCCTTGTCATCCATGGTTCCCGAATCCTGTCATTTCTATCCTTCATTTTTGCGGAGACAAGCCTGTCCTGCACTTCAATCAACTGCCATTTAAAAGCCTCCCACATGTCAGATGTGGATTTGCCCTCAAATAGCTGCTCCCAATCTACATTCCCCAGTTCCTGTTTAATTTGGATGTAATTGGCCCTTGACTTTGAAATGATAAGGCATAGCACCCACCAAGGTGCCCATTTTCACCATCATCCCTATCTTCGCATCAACCTTTTCCAAGATTCTGGTGACTTGTTTCCTGACCTCTCCAACTGGCCACTAACACGGTGGTAAAGAGTAGCCCATAGTGAATCTCACTTTCACATTCCACATCGCCTTGAATGACAGTGTCTGTCCTCCACATAGTACCTCTCCCCTTAGCATGGCACAGATTGGTACCTCAAGATGGGCGAGATCCTCCGGCTGTTCATGCCAGCGGGGTCTTTCAATCCTGCTGTGGGTTTCCTGGCGGATTTGGTTGGGTTCAATGGGAACTCCGGTTGGCAACAGCGGGGCCAACGGCAGGCCACCTCCCACCATCGAAAAACACACTGCGGGGAGACAAGAGAATCTCCCCTGGTATTGCTGAGTTGCAGCCACTATTACTTACAATGCTATTGACACGATCTTTAAACATGAATGAAAATCAGAACAGTAAAGAAGACAGCACTTTTGCTACATTGCTGGACTATGTAACCTCCAAATTATCCTAGATTTTAATGTGGCAAAACAAATACTGGCTCTCTGTATCTGATCAGAGGTAAGTAAGAATGGGACTAGGACAGCTAAAATAAATGATACCTGCACAATAGAACAAATAGCAGTGATGGCAGTAACAGAAAAGGCAGTTCTGGCACCCGTTCACCACCTAAAAAAAAGACTTCCTCCAACACTGGCACTCAACACGCATTGCAGCAAGTCACCAAGCAATTCAGCAACACTTTCCAAACCCTTCCATAACCCCTCCTATCTAGAAGAAAAAGGGTCAACTGGTACATGAACACCTACAAGTTCCCTTCCAAGCAACACACCTTCCTGACTTGGAACTAAATCACTATTCCTTCACTGTGGCTGGGTCAAGATGCTGGAACTCCCTGCATAAAAGTACTGTGGGTGTACCTACACCAGATGGACTGCAGTGGTGCAAGGAGACAGCTTACCATCCACTTCTCAATGGTATTAAGGGATGAGCAATAAATGCTGCTTCCCAGCAATGCCCACATCCTAAGAACAAATAAAGAAAATTAAGGAAATGTAGAGCTTCAAAACCAAATCTGCTCACCACTCCAATTAAATTAACTGTGCATTTGCTCAGATCACAATCTGCTGCAGACAAATCCTTCATTCATTGGACTGCTTCACTTTGCAAAGATTAACAGCTATTACAGATTGTCATTGAATGGTCCCACATTTTCATCAGCTAGGCTGTGCACTGGTTTTACATGTTTTCTGGGACGCAACTGAGCTCTGTGTTGCCATAGTTAATCATCTTTACTAAGTAAATCTGCTTACAGTAGATTGCAGTCAGGGACTTGGTGAATAATGAAATGAATGGTGTTAATAAACCAATCTAGCACCCCATTTATAATTGCAAAACTGCCTTTGCTGCAAGGGCTTCTGTGCTTTGCATTGGTTGTTAATAATTTCACGTTACCCCATTTGCAGTGCAGCCAGGTAAAATGCGGAGCTTCAATGGAGGTTGAGAATCAACTGTCTTTATGTATGTTTCCCAAAAGTAAACCATTCACAATGTCAGAGGAAAGTGTATGTCAGCCAACAATATGAAAAGTATACTTTCATGCGAGAGTGCCTTTAAGAACTGGATGTTTAAGCAATGTACCTTTAAGAAAACAGTGATGTCATAGAGTGGGTGGAGCTCAGCTCAGGTCAGCCATTTTGAAGTTTGGTTTTGCAGTTTGTTTGAAAAGTGCCTGGCTGGTTTTGCTGAGAGCAGTTTAAAAGTGCCTGGCTGTTTTGCTGGGAGCTGATTAAAAAGGAGATAGCCAGTTTGATACAGCAGCTTGAGAAGTTCTGCTTTGCTGTGAGTTGCTTGAAGGGAGAAAGCCAGTTTAAAAAGCAGTGGGTGTGTGTCTCTGTGTGTCCAGAGAGCTGCAAGAAGAAAACAAGGTGCTGGAGCTGAAATCGTAGATTATCATAGAATTTACAGTGCAGAAATCAACCAGTTTGAAGGAACATTTTAAGGAGTGATTTACTGTTGCAATATTTTCTGAGTTATCTTTGAAGTAAGGGGTGTTAAGAGATCCAATGTTTATTTAAGATGTTAAGTTGAGTTCATGGAATAAACAGTGTTTTGTGTTTAAAAACCCAAGTGTCCATAATTGTAATCCCACACCTAGGGAAAAAAAGCCGTGTGCTAGGAAAAGCAACAAATCCATTAAAGGGAGAGGTTGGTTGAACTCCATGATACATTTTGGGGTTCTGAAAACGCCTCGCCCATAACAATACTGTTAACCTATGCATGCTGACAGGGAGCTGAGTCAGCTGTGCACAGAAACAAAATGGTGGATTATCCACTGCAGCCACTTATATTCCAGGCATTGTTACCCCCAGTTACCATTGCCTTCTTGCCTTAGAAAACCATTGCAAGAGTGATTATTTGCCATTCTGACAACAGCAGTACTGCCTTGTTCACAGTGCATTGGAGATACTGTAGCCAAGCAGCTTTCACCAATGTGTTTTAGTATAAATAAATGGAGTATATAATAGGTCTGTCTGCTCTCTCTGTCACTCAGCTTAACTATACCAATGATCAGATGAATGGAATTAAAATAATCAATTCACATTCCAGTTGGCTTTGAGAGTTAACATCACAGCTTACATTTTCTAACATCACTGTGGGAAAACAATACTAAAATAAAATAATACATTGGTATTGATATATCATCAAAGCAGCAGAGAAGCTGCATCTGAACTTTGGAGGATTTTAATACATTGGTTCAGATTACTTTCTTTCCAGTATATGGTGTGTCTAGCCACAACACCAACCTCAACTTCACAAATGACATGTGTGACTGTGAAAAAGGTAAACTTTCCCTCCATCACCTTCTCACCCTGTCTGTAGCCTTTGACATGATTGACCACATCCACCTACCCAGTTGGATGGGACACACGCACCATTTTCATTATTGTCTATTCAGTCTTACCTAGAGAATCAACTACAATGATTTCTTTTCCCACAACCACACCAGGTGCTATTTAACAGAAATTAAACAGAGTCCCGTGTCAGGCTTGTTTAGCCGGGTGTTTCCCGTTGCTAGCAGTGCTGAGTACAACCTCGCTATTAAATGCGACTCTGCTTCATTTCAAGGCCTCGGCAAGTAACTCCCTGCTGAGGCCACACTTAGTACCATTTCCTCCACTAATGAGCTTCGCTCGCCAATAGAGTCAACGATACGAATTACCAATGAGGCTGTCCTTGAGCCACCTGCACCCCACCTCATAAAGGCAGGGCATCACCGGGCTCCATTCCCATCGCAGCCAAGATGCTACCAGGATGCCTTGACACTGATTGATTATTTGATTGATTGATTGATTTGATTTATTGTCACATGTACCGAAGGACAGTGAAAAGTATTTTTCTGCGGCCGAGGGAATGTACACAGTACATGCATAGTAGACAAAAGAATAATCAACAGAGAACATTGACAAATGTTACATCGACAAACAGTGATTGGTTACAGTGCAGAACAAGGGGCCAAACAAAGCAAATACATGAGCAAGAGCAGCATAAGGCGTTGTGAATAGTGTTCTTACAGGGAACAGATCAGTCCGAGGGGGAGTCGTTGAGGAGTCTTGTAGCTGTGGGGAAGAAGCTGTTCCTATGTCTGGATGTGCGAGTCTTCAGACTTCTGTACCTTCCGCCTGATGGAAGGGTCCGGAAAATGGCAAAACCTGGGTGGGAGGCGTCTCTGATAATGCTGTCTGCCTTCCTGAGGCAGCGGGACGTGTATACAGAATCAATGTGGGGGTGACCCTTACCTGAAAACGTGGTGTCAATTTTCAGAAGTGCACCAACGGCACCCTGCTCTACCTCACCACCACCTCTCTCAATTCCCTACTGCCTCTAAATTACCTGACCGCTTGTCCAGCATCAAATACTGGATGCGGAGAAATTTCCTCCAACTAAATATTAGGAAATCCATTGTTTTTGGCATCATCTGTTCCCTAGCCACAATATACATCCCTCTTCCTGACAGTTGATTGAGGCTGAATCAGAGGCCTTGCAAACCACTTGCCTCAAGATGGGTTTCTGATCATACATCCATCCCATCATTAAGACTTTTTCCACTTCTGTAACATTGCTCGACTCCACTCCTCCATTCATCTGCTGCTGAGAACTTTCTCCTTTAGCCAGCTGACCTTCCATCTTCAACACTCCATAAGCTTTAGGTCATTCAAAACTCTGCATATCCTGATGTGCAACGAGTCCAGATCTCACGCAACCCTGGTGCTCATTGACCTACATTGCCTTCATTTTTAAATTCACATCCTGGTTTTCAAATCCCACAGAGGCTTTGACCCTCCATAATGAAGTTATACTGTTCACCCACGGAGATTAAAACTGCCGAAGTGAGGTGCAATTCCTCCTATTAATGCTAAACAAATTAGTGTGGTGCAAAATGGGGCAGATAGATAGAGTCAGACAGACAGACAGGTAACTAGGTCGACAGTTTGACAAAATAGAAGTAGGCAGGTGTCCTGGGACAGTTTTCTGACTTGGCACTCAAGGGGGTTGTAACGCAGACAGCTGATATTGAAGCTGTGGGCGCCCCCTTGCATGATCCTTTGGTCATTGAATAGTTAATTGTGAAATCTTGTGGAACACAAATACAAATTTATGGTGTGGGTTGCTGGAAGGGAAAGCTCAGGGCAGGATTTTCCCAAGCCTCCGCTGCTGGATTGGATGGCAGGCATGAGGGGGGAATCAGTTTCATGCTGGCGTGAACTTAGAGCGGGATCCTCCACTGATGGCCATCATGGCAGGACAAAAAATCCATCAGAGGCGAGGATAAACCTAATTTGTATCACGTTAGTGGGATGCCCCCCCCCCCCCCCTGGGATGCCCCCCCCCCCCCCCTGGGATGCCCCCCCCCCCCCCCCTCTCACCCTCCTCTCGCCAGATTCTTCATGATGCTGGCGGGAAAACGCGCCGGCGTGAAACATGTTTAGAACAATGTGGCATGCAGGTGTCTCGGCTCACCTGAACAATGCCTGAGACTGCTTCCAAAGTTCAGGATGGAGGCAGCCCTCAATCATGGACCCGGGAACACCACAATAGTAGGTCAGGGATCCATTGGCAAGATTTGGCCTCCTGGACGAGGGTTCATCTTCCAGCATCAGAATATTCCTGGAGATCCACAATTCATTCTCAGGAGATCCAACTTCAAAACTCAGAGTGGTCCTGGAGATCTATCATTATTTCCGGAGGTTTATCTTCTTTTTTCGATAGTGGGTCAGTGATACACCGGACATGACGGCGGACTACAGTCCATCCAGGTCTGCCCGCCATTGAGTAAGGCAGAAAATACCCAAGTGCATAATTAATGAGGCTGAGTAATGTGACTTCTATGGGCCTGAGAGTCTGCATTACTTTACGGGTGCGATCATACAGCCTCATTGTGCCCGACCCAGCGACACGTCGAGGCAATTAATCTCGTGAGAGGCCTTTTTGTGAGGTAAGTGTGGCCTCGGTGGTGCGTTGCCCGCAGAAGCCCCCAAAAAGAACAAAGTCCCATTTGATAGCGGGGTCGTTCTCGGTGTTGCAGGCTCCGATGAACACACCGCTATTTGCGCCCAAAACAAGACTCTTTTTTTTGTTAAATCATACCGTAACTGCTCAAAAAGATGGATCATGGAAGCTTCTCACAACAAAGAGCAGGAAATCATTAAGTAAGCTCTTCATTCATTGAATTTTCCCTTTCATTCAGTCATTTGTCACCACTGACAAGCAAGCTCATGTCAGCAAAATATTTTCACAACATTTTTGGTTAAATTCTGCACATATATCTTTTTCAATTCCCAGACGATTAACGTGTTGCTTACCACAAACATTTTTTTTCTCTTTCTTTGAAGGCCTGTCTGTGCAATGCAACCTTCTTCCTTGATTCCTATCCTGCAGGCTTTTCTTTTCAAATTTTTTTTCTGAATAATCACAGTTATGTTGATAATGTCAGGATGATGTCCGTGGAAGTCATTTCCACTGAGATCCAAGAAAGAGGAAAGTGTAAGTTAGCATTTCTTCTAAAAGAGAGAGTTACCCCTTTTGCACTGCTACTGAGACAAGCAATCGAGCACAGTTCCTGCCCAGGCTTATCTGTCCGTTTACCACACATGCTTCCTTTTCCTCATGCTGACAGAAACAGCAGGGTGCGGTGACAGTGTCAGACCAGCTGTTGGTACTGTCAACCTCCTCATAAACTGTTGTCATTTTTTTAAAAGAGGACACTCTTTTGACACCTAAGGGTAAATTTGAGAATTCTTGCTAAATCTCCTTGCAGACACTTAGCACAGCAGAAGGTTTTAAATCCCCCGTCTCTAACTTTCGGGTGTCAGCTGTGGCTCAGTTGGCAGCACTCTTCTCTCTGTGTCACAAGGGTTCCCAATTCAAGTTCCACGTCAAGGCTTGAACATAAAAACCAAGGCTGACACTCAAATGCAGCACTAAGGGATGCTGTACAGTCAGAGGAACGTCTTTTGGAAGAGAGGTTAATCTGCGGCCCCAATTGCCTACTCAGGTAGATGTAAGTGATCCCATTCCACTAGACTGAAGAAGTGCAAGGGAGTATTTTTATTCATTTACGGGATGTGGGTGTTAATGGCCAGGCCAGTATTTACTGTTCATCCCTAATTGCCCTTGAGAAAGTGATAGTGAGCTGTCTTCTTGAACTGCTGCAGCCCTGCAGTGTAGGTACACCCACGGTGCTGCTGGGGAGGATGTTCAAGGATTTTTACTCAGTGACAGTGAAGGAACAGCAAAATATTTCCAAGTCAAGATGGTGGGCGACTTGGAGGGGAACCTCCAGGTAGTGGGGTTCCCAGATATCTGTTGTGGGTTTTCATGATACTGCCTACTCTGACGTCCTTGACAACATTTTTCCCTCAATTAACATCACAAAAAAGAATAACTGGTCCATTTTGCATTGCTGGTTGTGTGAGTTCACCGCACACATGTAGGCTGCAGTGTTTCTTACATTACAAGAGTAACTACACTTCAAAGGTACTTCATAGACTAAAGGTACTTAGAGATGTCCAGTGATTGTGAAAGTAACTATAAGAATGAGGGGCACGTTTCTGAATGTATACGCTATTAATACTGTCGTGAGGGAAACCAGGCATCTGGGGTGAAATTCTCCGTTATCGGCGGAAACTCCGCCGATCGGCGCAAAAAACGGCGCAAATCCCACTTGTGTCACGTCATAAAAATGGGCCGATAGTCTGCGGCCCGAAATGGGCTAGCAGCGACGTAACGGGATCCGCGCTTGCGCAGTGGTTCACGCCGTGCAGCGTCATACGCGCTGCACGGCGTGATGGCTCATAAGGCCGCGCTGATCCCCCCCACCCGACCGGAACACCCGACCGCAACACCCGACTTGATGGCTGGCCGTCGCTCAGCCCCGAGGTTCGAGTCACGCGATATGGAGGCGCTCCTGGACGCGGTGGAGCAGAGGAGGGACGCCCTGTATCCTGGGCACGGCCGCAGAGTTGCCCCACGCCACAGCCGGCGTCTGTGGAGGGAGGTGGCAGAGGCCGTCACCGCTGTGGCCCTAACACCACGGACAGGCACCCAGTGCGACAAGAAGGTGAACGACCTCGTCAGAGCAGGCAGGGTGAGCCTCCCCCATATCCCCCCTCCCCATATCCCCCATACCCCCCCTCCCCCATACCCCCCCTCCCCCATATCCCCCCTCCCTCATATCCCCCATATCCCCCCATCCCCCCTCCCCCATATCCCCCCTCCCCCATATCCCCCATATCCCCTTCCCACATATCCCCCCTCCCCCAAATCCCCCCTCCCCCATATCCCCCCTCCCCCATATCCCCCTTCCCCCATATCCCCTCCCCATATCCCCCCTCCCCCATATCCTCCATATCCCCCCCCATATCCCCCTCCCCCATATCCCCCATATCCCCCCCTCCCCATATCCCCCCTCCCCCATATCCCCCTCCCCCATATCCCCCCTCCCCATATCCCCCATATCCCCCCCTCCCCATATCCCCCCTCCCCCATATCCCCCCTCCCCCATATCCCCAAGTGAATCCAGCCCTAACCTTAACCTCTGCAATGCACGCGCAACCGATGGCGTGCATTCATATACCTGCCTAACACTGTTGCCTTTTACCCCTGCCACCACCACCCCCCCCCCCCCCCACAGGAGAAGCGCGCACACAACAATAGGGAGCATGTGAGGACTGGAGGAGGGCCCGCTGATGAGAGGCCACTGACCGTACACGAGGAAAGGGCCCTGGAACTGGCTGGCGGACCTGAGGACCGGGAGGTTGCTGATGCAGAGGTCGGGGCCCCACGAGCAAGTGAGCCACCAACAGCCCGTCCCCATATCCCCCCTCCCCTATATCCCCCTCCCCCGTATCACCTGATCACTGCCTGATGTCTAACCATGCATGCTTCATTGTGTATCGCAGGACCAAACGTCCAGGCACCCATCCCCCCAGATGCAGACCGCCCGCAGGATGCCCCTCGGAGACCACAAGAGACGGAGAGACCCGCACCCTCCAGCATGCGACGCCCGCAGGATGCCCCTCGGAGACCACGGGAGACGGAGAGACCCGCACCCTCCAGCATGCGACGCCCGCAGGATTCCCCTCGGAGACCACGGGAGACGGAGAGACCCGCACCCTCCAGCATGCGACGCCCGCAGGATGCCCCTCGCACACCACGGGAGACGGAGAGACCTGGAGCAACAGGGAGACGACACCCCCGTCACGTGCGGGAGCGACCACCCAGCGATGAGGGGGGCAGCCACAGGCCCCCGTCACATCCGAGCCAGGACACCACTACCCAGGACACCACTATCCAGGACACCCCTACCCGGGACACCACTACCCAGGACACCCCTACCCGGGACACCACTACCCGGGACAGCACTACCCGGGACAGCACTACCCAGGACACCCCTACCCGGGAAGACGAAATACCAGACAGTGACTCAGAGTGGATGGGTGGAGACGAACCCCCACCCCAAAGTGCCATGGACTCAGAGTGGGACGAAGAGCACGACACAACGCCACTGCTGTCACCAACACCCTCCACCATCGCAGAAACACTCACCACGGTTGGGCACTTTAGTGATGAGGCGTCTGGTACACTCACTGGTGCGCACAACACAGCCGTCCCGGTACAGCAGGTGGAGGTAGGAGCAGCAGAGGGACCGGGCGGTCG
Organism: Scyliorhinus torazame; assembly: GCF_047496885.1. NCBI lineage: Eukaryota > Metazoa > Chordata > Chondrichthyes > Carcharhiniformes > Scyliorhinidae > Scyliorhinus > Scyliorhinus torazame. Next base: position 239,475,773 of record NC_092710.1, read on the forward strand.
GAGGGCAGCCCAGGCCAAGCGAACATCTGCCGCCCAGATGGATCCCGGGTTCCTGCAGTTACCACACCCACACATAGATCCGATGCAACCACCGACACGGAGACGAGCGAATAGGGTGACGGGTGGCTTGCGGCGGCTGCGGTCGCAGGTGGAGGAGTCCACCCGCGTCCAGGAGCTGGGAGTGGTCCCGGTCATGCGTGCCACCCAGGCTGACACCGCACGGGTGGCGTCCGCGGTGGAGGCAATGGGTGCGACGGTGTCAGACATGGGGAACGGTTTGCGAGGCCTGGGGCCTTCCGTGCAGGCGGCGTCTGTGGCCCAGGAAATGGCTGCCCTCTCACAGGAGGCCATGAGCCAGTGCCAGCGCCAGATGGCAGAGGCGCTCAACGCCATAGCCCAGTCTCAGCAGGCCATGGCCCAGTCTCAGCAGGCCATGGCCCAGTCTCAGCAGGCCATAGCCCAGTCTCTGCAGGCCATGGCCCAGTCTCTGCAGGCCATGGCCCAGTCTCAGCAGGCCATCGCTGAGGGCATCGGCGCCAGTGGCCATGTGCGAGCTGGCGTCGCACTGTCGCAGACAGGGTTCGACAACCCCCTGGGCTCCATGGCTGCAAACCTGCAGACCCCTGTCGATACCAGCACGGGCCTCCAGGACTGGCAGCGCCAGATGTCGGGGGCGCGTCGGATGGCCAGTCCGTTCGCATCCCCCACCCATGTAGAGGCCTGGGGGCCATCGGGCACCCCGAGGGAGGAGGAGGTGGTGTGGTCCGTCCCGGCTCCCTCTGTAGGGGAGGTCCCGGTACACCGCGACACCTCGGACTCCCCCCCTTCCGTCCCAGGTGCATCGGGTGGGCAACGGGCAGGACAGGCTGGCAGCTCGCCATCCCAGTCGCCCGGGCCGCAGCCTGGCCCATCTAGGCCAGGACGCCTCAGGAAACGGCCGCCAAAGGGATCCGGTGTCAGAGGGCAGGAATCACAGGAGTCCACCTCCAGTTCTGCTGTACCGTCTGGGGAACCACGTAGACGTAGTCAAAGGGCCCGTAAGGCCAAACAATTAGACACTGAGTAAGTTGGCACGGGTGCAGGGCACAGATGAGTTTTAGGGGCTAGGGCACGTGCATGAACTCCTTTGGTTATTAAAGTCAATGTTACACCTACCGAAGCTGCCTTTGTGCTCTGTCCAAAGTGTGCGGGCGTGTCATGTACGTTGAGCGCAAGTGTGTGTGTGACGGGTGGTCTTACCTCAGCCCCAGGTGAGTCTGCCCCCTTCCCCCTGGGCCGCCATCAACATCCCCCGGGCAGAGGACGGGACCGTGCGCTGCAGTGTCACAGCCGCATGCAGGGATGGTCCGGGTGGATGGTGGTACTGTGGCCATGGGTCAGACATAGTCCAACGATGTAGAGCCAGGAGCTCATCGGAGGCGGGTTGTCATCATCCTCCATGGCCTGCGATAGACATGCGTCCACCCGCAACTGGGTGAGCCCGGCCCGTTGTGCCGCCGGTGGATCGGCAATTGGGGGTGGGGGGGTGGTGTGCATGCGGGTGGGGTGTGTGGGGTTGGGGAGGGGGGTGAGGGTGCTGGGTGGGTGGATGGGTGGGGGGTGTGGGTGGTCGGCTGTTGTCATGGTGTGCGGTCTGTGGCCATACTACCCGATTCCCACGCCCATCTAGTCAGTGAAGCGGGCGTCTATCAGTCTGTCCCGTGCCCGCTGGGCCAGCCGGTAACGGTGGACAGCCACCCGCCTGTGTCTACCCCGTCTGTCCTGACCATTGCCCCCATCCCCCTCATCTGGGGAGGACTGGGCCTCTTCCTGCTGCTCCTCCACTCCGCCCTCCTCTGCCTGCGGCACATCGCCCCTCTGCTGGGCTATGTTGTGCAGGACGCAGCACACCACAATGATGCGGCCGACCCTATCTGACCGATACTGGAGGGCGCCCCCAGAGAGGTCCAGGCACCTGAAACGCATCTTCAGCACGCCAAAGCACCTTTCGATCACTCCCCTTGTCGCTACATGGGCATCATTGTAGCGGTTCTCCGCCTCATTGCGTGGCCTCCGTATAGGCGTCATCAGCCACGATCGCAATGGGTAGCCCCTGTCGCCCAGCAACCAGCCCCTCAGCCGGGGATGGCGTCCCTCGTACATGCCGGGGATGGATGACCGCGACAACACGAATGAGTCGTGTACACTGCCTGGGTGACGGGCGCAGACGTGCAGGATCATCATGCGGTGGTCGCAGACCACCTGTACGTTCATTGAATAGGTCCCCTTCCTATTAGTGAACACGGCCCTGTTCTCTGCAGGTGGCCGCACGGCGACGTGCATCCCATCGATCGCGCCCTGGACCATGGGGAACCCGGCAACGGCAGAGAAGCCCACGGCCCAGGCATCTTGGCTGGCCCGGTCCACGGGGAAGCGGATGTAGCGGTGCGCCATGGCATAAAGGGCATCTGTCACTGCCCGGATGCACCGATGCACCGATGTCTGCGATATGCCGGACAGGTCCCCACTTGGTGCCTGGAATGACCCCGTTGCATAAAAGTTCAGGGCCACCGTAACCTTGATGGACACGGGGAGAGGGTGTCCCCCGCCAGTGCCACGCGGTGACAGGTGTGCCAGCAGGTGGCAGATGTGTGCCACGGTTTCCCGGCTCATCCGGAGTCTCCTCCTGCATTCCCGGTCCGTGAGGTCCTGGTATGACTGCCGGGGCCGGTACACACGGGGCGCCCTCGGGTGCCTCCGTTGCCGTGGGGCCACGATGTCCTCCTCCCCCTCCTCGTCCTGTCGGTCAGGTGTCCCTCCAGCCTGGGCGGCTGCCGCCTGCCCCTCTGCGGCAGCCTGCGCCGCCTCTCTGGCACGCTCCTCCTCCTCCTCCTCCTCCTCCTCATCCAGGGCAACATAGACATGAGCGGCTGCCACCACGGCGGCCAACATCGCTGGATGGTCTGAAAACATGACGGCCTGGTGGGGGGGAGGGGAACGACGACATGTCATCATTGCCCATATCCCCTCCTCCCCCCAGCCAGGTGGCATGGACCGCATGGGTCCAACTGTTGGAGGCTGGCACCTGGCCAGGTGGACCAACTCATTTGCCCTCCCATCACCCACCCCGGCACGGACCCCCTCCCCAACCCCCAACCTCCACCCCAGCACGGACCCCCCCCCAACCTCCACCCCGGCACGGACCCCCTCCCCAACCCCCAACCTCCACCCCAGCACGGACACCCCCCCCAACCTCCACCCCGGCACGGACCCCCTCCCCAACCCCCAACCTCCACCCCAGCACGGACACCCCCCCAACCTCCACCCCGGCACGGACCCCCTCCCCAACCCCCAACCTCCACCCCAGCACGGACACCCCCCCCAACCTCCACCCCGGCACGGACCCCCTCCCCAACCCCCAACCTCCACCCCAGCACGGACACCCCCCCAACCTCCACCCCGGCACGGACCCCCTCCCCAACCCCCACCCCAGCACGGACCCCCCCCCAACCTCCACCCCGGCACGGACCCCCTCCCCAACCCCCAACCTCCACCCCAGCACGGACCCCCCCCCCAACCTCCACCCCGGCACGGACCCCCTCCCCAACCTCCACCCCGGCACGGACCCCCTCCCCAACCTCCACTCTAGCACGGAGCCCCCCCCCCAACCTCCACCCCGGCACGGACCCCCCCCCAACCTCCACCCCGGCACGGACCCCCTCCCCAACCTCCACCCCGGCACGGATCCCCTCCCCAACCACCACCCCAGCACGGACCCCCCCCCAACCTCCACCCCGGCACGGACCCCCTCCCCAACCTCCACCCCGGCACGGACCCCCTCCCCAACCTCCACCCCAGCACGGACCCCCCCCCAACCTCCACCCCGGCACGGACCCCCTCCCCAACCTCCACCCCAGCACGGACCCCCCCCCCAACCTCCACCCCGGACCCCCTCCCGGCACTCCCCCGGAGCCCAGCCTACTCTAACCACCCCCCCCCCCCCCCCCCCCCCCCGCCGCACACACACACAAGCCGAGACACACCTCTCCTCACGCAATCAGTCTGCGGCCACGCCATTTCCTGCCCAGAGCCAACCCCCCAGGCCGTCACTCACCTCCTCGCTGGTCGGCGTGAGCCTGGAGCACCGGGTCACGCCGATGAAAAGGAGGTTTGATTCACGTCGACGTGAACGGTCATCACGTCGACGGGACTTCGGCCCATCCGGAAGGGAGAATATCGGCAGGCCGAAAATCGGCTGCCTTGCGCAGACCCGTGACATTCTCCGCGGCAGCGGCGCCATTAACGCCCCGCCGACTTTTCTCCCTTCGGAGACTTCAGCGGGGGCGGGGGCGGGATTCACGGCGGCCAACGGCCATTCTCCGACCCGGCGGGGGGTCGGAGAATGACGCCCCTGGTTCTCCATAACGCCAGTGGGAAACACACTGGTCCTGAACACGTCTGGAACAACATGATGTGTGGAAGTTGAGAATTACTTAAAGAATGCTTGGCTCTGCCTCCAGAGTCCAGGATGGAGACCACCTGGAGTCTGGAACACCACAGCAGTGGGTGGGGGAAGCATATACCAGGGGCGGAATTCTCCAATAATGGGGCGATGTCCCCACACCCATGAAAAAACGAGCGCGAATCACGCTGGATTTACCTGGAGTCCAGGGTGATTCTGCGATTTCCAGCGGGCTTGCAGGGCCCCAGAGTGCTCCTCGCAGCTCCGGCTCCCGAAACGGGGCTCTGCAGTTCCGGTCGGGGGTCCGGGCATGCGCACGGCGGTGGCCTCGGTCAGCCGTGTGACATGGCCGACCCACACCACGAACCGGCACCAAGAAGATAACCCCCCCCCAGATCGGACTCGCCAGCTGATCAGAGGCCCCCGATCAGAACCCTGGCGGTCCTGGAGGCACCCCCCCCCCCCGCCAGCGAAGGATCCCCCAGCCCCCACCAGGGCAGCCACGGACTGTGTCCGCAGCCGCCACGCCGATTGCCCGCCGGTGGGAGTTCGGCTAGTTGACTTTGCAGAATCGCCACAGGGGCCTTTTTCAATGGCCCCCGGCCGGCGCCGCGTCGACTGCGTGTGCCCAAATTGCGGCGATTCTCTGGCGACCGGAGGATCGCGGGAGCGGTGTCGGACCTGATCGTGGGTTGGTGCCCATTCTCCGCCCCCACACCAAGCACGATTCCAGTGCGGAGGCTCGGAGAATTCCGCCCCAGGTAGAGCTTCCAGCTTCAGTGTCATCAAGGAGGTTCATCTTCCAGCCTTAGAGTGTTCCTGGAGATCCATCTTAATTTTCAGAAGGTCCATCTTTCTTCAACAATGGGTTAGTGATGTTAGGCGCCTTTTAAATGTGACACCCAGGTATGACGGCAGGACATTCACAATAGTGCCCTCCCCTCCATGGAATAAGACGCTAAACCACCTGATGCATAATTAATGAGGCGGGGTCTGGAAGATATGGCATGATTTCTCATCGGCCTCCACACCGAGGGACACTCCCGTTCCCCGCCATAGGGACTCAGTCCCAGATGGGATAATCCTGCTCATTGTATTGATAAAGATAGACTGCATGGACAATACGTAACTTTCTGCGGCAAGTTCAGTTTCTACTCACCGCATTAATACACTTCAGGACATTTGATACATTTCAATGATGAGGCAGACAGCGAGATGCTATTTTTTCAGGCTAATATTCACAACGTAGACAACAACATTAGGACATTTGAGTTTAAGCATGTCTGCTTCTTTTCTGCAGTTGCTGTACTATTATATATAAATCATGGTGAGAGTCATTCGCCTCACTTTTAAAGGACAATCTGGGCCAATATTGTCCGCAGTGTGTTTTGTGATTGCAGAGGCAGCTCACCATTGGATCTGGTGTCTAAGGCGTTTTGCGTATCTCGTCTGTCCCGCCCCCGGGGAAGCAGCCGTTGGCGATGGGGGGGGGGGGGGGCATCTTCAGTGGGACCAGAAGATTCCACCCAGTATCTTTCTCCTATTTTAAGTTTTCTCCAGCCAGCCTCACGTTCTCTGCCTATTCCCTACAATTATTTTCAGTTACAATCACCCTCTTTTAATATTGTTTATATTCATTGTTCCTTTCTGACCATGACATGTTCCATCCTCCTCCACGTATCTTTGCCTCACACACTGATAACCTTCTTCATTAAGCCATGGCTTAGTGATGGCATTCTCACCTAAGTTGGAAGGCTGTGGGTTCAAGCTCTCATTCCAGAAAGCTGGGGCTGGATTCTCCATTACTGGGACTATGTCCCCACGCCGGCGTCAAAATGGTAGAGTTTTACTCCTGAACATCCTGGATAAAGGGACACGAATTCCCAGCTCTGCAGGGGGCTAGCAGGGACCCAGAGTAGATCACGCAATTTTTGCTGCAGATACGGCCCCCCTCACTTCCGGATCAGAGGCCGCGTATGCGCATGGCTGCGGCCTCCAGCGGCCGCGCCTTGCTTCATGGCGGACTCGGACCGCAGAGCTGGACCCGAAAAAGAGACCCCCTGATCGGCCGCGCGATCGTCCTTCAGCCCCCGCACAATCATTCCCCGGAGGCCAGGCCCCCAGGCTAGTGTGGCCACGGACTGAGTCCGCAGCTGCCACGTGAGTATCCCGACCGGCTGGAGCACATTAGTTCCACGCCGTCGGATCTTCGACCAGTTGGAAGCGGAGAATGTCGGAGTGAGCCTCCGGCAATGGCCCCAGGCGGCGCGGCGTACTCCCTGAGTATGCCGCTTTTCAGGGCCCGCAGAATTGGTGAACCGTCGCCGGTCCTGACTTCTCGCAGGAACATGGATTCTCCATTCCACACCCCCCCCCCCCCCCCCCCCCCCACCCCCCGGTGGCCGTGATTTAGGCACGAGTGTGCGGAGAATCCAGCCCCTGGGGTATGATTCTCTGGAAAAATTTCCAAGTGTTGGAATGAGCCAGAATTGCCACGAGTTTCCCGGCACTCGGACCAGCGAAACCGGCAACGTAATTCAACATTAATTGGTTCACTTAAGGAGGCCTTACAGGCCTCTCACTGCGAATAACGCCTCGTGAGCCAATTTGCCGGGACCGCGCTCGCCAGCTCCCCCGCTAACACTTAAGCTGCACTTGCTCAGCCAACCCCAGCCAGCTCGCCACAATGGCCGGAGACCGACCCCAAGCTTCGGGGAGACTGTCCTGGGGCGGCTACTGGATGCGGTGGAGGCCAGGAAGGATGTCCTGTTCCCCTGGGGATCCCGGACGGTGAGCCATAAGGCAGCCAGTGCTGCTTGGGATGAGGTGGCAGCAGCCGTTAGTTCCAACAGTATGACCAAGAGGACTGCCAGCAGTGCAGGAAGAAGGTCAACGACCTACACCGGGCAGCACGAGTGAGTAGACATCAACGCCCCCCCCCACCCCCCACCCCCCAAGGGAGCACCCACCCCTAACTCTCCCAGTGACCCCCAGACCTCCCTCCCCCTTCCCCCCTCACCCCACCTTCACCCCCCCTCTCCCACCACTGAACCACGCGTGTGGCTAACGATGCCTCTCTGTGTCACCTCAGGAAAAGCTCTCCCACAATAGTCGGGAGAGGGCCCAGATTGGCAGAGGGGTGCCAGAAGGAATCCTCACCTCCTTCGAGGAGCGGGCCCTTGAGGTGACTGGAGTGCTGAGGGCAGATTGGTCACCCACGCAAAGGTCAGCGGAAGCCACAGAGGTGAGGAACCACCGGGCTCCACCCAGGCAATCTGTCAAACGTGAGTAGTGGATGCCTTACTGACTTACCCATTCTTCCCACTGACAACATGTCCATTCCCCTGCAGGTCCTCCAGCAGACGGTGCCAGCCCATCCCAGGTGGCACCCTCTCCTGACCCGAGGATGCCACCGTGGTCGCGGCACAGATGTCATCCCACCCTCCACTAAGACAGATACATACATCTCAGTGGGACATGTTAATGGTCGGGCTCCTGAGGCACAATATGGTGAGCACCAGACTGCTGATAATGTACATCAGGTGGAGACAGAGACCCACAGGCGAGTCAGTAGTCGGAGGTCTGCTGGATCCCAGGGCCCTATTGGCACCGATTTTGAGGAGGGGATGCTGAGTGCCAATCCGGACCCATCCCATAGAGTGACGACAGTGGCCACCAGCCCCCCGAGTTTCATCCCTCTGTTGAGGCCGCGACTCGCAGGCAGTACACGGGACATGGCGGCACAGCTCTGTATGTGCCGCCGACAAGAGAGCCAGGGTCCAGAGCCCCCAGAGGACGCCCACTGGGGGCATGAAGGCCACAGGACGAGGTAAGCAGCTTGCTGCCCCCACCTCAGATATGCATCCTGGGGAAACACATGGTGGTAGAGCTCGCAGGGCCAGGCACGTTGATGATTACTGAGAGCACTGGGGTAGGGGGGAGGGGCGGGAGGTAGGGGTTGGGGAGGGATGGTGTTGAAGCTGGGAGAAGTTGGGGGGGGGGCACTATTGGGAATGGGGTATTGTACCACACGTTAAACAACTTTTTGCACATCCGGACACCCCCGGACCCTTTGCCCATCTCTCCAGGCATCCTCCCCTCCCATCGCCGTGGCATTCACCCAGCCTTCGACCGTGGACATGTCCCCGGAGCTGTGTTCCATCCCCTGGGTGTTCGGATGTTGGCTGCTGCGTGTGTGGTGTTGCCTCCCGCAGCGTTCAGGCACAGTGTCCAGGCATCAAGGTGCGATTGGAATGCAAGGTAATGACTCTCAGATGTTACATGGCCTGCCCACCCACGGGAATCCACTTAGCATGTGTCAAGAGCTTGATTACCCACGACTGCCAATTCCCTATTAGCGATTGCCTTCAGCCGCGCAGCCAGAGTTCTCAGCAATCGGTGGGGGTTATGGATGATCGGTGGGGCAGACAGGTAGGGGCAAGGGTTGCCCCCAGAATGGGGTTGGGATCCAGGGCTTGGCATGGAGCTGCATGTTTCATATCCTAACACACACATCCCTCCCCCACCCCCGCCTACCCACCTGTCCGTAGGGGTTAATATGCCTCTCTTCCAACCACTCAATACATTACAGAACTCTATATAGGTTTTTCTTTCATTGGAAAACATTATGGAACATGTTAATTTGAGTTATTTCAACAGAAGGGTTCATGAAAGTGAATATTGAGCTGAAAAAAACATAATTTCCTCAATTTGGACAAATAAACATGTTCAATGAGGTGAAAAAAATCAATATGTGTTTTCCTAAGAAGTGGTTTTGAGGTTGTTTACAAGGGAAATTCAATATAATTCTGAAATGAATTAACTGATGTTGTTTAAAAGCAAAATAAGTCAATTTTTGCAAGTGTGTCAGAATCTATAAAAAACAAAATACCACAGCACATAGTTTACAAAGACTCATGGGATATGTTGCTAGGAAAAGTGAACCTCTAAATCCAGCTACTAGAATTAAATCTCTAGTTAAAATAAAGAATTATTTTATTTTTTCCTTCGCTAAAAATTCATCCATCTCCTGACCCATTCTCATCCTGCTATGTCGAAAGCAGATGCAGGCTCCAACAGGTGCAGCAGTTGGTATATAAACACATGGTTGACTCATGGGCTCATAGTTTGACTCCCAGAAAATAACATGAGCCACCGCAATATCACAAAAGACAATTCCACATCCCACCACACTGATATAAAGGATGAAAGCTTCAATCACTGCACAAAGCATGTTGTGTTCATTCTAAACTCTGGAGAAAAAATTCTATAACTCTGGGAGACTCACAAGTAAGATTTCAAACATCAATTGTTGCTGATGTTTAATATTATAACATGAGTGGGCAGCACGGTGGTGCAGTGGGTTAGCACTGTGGCCTCACGGCGCCGAGGTCCCAGGTTCAAACCCGGCTCTGGGTCACTGTCCGTGCGGAGTTTGCACATTCTCCCCGTGTTTGCATGGGTTTCGCCCCCACAACCCAAAAAGATGTGCAAGCTAGGTGGATTGGCTACACTAAATTGCCCCTTAAGTGGAAAAAAAATTGGATTGGCTGCTCTAAATTTAAATATATATATATATATATTATAACATGAGAGATTAGGCAGTGCAGCAAGTTAGCGTGCTGCCCTTTCACCTCTCGGGCTAAAGTTCAAATTCAGACCACTCTACAAATATCAAATACTCTCTGCTAGCTGCGCTGCCCTCTGTTATATGTGAACAGTGGCATTAATGGATATAGGTTCACAGTGCAAAACCGTCTTATATTTAACCTGTCTCTCACCCTCAGTGAGGTTAGAGACATGGGGTGGGATTCTCTGATCCTGAGGCTGTGTTGACGCAGTCATAAACGCCGTCGTGTTTTATGACGGCATCAACAGGACCCTAGGAGCAGCAATCCTGCGCCGCACAGGGGGCCAACACAGCACTGGAGTGATACCGGCGTCAGAATGGGCGCCACGGGTCTGTGCATGCACGCTACGGGCAGCGCGAGTTTGCGCATGCGGGCTACGGCTGGTGCGAATTCGCGCATATGCATGAGTTGCCTTCTCAGCGCCGGCCCCGACGCAACATGGCGGAGAACTACAGGGGCCCGGCGCGGAGGAACATAGGCCCCCACCAGGACAAGCCGGCCTACCGATCAGTAGGCCACGATCCAGGCCAGGCCATCGTGGAGGTCCCCCTGGGGTCGGATCCCTCCCTCACCATGCTGCCTCCCGCAGGATGAATGCCGAGGTCACGTGAACGGCAGGACTTGGCCTATCTCGGCGGCCACTCGGGCCATCGCGCGCAAAGATTTGCCCGGGGGGGGGGGGGGGGCGGGTAGAGCGGTCCCCGACCAGCGGCGCGCCAACCATGCCGGCGCCGCCAAAGGCACCGATCCTCTCCGGTGGCCGGAGAATCGGCGGACCAGCGTTGCGTGAATCGCACCCCCCCCCCCCCCCGGTTCTCCAACCTGGTACGGGGTTGGAGAATCCCGCCCCACATGAAAAATGATACAAAAAATAAATCACATTTATTTCTGAGGTTGTACATCAAACCTGCCTTGGGATAGAAAAATATGTTGAATTTGGAGCTTCTCACCAAGCTGGTTCTTAACTGGTTGAGGATTTCCCCAGAACTGCTCCACTGTAACTTCACCAGAGGTTTGACAGAAATCATGGGCGGGATTCTGTGATCCTGAGGCTAAGTGTTGCCACCGTCGGAAACGCCGTCGCGTTTCTCGAAGGCGTCAACACGGCCTCAGGATCAACAATTCTGGCCCCTGTAGGGCGCCAGCTCAGCACTGGAACAGTTCACGCTGCCCCAGCTGCCGATCCCGGCATCAACTGGGCGCTGCAGGATCCGGACATGCGCAGTGGCATCGGCGCCAACGCGCGCATGCGAAGTGGCTCCCTTCAACGCGTCGGCCCCGACGCAACATGGTGTGAAAGAAAGGAGGCCCCCAGCCAGAGAGGCCGGCCCGCCAATCGGTGGGCCCCGATCGCGGGCCAGGCCACATCGGAGGCCCCCTGGGGTCGGACCCTCCTCCCCCCCACAGGCCACCCCCCGGCCCTTCCACGCCGGGTTCCCGCCAGCTGAGAGCAGGTTTGGACGTCGCCGGTGGGACTCAGCTTTTTTACGACGGCCGCTCGGCCCATGCCGGGCTGAGAATCGGCGGGAATTCACCTAGAGCGGCCCCCGACCGGCGACGCACCAACGTTGGCGCCGATTCTCCGCTCTGCGTGCCAGCGTGGGGGCGCGATTCGCGCCGGTCGCAGGGATTCTCTGGCCTGGCCCTGGGCTGAGAGAATCCGGCCCCATATTTCAACTTGTAAAACTACACTTCTGGAAAAGTTGTGATCGGTGAAGCAGGTGCGGGCTGAAGAAAGTACCAGCCACTCGTATTTTGATGCTATCAGATGAGTCAAGTTACTTATTTTTGGAGCGGCATGTGGCGCAGTGGTTAGCACTGGGACTGCGGTGCTGAGGACCCAGGTTTGAATCACTGGGTCGCTGTCTGTGTGGAGATTGCACATTCTCCCCATTTCTGCATGGGTTTCACCCCCACAACCCAAAGATGTGCAGATTAGATGGATTGGCCATGCTAAATTGCCCCTTAATTGGAAAAAAATAATTGTGTACTCTAAATTTATTTTTTTAAAGTTACTTATTTTTATGCAGAGAATTCAGAAAAAATATTCCACCATCTATTCCTTCACAGCGCATCAAATAAACTATGAAAAATCCTTCAATCTTCCTTTTGTTTTATCTCTTCTTTTTCCTCATGTTTTCCAATCCATATACAATCACCCAGCATAGTGGCTTGAAGATAAGCGATAGTGTCGTTGAGTGAGGAGAGCTTCGGTTTGCCCCTTCCTCTCATGCCGCTACCACGCCAGTCCTCCACCGCTCAAACCCAGCCTTTGTGTGGGTTGGAACTTGGCCTTTGGCCAAAGCTTCCCTTGAAAGCACGACTGAGATTGAGGATGTGTTATGTGAGGAATCAAAGCTGGACAGATGTGTTGCTATCATGTAGCACACAGCAAAGAGCTTTTAAAAAAACATTACCAGGAGCCACAGTCCTTTTTAGTTTCCTTCACCCCTTGACGAATGCTAACAATATCATTACAATTGATTCTATAATTATTTCATGAAAACAGTAAAAATGTAAGCAACCCAGGCTGAATTCCTTTCTATAAATCATGTTCCCCATATTAAAGCATTTATAACAAAACGTTCTCAGGTACAGAATGTGTTAATTTCTCAATTGCTGAAGATAACACAAAATACAATATAAAGTCTTGAAAAGGATTTAAAAATAAACCGACTGATCCTTGGTAAAATTAAATTTAATCAAATTTGCTTTTGAAAGTGTTTCATTCCATTATTTCCAAAGCTACGCTGGGGGCTCTCGTTGGCTATGCCTTAGGTCAGTGTATATTAACTTCATTTACACTTGGCTGGGAATTGGCTGCTGTCAACAATGGAAGCCCTGCTGGCTCTGCTGAGGTGGTGGGGGAGTGAGCCAGGAGCTGACAGAAAGCTGCCACTGGAGAAGATGGATGATGAAGCTGGCTGACCTTGGCCCTGTGTACACCAGCAACACAGCCACTCTTTTCCCAACAAAAGAGCTCTCCAACTTTCTCAGTTGCTTTCATCATTATTGGTGCTAACTGGTCCAGACATCTTCATCGATTGAGTTCTATACCTTTTAAATCTGCGAGCTTCAAATACCTAAATCCCAACAGAGATGTCTCCTTTTTTTAAGTCACTCACTGCAATCCCCCGTACATGTTGCGGCAAGGAAGCTCAATGCTGTGCCGCTGAGCACAGTGCCTCATCATTTCTCAGGACTTCATGCTCTGAAAGGATGTACTTAATGGTGAATGACAATTAGTGCTTGAACTCTTTTCACTAGAGAATCTCATACACTGTGGTGCCTTTCAAAACTCATCTGTAACAAGATTATTTCAGAGGTTCAAGAATGTCAAAACACAATTTTATGAGTTCTATTGATTGCCAAAATAGTTTGTGTTCATCTGGTACTTATGTTTTGTACATCCATTGGTATATTGACAACGCCAGTCCCAAATAAGAAGCAATGACTACATACAAATGAGAAGGCACAAGCCATCAATGCAGGCCTGATAATGATATTTCTGATACTCGCACCAATAGAAATATCTTTCTTCCAACTGATAACCAAGGAGAAAAGATGGTTAATCAAACACGAATCACATCAGCATTTTGTTGATGTGACTAGCTATGTAAACACCAGTAGAATTAAATTGCAAACAGAATACTGTTATGAAAGACTATTTTCATATGTGCAGTTTTTCTCTGAAAGGTGAGGAAAAATACTTTTTTTTAAATGGAGGAAGAGCTGGCTATCATTAATAGCAAGTTATAGCATCTTAATCCTTTATAGTTCTTTGACATTTCACAAAATGTTAAAGATAAAGTTAAAAGATAAACTAGTAAATATTTTCTACAGACAACTTTATGACCCAGGAGAACTAGAAGATTTTACATTCAGGTGACCCATGGGATATGTTCCGGATAGTGTTCTTCTTTGCGTTTTATCTAGGGGAGTATAAAATAGTTAACTACAGTAATTCGATAACATTTGATAGGATGAATATCATCAGCCTGTATTTAACAGTGTCTTCACAAGCATGTTAGATTTTTTTCTTCTTGGATCGTTCTTTTCTTCCTTTTCAGCCAGCCTGCATGATCCTTGAACAAGATGGTGGGTCTCGAGATACATTTCTCAAGCATAATTCTCTGCAGTGCAACTTGTTTTTCTGATACATGAAACATATATTAAAAAATAGAAGCAGGAGGAGGCCATTCTGCCTATCGAGCCTGCTCCTTCATTCATTATGATCATGGCTGATCATCAAGTTTAGATTTACCACTTTCCCTGTGAAAACAACTGCTTCTTCACTTAGCATGGAAAATGCAGCAAAGCTCAGGTCATCAAGTTCAAATTTAATGTGTATAAAAGCAACAACTCGAACGATCATGCATGATCTTCTCAGGAGTGCAAATCATAACTGTTCATAAAATGAGAGCTTTAAAATATCTCTACTTTTTAAGAGTAGATGACTACTCCACCACCCATCCCAGCCCCACCCCACACACACAACTGCACACACTCTGATAACTATAATCATGCCAGGGCTAAGAAGGTTAAATTATGAGACAGGCCGCATAGGCAAGACTTGTATTTCTTTGATCATAAAAGACTAAGTGGTGATCTAATTGAGGTCTTTGACATGATTAAAATATTTCATTGGGCAGATAAAGAGAAAATTTCATTTGATTGAGATGGACTCTGGACGAGCAAGGAGACATAAAATCAGATCTAGGTCATTCAGGGGTGATATCAGGAAAATCTTGTTCACACAAATAGCATTTGAAACCTGGAACTCTCTTCCCCCCAAATAGCTGTTGAATTCAAAATTTCAAAACTAAGATTAGTTTTGTGAGGCAATAGTATTAAGGTTCATGGAACCAAGGCAGATAGATAAAATTCAGATACAGATCACCCATGATCTAACTCAGTGTTTTTCAAACTTTTCTTCCGGGGACCCATTTTTGCCAACCGGCCAACCTTCGGGACCCACGCCAACCGACCTTCGCGACCCACGTGGGCCAACCTTTGCGACACACGCCGGCCGACCTTCACAATCCACGCCGGCCGGCCTTCGCGACCCACACTGGCCGACCTTTGTGACCCACGCCGGCCGACCTTCTCGACCCACCATTTTGTCTTACCTTGTTTGCTGCTGACAAAATGGAGGAATCGCAATCGCGCCCAAAGCACTTGAGGTCGAAGTTCGCGGGTGCGTGACCTGCTCTCTGCCTCCCTTCAGGCAGGAAGATTACGTGGAATTTTTAAAAAATCTTCTGCGTCTCCAATTGCACAAATTTGTAGGCAACAGCCGCAGCAGCCGGCTTTTAACCTTCTTTTGTTGTATTCCCAATTCTGGCCTCTTGAGCATTATTTTCTTTGCTCCACAACTGGCGGTTGTGCTGTCGGCTGCTATTGCCCTAAATTCTGGAAAATCGTCCTTAAACCACTTTGCCTCTTTAACTCTCTCTCTTACTTCCTTTAAGCCTCTCCGTTCATCGCCGAGCTCCCAGCTGTGCTAATTTATGCGCAGCACCCGGCTTTTAACAATGCCGGCTGCAACGACCATATAAAAGAAATGCGGGCGCACTCCGCATGCGTGCCCGCTCACTGAATTTGCGCAATCGGGAGTGCTGCGACGGACGGCTCCGCGAACCTCCCGACAACCGCCCGCGACCCACCCATGGGTCGCGACCTCGACTTTGAAAATGCCTGATCTAACTGAATGGTAGAACAGGCCTACTCCTCTCCCTCTGTTCCTTTTATGTTCGGAACTGTACAGATAAGAAAGAAAGTAAATTAGAAAAGCGATGGAAGGTGAAGACAGGAAAGCGTTCCCATTTCTTTGGAAAGGCTATTGGTCTGAATGGAAATGAGTTACCTCATGGAGAATCTGGAACATGCTCAAAGGCAGTGACATAGTTCAGATCGTGATGTGGAGATGCCGGCGTTGGACTGGGGTGAGCACAGTACGAAGTCTTACAACACCAGGTTAAAGTCCAACAGGTTTGTTTCGATGTCACTAGCTTTCGGAGCGCTGCTCCTTCCTCAGGTGAATGCAGAGGTCTGTTCCAGAAACACATATATAGACAAATTCAAAGATGCCAAACAATGCTAGGAATGCGAGCATTAGCAGGTGATTAAATCTTTACAGATCCAGAGATGGGGTAACCCCAGGTTAAAGAGGTGTAAATTGTATCAAGCCAGGACAGTTGGTAGGATTTTGCAGGCCAGATGGTGGGGGATGAATGTAATGCGACATGAATCCCAGGTCCCGGTTGAGGCCGCACTCATGTGTGCGGAACTTGGCTATAAGTTTCTGCTCGGCGATTCTGCGTTGTCGCGGGTCCTGAAGGCCGCCTTGGAGAACGCTTACCCGGAGATCAGAGGCTGAATGCCCTTGACTGCTGAAGTGTTCCCCGACTGGAAGGGAACATTCCTGCCTGGTGATTGTTGCGCGATGTCCGTTCATTCGTTGTCGCAGCGTCTGCATGGTCTCGCCAATGTACCACGCTTCGGGACATCCTTTCCTGCAGCGTATGAGGTAGACAACGTTGGCCGAGTCGCACGAGTATGTACCACGTACCTGGTGGGTGGTGTTCTCACGTGTAATAGTGGTATCCATGTCAATGATCTGGCACGTCTTGCAGAGATTGCCATGACAGGGTTGTGTGGTGTTGTGTTCACTGTTCTGAAGACTGGGTAGTTTGCTGCAAACAATGGTTCGTTTGAAGTTGCGCGGTTGTTTGAAGGCAAGTAGTGGGGGTGTGGGGATGACCTTGGCAAGATGTTCATCGTCATCAATGACGTGTTGAAGGCTGTGAAGAAAATGACGTCGTTTCTCCGCTCCGGGGAAGTACTGGACGACGAAGGGTATTCTGTCGGTTGTGTCCCATATTTGTCTTCTGAGGAGGTCGGTCCGGTTTTTCGCTGTGGCGCGTTGGAACTGTCGATCGATGAGTCGAGTGCCATATCCCGTTCGTACGAGGGCATCTTTCAACATCTGTAGATGTCTGTTACGCTCCTCCTCGTCTGAGCAGATCCTGTGTATACGGAGCGCTTGTCCATAGGGGATGGCTTCTTTAATGTGTTTAGGGTGGAAGCTGGAGAAGTGGAGCATCATGAGGTTATCCGTGGGTTTGCGGTAAAGCGACGTGCTGAGGTGACCGTCCTTGATGGAGACGAGTGTGTCCAAGAATGCAACTGATTTTGGAGAGTAGTCCATGGTGAGTCTGATGGTTGGATGGAACTCATTAATGTCATCGTGTAGTCGTTTCAGTGATTCTTCGCCGTGGGTCCAAAGGAAAAAAATGTCATCGATGTATCTGGTGTATAACGTCGGTTGAAGGTCCTGTGCGGTGAGTAGGTCCTGTTCAAACTTGTGCATGAAGATGTTGGCGTATTGGGGTGCGAATTTGCTGTTCCGTGTGTCTGGATGAAGAACTTGTTGTCGAAGGTGAAGACATTGTGAGCCAGAATGAAGCGGATGAGTTGCAGAATTGTGTCTGGAGATTGGCAGTTGTCGGTGTTGAGTACAGAGGCTGTTGCAGCAATGCCGTCGTCATGGGGGATGCTGGTGTAGAGTGCCGAGACGTCCATTGTGACGAGGAATGTTCCTGGTTCAACTGGTCCATGGGTGCTGAGTTTCTGTAGGAAGTCCGTCGTGTCGCGACAGAAGCTGGGTGTACCTGAACATAGTTCAGATCAACAGATAAATGTTGGATTTGGTCACTAAATAGTCACATCTTCAGTTGGGCTGCAACTCCCTTCCTTGCTTGGCATGGAGTTTACAATGCAATGGTCAGGAAATCGGTCACATCCGCAACACTCCTCCTGTCTAATTGTGGTGATGGCGTGATATTCTGGCATGTGCTCATAATCATCCATCCCATGCTTGAGATTCAGAGTAAAGTAGCAGTGCGTTTTCTCTGTTATGGTTGACTGCATGGTCCAAGGGGAATAAAGAAAAAGACTTGCATTGATATTGCATTCTTCATAACTCAAGACATTCCAAAATTTGTTACATCCAATGAAATACTTCTGAATTGTCATCACTGCTCTAAGTAGAAAATGTGACAGCAGGCGTGCACAAACAACAAGGTGATAATGACCATATGGTCAGTAAAATAAGGTTGGTTGAGGGATAAATATTTGTCCTTCAAAATGGTGCCATGGAATTTTTTTAAATCATGCAAGAGGGCCGACAAGAGCCGGATTAAACACCTCTTCTGAATGACGGCACCTCTAATAAGTGCAGCATTCCCTCAGTACTTCACTGGAGTTCCAGCCTAGACTTTTGTGCCCATCTCCTGGACTTCCAATGTAAAATTGCTACCAACTGAACCACAGCTAACACAAGGAGAGAGAAGAAAGTATGATTTTAAGAACATGTCTACATTTGCTTATTTTCACAAGCTGCTGTGTGTAATTGTAAAACTGGAGCCCTTATGGTGTTTGTAACTGGTAATACATTCGAAAAGAAAGCTTTCGCAGCAACCGCAACAAAGGGATTTCAAGCAGCATTTCACTAAACAATAGATTTCAGCCTGCTTGTCAACATCGAATGCAACAGAAGTTCACTTATTTTGTAATGTCCTGCGTGGAAGTGAAAATAATTCTTAATATGTCAGCAGATCTCCACCCTTTTGGGTACATCATAAACAGCAGAATCCTATCCTCCCAACAATGTCCAATAAAGTGCAATTCCACTGAGTTCTCAATTTCTAACAAAAGCAATGAACTGCAAATCTTCAAGGATCTTAAAAAGTGAGGGAAAATTTGATCAGCAGTCACAACTTTTAAACTCTGTCAAGCATGATATTATTTATTTCACGGGAGCCACCATGTTGAATAAGTGCCACTGCTGTTGGTTACAAGTTAAATTTAGTGTTAACCGTACCGCATTCCCACTCCTTCACATTCCTTGGTGTTCTTTGCATTTTACAGAAAAGGGGAAAGAAGTCATACTTCGGAAAGTTTTTTTTTAAAGTACAAAGAGTAATTCTATGTGAAAGAGGTTGACAGAAGACGGGAAGCAGTGAAAGATGAGCTGGCCCCTTTCCATGGACTGTGATGAATGAGCTGATCACAACACGTTTTGGTGAAAGCTGAATCCGAGCTCAGAGGAGACTGCTCGAGTGACATGACTGGCAGGCCATCTCATTTACTCACAACTCGTTTCCGTTTAATATTTTATGCAGCATGTTTAAAGTTGTATTAATTCCGTCCTCAGCTCCATTTGCTCTTCAGGCATTTGCTTCCAAAAGAAAACAGTTCTGTGACCAAAATGCTGATCACATCGGATTGGAATTCACGAAACCTCTTCAGCTACTTCCAAGAACAAAAAGAAACAGCATTTTTCTAGAAGGTAATGGGCGGAATTCTCCGACCCCCCCGGCGGCGTAAATCCTGCCCGGCCGCCCCGCGATATTCTCCGTAACCCCAAAAATCCCGTCGATATGAATCGCGCCGCATGCCTCGGAGAATGTAGAGGACCGGAGCGACACAATATGCCCTGGGGCTGCCCCAATTCTCCGGGCCGGATGGGCCGAAATCCCGCTGGCGTCAACCAGTCGTGCTGTTTGACGCCGGCCAGCACGGCGGTAGGGGTTGGCGTGGGGCGGCCTCCGGGGGGGGGGGGGTCGCAGGAGCCGTTGGAGTGTGCGGGGGGGAGGGGCTGGGGAGAGGCTGGGGAGGAGGGGCTGGGGGGAGAGGGGGGAGGGCTGAGGGAGGGGCTAGGGCCTGGGCAGAGGTGGGTTGCGGGGGAGGGCTTGAGGAGGGGGGGGGAGTGGGGTTGGGGAGGGTGCATGCCGAGAGGAGGGGGAGGGCGAGTGATGAGAGGGTACGTGCCGGGGAGGAGAGTGGTGGGGGTTGGGGAGGGTGCGTGCCTGGGAAGGGGCGGGGGGAGGTTGGGGAGGGTGCGTGCTGGGGAGGAGGGGGGGGGGCGGGAGGGTTGGGGAGGAGAGGGGGGGGTTTGGGAGTCCGCCTGGCCATGTGCCAGCTGGCAACAGTCGCGACCATGCAGCCCATGGCACCTGGCTGCGGGAGGGGTAGGGTAATGATGCCATGTCATCTATCCCCCCAACCCCCCACACCCTGCAGGCCGTTATGTTTGGTCATAACCCAGCGATGTTGGCCGCCGTGGCAGGAGCCGCACTTCTACATGTTGCCCTGGGGGAGCTGGAGCATGGAGGCGGCGGAGGCTGCCGCAGAGGAGCGTGCCGCCGGGAGGCAGGTGGCAGCTGCCCAGGCTGGAGGGCCGCCCACACGACAGGACAAGGAGGAGGAGGATGAGGTGGTGGTGGTACCACGGCGACGGAGACGCCCGATGAGGCCCCATGTGTACCGGCCCCGCTCGTCGTACCCGAACCTCACGGACCGGGCATGCAGGAGGAGACTCCGGATGAGCCGGGAAACCGTCACCCATATCTGCCACCTCCTGGCACACCTGGCACCGCGTGGCACTGGGGGAGAACACCCTCTCCCCATGGCCGTCAAGGTTACGGTAACCCTGAACTTTTATGCCACGGGGTCATTCCAGGCGCCGAGTGGGGACCTGTCCGGCATCTCGCAGGCCTTGGTGCACCGGTGCATCCGGGCAGTGACAGACGCCCTGTATGCCATTGCGGCCCACTACATCCAGTTCCCTGTGGACCGGGCCAGCCAGGATGCCCGGGCAGCGCGCTTAGTTGCCGTGGCCAGGATGCCCATGGTCCAGGGGGCAATCGATGGGATGCACGTCGCCGTGCGGCCGCCTGCGGATAACAGGGCCATGTTCACAAATAGGAAGGGGACCTATTCCATGAACGTGCAGGTGACCTGTGACCATTGCCTGTGACCCAGGCAGTGTACATGACTCATCCGTATTCGCGCAATCTTTCATCCCTGTTCGAGGGACCCCCCCCCCCGGCTGAGGGGCTGGTTTCTGGGCGACAGGGGTTACCCATTGCGGTCATGGCTGATGGCACCTAAACAGAGGCCACAGACTGATGCGGAGAACCGCTACAACGATGCCCATGCAGTGACCAGGGGTGCGATAGAAACGTGCTTTGGGCTGCTGAAGATGCGGTTCAGCTGCCTTGACCGCTCTGGAGGGGCCCTCCAGTACCCGTCAGATAGGGTCGACCGTATCGTTGTGGTCTGCTGCGTCCTGCACAACATAGCCCAGCAGAGGAGTGATGTGCTGCAGGCAGAGGCGAGGAAGGGGAGGAGCAACAAGACAAGGCGCAGACCTCCCCAGATGAGGAGGATGGGGGCAATGGTCAGGACAGACGGGCTGGAAATGGACGGGTGGCTGCCCACCGTTACCGGCTGGGCCAGCGGGCACGTGACAGGCTGATAGCCGCCCGGTTCACGGGCTAGGGGGGGCGTGGGAACCGCCGAATATGGGTACAGACTACACACTACAGCACCATCCTAACACCCTCACCCCACCCACCCAACACCAACCACCCTCACCCCACCTGCATGCACACCACCCCTCCATTACACATCCACCTGCGGCAAAACGGGCCGGGCTCACACGGTCGCCGGTGGAAGCATGTCTATTGGAGGCCATTGAGGATGATGACAACCCGCTCTGCGATGAGCTCTGGGCTCTACATCGCTGGACAATGTCTGACCCATGGCCACAGTAACACCCTCCACCCGGCCCTGCATGCGGCCATGACACTGCAGCGCACGGTCCCGTCCTCTACCTGGGGGGGGGGGATGGCGAGGGCGACCCGGAGGGAGGGGGCACACTCACCTGAGGCCGACGTTCTATCACCCCTCACACACACACTGGCGCTCACCTCACACCACACCCCCGCATGCATCAGAAAGAGCACAAAGGCAGCTTCTGTAGGTGTGAAAGTGATTTTAATAACAAACAGTTCATACATGTGCCCTAGCCCCAGAACTAATCTGTGCCCTGCACCCGTGCCAACTTACTCAGTGTCTAATTTTTTGGCCTTACGGGCCCTATGACTACGTCTAGGTGGTTCCCCAGACGGTACAGCAGAACTGGAGGTGGACTCCTGTGATTCCTGCCCTGTGACTAGGGACCCCTTTGGCGGCTGTTTTCGGGGGCGGCCCGGCCTAGAGGCTGCGGCTCGGGCGACTGGGATGGCGAGCTGCCAGCCTGTCCTGCCCGTTGTCCAGCAGATGCACCTGGGACGGAAGGGGGGGGGGAAAAGTCCTAGGTGTCGCGGTGTTCCAGGACCTCCCCTATAGGGGGACCCGGTACGGGCCCCAGCACCTCCTCCTCCCTCGGGGTGCCTGATGGCCCCCAGGCCTCTACATGGGTCGGGATGCCGCGAACGGACCGAGCACCCGACACCTGGCGCTGCCAATCCTGGAAGCCGGCCCTGGTATCAACAAGCGTCTGCAAGTTTGCAGCCATGGAGCTCAGGGAGTTGGCCATCCCTGTCTGTGTCTGGGCGATGCCGGCCAGCACCTGGGCAATGGCGCCGATGGCCTCAGCGATGGCCTGTAGAGACTGGGCCATCGCCTGCTGAGACTGGGCCACGACGTCGAGCGCCTCTGCTGCTGGCTCTGGTTCATGGCTGCCTGTGAGAGGGCAGCCATGTCCTGGGGCACGGACATGCCTGCACGGAAAGCCCCACACCTTGCATACTGCGACCCATGTGAGATACCGCCACACCCATTGCCTCTACCATGGACGCGTGTAGGTGTCTGCCTCGGTGGCATCACTCCCTGCTCCTGCACGCGGGTGGACTCCCCCTCCTTCGTCTGCAGCTGCCGCAAGCCGGCCGTCACTTGGTCTGTGACTGCATCGGGTCTATGGGTGGGTGTGGTAACTCCAGGAACCCGGGACCCATCTGGACGGCAGTTGGTTGCCTGCGCCGGGCTGCCCTCCAACCACCCGGCCCCTCGGCTGCTCCTGCCCCCACCTGCTGTACCGTGATGGCTGTGTTGTGCGCACCAATTCGTGTCCCAGATACCTCATCGCTAAAGTGCCCACAAGGTGAGTGTCTCTGCGATGGTGGAGGGTGGAGGAGATAGCAGTGGCGTAATGGCGTGCTCCTCATCCGACCTGAAGTCCAGGGTTCCTGGAGTGGTGATTCCTGTCCATGTGTCACCTGTGTGTGGGTGTCGTGTGCATCAGTGTCCTCGCGTCGGTGTCCTGTGTGTTAGGGTCCTGTGCGTCAATGTTCTGTGCGTCAATGTCTTGGGTCGGCTGCGACGGTGGCCTGTTGCTGTGGCTGGGGGTGGCCCGTCGGCATTGCCGCACTTGCACTAGACATAAGCGGTGTCCGCCTGGTGCTCCGGGTCTGTCCCTGGCTCGTGGCCGCCCTGGGGGCGTCGTATGCCTGATGGGCCGGGTCTGTTCCCCCTACCCCCATATCCCCCCTCCCCCCATATCCCCCCTCCCCCCATATCCCCCCTTCCCCCATATCCCCCCTCCCCCCATATGGGGGGATATGGGGGAAGGGGTATCTGGGGGAAGGGGGGATATGGGGGGAGGGGGGAATGGGGGGGACATGGGAGAAGGGGGGATATGGGTGAAGGAGGTATGGGTGGAGGGGGGATATGGGGGAAGGGGGATATGGGTGAAGGGGGGATATGGGTGGAGGGGGGATATGGGGGAAGGGGGGATATGGGGGAAGGGGGGATTGGGGAAGGGAAAAGGGGTGCAGGCAGTGGGGGGTCTCACTTGGCGTGGCGGGCGGCCATTTTGCCGTGTCTCCGGGGAGGGGGGGGGCATCTTTTGTGCAGTGACGGCACGCGTCGTCAATGACGGCGCGCACGTCCATGACAGGTGACACCGTCGCGAATGGCGTCACGCCGCTACTTGCCCATTCCCGGCCGGAGAATTCACCACGTTTTGTGTGGCCTGACGCCAGAGTGATTCACGCCATTTTTGATGCCGGGTTCGGGCCATCGCGCTGACTCACGGAGAATCCCGCCCAATATTCTACCACACCGATTTTTACACTTTGTTATAATTATCAATACATATTTATTTCACCTTTTTTAGGTCAAGCTGATGAAAGACACTGATCTAACTATTTAATTATACCATGAATCAGGCACCTATATGATGGGCCTGACAGCCTGCCAGTTTAAACTTTTAACTATCTTTACACTGCTGTCATAAAGGCGATATACTCTTGCATGCACTAATATGCAACTTTCACAAGCATATCATATCGGGCATGTTTTTCATATCATTGGGGCAATTTTGTGCCCGCATTAGCCATCAGCGTTAACAGTGGCACGGGTGCAAACTATCGCCAGCCAGGAAACGAGGTTCACGACAGGGAGATCGTAGTTCCCAACCTCCCGCACCCCTTGCCGATGATGTAACGAGCTTCCCACCCACAAAGGGAGAGAACCTCATTGTAAGTAGAAAGCCCCCCGCCGCGCCACATAATCCCCTCTTATTGAATCTTCATACCTTGCCAACGTCACGTCAGCTAGGTTCACAACTGCTACTTAAAAACATGAATCAGTCAAGGCTTGCTTCTGAGGGCGCGAGGTTAGGTTTAGCTGCTGGGGAAGGGAGGGGGGGGGGAAGGGACCTTCCCCGGGCAGTGTCCCTGGCATGGGTTGGCACTGCCAAATGTGCCATGGGGCTGTGCCAGGGGTGGGCACTCTAAGCAGCACCATGGGAGTGGTGCCCCTTATGTGGGTGGGGGAGGACTGATGCTGTGAGGGTGGGGAGATTGCCCCCGAGACTGCAGTGCTGGTGGGGAGATGGGGAGATTTCCCCGTCCATGTGGATGGGTGTAGAGAGGGGAGGCTGGAGGCACTTTCTGTGCTGATCAGAATGCCCTTTAAAGGTGGCACCCCGTGATCGCTATTACTAATTTGCTATAGGACATCTGGAGATACTACCAGGTTACACTGAAGTCAACCAAGTTGTACTCATTTGTCTCAAACATACACAGATTAAGGGGTTCAGCCATTACAGCTTCTTTTGTTTAAGTGTGCCTAATGTCTTTACTCCCTTATCATTACACTACACTACCTCAGGCAGACTATTAGCTTCCACATCTGCCAGTGGCCATTATAAGATAAATAAGTGTACCATTGGGTTGGCTCGTTCCAAATTTTCCTTCTTGCCTTGGAGGAAGAATTTTGCATTCATTCTCCTTTTTCCAAGTAGCACATCATTCAGTTCCCCAAACCTTTCATGATTTGAAACACATTGTGGGAGCCCTGCCAATCTATTACAGGGCATGATTTCAGCCTGCACCAATTCACTATTGCTGTTTCCCGTTCAATAATTCAGAAGTGAAAATTTTTGTTTTGCCCTCTTGTTTCCTGTGACCTGATTATCTTGGGAAGATGCTGCAACATGGCCATTGAACAGGGCTCATCATCTTTCACTCAATGGTTTAAATATGATCTAGGCTTAAGAATGTGCTGCTCATTTCAGGAAGGAAGGTTGTATTATTGATCTGTGTAAAACATTAAATGGATTGATCCCAGTTTTTGTAACACCGACTCACTGTGCACGATTGCTCCATAGGGAAGATTTAGTGCAAACAGAGGGAGCCGGAAAACCCTGCCCAAAGTCTTTGGACAATTGGCTGCCTCTCCACATTTTCCACCTTGTCTTCAACGGGGGACCGGAAAATACTAGCCAGACCTTCCAGCAAATACTGTTTCCTTAAATATTGCATTTTAAACTGTTCAATTAAGATACTCAAAAAATTAAACACTTGCTTGCATGTTATAAATGATAACTTTGATATTGATTGCAGATTTTTCTTTCAATTTTGCTGTAGAAGATTTCTTGCTTCACAAAAAATGGCAAACGATATAGTTCAAAAATTGTCATCAATTTTTTTTTCACTGAAGTAGATAAATGATTGACATTGTTCGCACTGGGTCCCAATTCTTCATTGTCAAGTTTTGAACATTGCCTGGGCAGAGCGCAAAGAGGAACATTAACCAGGGAGAAATGTACAGCTGTAACAGAACCTACCAGATTTTGCTTCCAATAATTTAAATGGAAAGGGAACAAGCAGCTGTGTGATGGCTGTACAATGCTTCCTGCCTGATTTACCCCATCTGTGCAGGCACTAAAGATGAAAATCTACCCCATTATTTCTTAAATATTGTTACTTCATGGACCTTTTGATTCACATGGTATTAATACATTGTCAGCCTAAATGAAACTCAAGACACAAATTCACCGTTCAACCTGGTTTAGATCAGTAGGAATCATGAGATCTGTAATGTGTAAAATGTCTTTGAATCTTTTAAGACATTTCTTTATTTACATTTTACATAAACAGTCCAACACATTGCATAGCAACCTGCACATATAGAACAATCTGTAAAAACTATCTTAAAAGTCCAAAATATCTGATCAATCTGCAACCGATATGTCACATGACAGGAATACAATCAATGGATTTGATATTGGTTAGCGACAGGATCTAGTTTCTGATGCTAAGATTGAGATCACTGATGAACTCTGCCGCTGACACTACCAATTTTTATTTTATATTATTTCATGTGATGTGGTCGTTGCTGGCTAGACCAGTATTTTTATTGCCCATCCCTACTTGCCCTTGAGACGGTGGTGGTGAGCTACCTTCTTAAATTGTTGCAGTCCCTGTGGTGTAGATACAGCACAATGCTTTTATGGAGAGAGTTCCAGGATTTTGACCCAGCGACAGTGAAGGAACGGTGGTACATTTCCAAGTCAGGGTGGCATGTGGCTTTGAGGGAAAATTACAGGTGGTGGTATCCCCTTACATCTGCTGCCCTTGTCCTTCTAGATAGTAGAGGTCACAAATGCTGTCAAAGAAGCCTTTGTGAGTTACTAAAATGCACCTGGCATTTGGTATACACTGCTGTCACTGTATGTCGGTGATGGAGGGAGTAAATATATGTGGGTAAGTAGCAGGTCACGCCATCTGCATGGGTCCAGTTGGTATCTGCTGCACTAGGGGCACATCTCAGGCATTTGCCTGGCACAGGTGGCCAGGCTGATGTAGAAAACACTAGCCTGTTCCTCAATACCACTCATGTCTTTTCTACATTGTGCCTTTACTGCAACTTGGGGTTGCAGGCCATAATTCTTGCTTGACCTCAACCTCGGCAGAGTTCACTTCCATCCATTAGGAAACCAGGACAATTTTGCTCACTCAGCATATCAGCTTCTGAACTTAAACCGGATTCCTGCAAGACTGAGGATATCAGGACTGACTGTAGAAGGAGTTCTTACCCTGAGCCACACTTTCTCCATATCACTGTTCTTCCTTGGTGTGATCAGTAGCTCTGTTGCTAAAAAATGTCACTGGAAACTTCTGCATAAGTCTGGAATTTGTTGCACCCGGTGCAAGTCAAATTTACATCCATTTCACCAGATTTCCACAAAAACCACAGATTTCTGCAAAATATCACCAAGGATCTGCCAACATCTGAGTAATTTGGGGTCAATATGTTTGAAACTTTTGCGTCAATAATATGCAGAGAGCAAAAGATTTTAGAATGAAAAAAAATATTGCCCTGACCAATATTTATCCTTCAACTGTTGCCACCAAAGGCGATTACTGATCATTTATCCCATTATTTGTGCACAAATGGGTTGCCAAATATGTTTAGAAAGCAAGAATGACTAATCTTCAAAGTAGCTCATCGCTAATGATGCTTTAAAGCATCTTGAATTCATGAAAATGCAAGTTCCTCTTTTCTTTCAAACTGACAGATTTAAAGAATGTCTTGATGTTCAGCATTAATGATTAAATCCAACATAACTGCCCAATTTTAATCCTTAACTCTAACAATCTTTGGAAAGGGAAGATTTTTCACTTTCCATTTTGTGAAATCATCTGTACCTGGATTAAATCAAGGCTTTATTATATTAATACACTTGCAATGAAAACTATGGCACAATACGATTTTTCAAAACAAAAAAGTTAACCTTTCACTATTGCCAAACTTTTACTGCTCCAAAGAACGAGGTGGCAACTGATGCCATGCTGCACACAAAAGCTGCTGAAACAGCAATATTGCTTTCAAGGAAGCACACCTCCTATGATTGCATTGCCTATGTTGTAAACAATATATCAATGAGAGCATTAAAGAAAGACAAATTGATGCCTCTATGCCTCGATAGCTAAAAGCTACAGCCCATGTGACAGTGACACAAGTAAGCTGGGAAGGTTTCATGCTGCATCCCTGATCTTTGCTGAGTGATGGCAACGTTACAATTCTCTTCAGTGTTCCCGGGTGAGGAAGAAGGAAAAGAGAATCATCAAGTGTTTCTAGCTCCTGACTGCAGTCCTTATCCCTGATCAGATCAATATTAGCATAGACGTGGACAGGATGAGCCTCAGCTGTAATGTCCCACTTGGCTGAACATCCTTCCAATATTGTCAGTGTAGAAAATGAAAGGTCACAAAACTGTGGCACCAGGGAGCTGTTGTGTATCTACAGCCCAATATAAGTTATTGTTTTCAAGAAGTAATATGTGAGCTTTCAGAGGGTGAAATCTGTCTTGGGAAGGACAATAGTGAACCAACTGCCTACTTTGCACTCCACCTGACAATTCTTGTCCATTGAAGTCAGAGGAAAACAAACTCGGACAAGTGGTAAAATGGGTTTCTGATTCATTATCACCTTTTCCGTCAAAGAAAAATTCACCCCCTTATTGTCAGGTATGCATTTGCTGAAGAACTCTTTGGTTAAAAAAGGAAGTTACTGCTTTTGCACTATGACGCGCAAGACAATTTTTATCCCACATGATAGAAGAATTATGCTGGGGCAATGCAACGGATTCTTATAAAAGTACAAAATGAGGACCAATAATTATTTGTGGCACAATTCTACAATGGTACAATCAACACATTACGAAAGAGTTTTTATTGTGATCTTTATATATTTATCCTGAGCTTTTCTTCAACCTTCAGCTTGATCTGAAGAAAAGGCTATCTTTGCTGGAATGTTTCTAAAGAAGAGGCATCATAAAGGGGAGGTGGTGGCATAGTGGTATTGTCACTGGACTAGTAAACCAAAGACCCAGTGTACTCTGGGGTCCCAGGTTCAAATCCCACCACTACAGATGGTGAAATTTGAATTCAATAAAAATCTGGAATTAAAAGTCTAGTGATGAATATGAAACCACTGTCGATTGTCGTAAAAACCATCTGGTTCACTGATGTCCTTTAGGGAAGAAAATCAGCAAATCTTACCTGATCTGGCCGATAAGTGACTCCAGACCCACAGCAATGTGGTTGACTCTTAAATGCCCTCAAGGGCAATTAGAGATGGGCAATAAATGCTGACCAGCCAGTGATGCCCATGTCCCGTGAACAAATTTTTAAAAAGCATATCAATGTTAGATCAAAGGCCTAGATTTAAAAGTCCTGCTGAACAGTTCAAAGGCTGGGAACTCATGAAATCCAGTTGACAATCAATGTCCGCTTAAGGACTCCGTCATGTCACTGCTGACATTTAACTGGCAGCAAGAGAAGACCCAAGTCAAGCCTCAGCCCAGCAGGTTTCCATGAACGGGGTGGTTGTCATTCCTTAACTGATCTCCTGATCCACCAGAGGGCCCCCAAGTTGCACCCGCCCTATAGGTTCTCAACCCCACCCCATTCACCAAGCCCTTAGGACTTACATTTCTGATCCATCGCAGCTCGCCTCCTCATTGTCCCAGTGCAGTCCTGGCAGTGGCCACCACCCCTGAGAACACTACTGGTACATCAAGATCTACCGGCCTCTGATTGACTCACCATACAATTTAGCCCATAATTTCCACTTTGAGATCGCAGGGGAAAATTTCCAACATATGTTATTCACAAGGAAATCGCAAATGTGTTATTTATACAATATTTACAATTTTACTATAATTAATGCACAGCATGGAATCTACAGCACAGAAACAGGCCATTCATCTGTATCATGTTTACACTCCACACATAAGATCATAAAAAATAGGAAGAGGAGTGATCTATTGTACCCTAAGGGTGTGATCCAATGGCCACGCTACGCCTGTAAAGCAGCTCACCTCGGCACAGCATCGCAGATTAAAGCCGGGAGACCCGTCTCCCGGGATCTACCGCGAGATCTAAGGCGATCTTGCGAGACGTTGTGATGTAAATCCTGCCCATTATGGGCGGCATCACGTTTTGGGAAATCTGCATACTAAAGTGAGACAGCTAGTTTCACTCTAATATGCAGTTTCCCAAGGTACCTGAAGCTTTGGGTCAGAGACCTCGGGCGAGCACGGTTCAGCACTGGTCCCCACAATAGAGGACCAGATGGAATGGTACTCGTGCAGGTCTCCCCAGGGCTTGGAGGCCCCCAGCTGCATGCCCTTTGGTGCCACGCTGGCATTCTTTGCATGCACGTAATTGGGCCGGGTGTGCCTTGCGTGAGTATGGGGGAGTGTGGGGACACTCCCATAGTGCATTTGGGGTGGGAGGTTCGGGGTCACTTTGGGGGCCTCGGAGATCGGGATGCCATTTTTAAATGGTGTCCCGATCTCTCATTACACTGGAGGCTCCAGCAAGCGGGGCTCCTCGGTGTGCAAAACGGGGCTATGTGCAGCCTCGGCCATGCGCTCCTCACTGAGGCCCTTTATACAAGGGCCATGTGTATAGCCATGTATTTCTTGGTGCCGCGAGTGCCGGGACACACGCGGCTAACGTGCTCACTGTGGGCCTTTGTTCCCAATTAGTTGAATCGTGCCCTGAGTCTTTTCTGCTAATCAGCAAAATCATGGCTGATCTTTTACCTCAATTTCACCTTCCTTCACCATCTTCATACACTTTGTTTCCCTTATTATCAAAAAATCTATCGATCTCTGTCTTCAATGTCATCAATAATTGAGCATCCCCAACCCTTAATAGACACAACCCTTTGAGTGAAGAAATTTCTCCTCTCCTCAGTCTAAATGGCCAATGCCTTCTTACTTCCACTACTGAAGGCGGTCGATGGTATATTTTTACCACGGTTTGTCAGTCTATAAAAAAAAAACCACCATCAGGTTGCATCAAAACTTGGTAACAGATCAGGTTTGACCCACGGAGGAACTGATTCATTTTTGGTTCAGATGCAGGTCTGAATACTGAATTTGTTTTTTGAAGGTCCATTACCGTTGGGGGAGAACATAAATTGACTTTCTTTAGAATGTTGTTTAATTGGAATATTGTTGAGTGTGTTGGAATGCTGTTGTCTCAGCTGCTGTGCTGGAATTTGTCACAGCTGTGAAAGTTTGAGCAGAATTTTCAAAACAGGTTGTTGCATGTGAGTTGGCCTGACACCTCCAATGTGAGATGGAAGCTCTTAGTAAAAAGGTCTATTTTGTCAGCTTTGTGGTTACAGAACATCCATCTGGCAGGGAAAAGCTGCAAGAAAAGCTGCAAATACATGTTGTATTACTATTAAACTGTGGTGTGCTCTGCAACCAGTGTCAACAGGGAAGTGCTTTGAGGCTGCCCAAACTCATCTCGCATAGATGTGCACAATGAGAAATCCTCAATTCCATGGGATTCACTAGATCTGAATCCATGTCCCAGTCTCCTAACATTCACCAGTCCATTAAAGTGAAAGGGTGGAAAATGCTGTGCTAGCAAGCAGGATACTCCAGCCAAAGAAACAGTGTTTAGTGCTCACTGTAGCACCCAATCTCTCCTGAAGGAACTATTACCAAAAGTGATCATGCCCTAAATCGACAATGCACCCAGCGCAACATATTGGAGAGAGCCATGAAATATCTGAACTTGCCATTCATCACATCGCAAAATACTGAAGATACTGGAGATATGTAATAAGTTAAAATGCCGAATAATGCCACAGATACGCAGCACAAGAAGTTCAATGTCTAACATTCTTCACTCCCACAAGGTGCTACCTTCTCATTCCCACAGAACAGCCAGACATATTTCAAATTTTACTTTGTTTTTCTTAAGAACTTGAGAAGTTTCAAATGAGAAACAGCTGATAGCAGACTTATAATTCAAGTCAAAGCAAGCCCAAGCAGGGGTCAGATAGGAAGGAGATTATAATACAATATTTAAACAAAAACAATTGCAGAATGTAATTATAAACATGAAGGAAATTGTAAGATGTACTTTAACTGGATATGTCAATAGGAAAAAAAGATAAGAGTAGGTTTTATGATCATATACAGATTGCAAAAGCCATTTAAGGAATGGAGCTGTTTACATTTAATAATAGTATATCTATACATCATATCAAACTGAGTGACATTTGACGAGCCTGAATTTAATCCAAGATCCCCCCACCTACTTATAATGATATATTCAGGAAAAGGGGCCCTGCAGTTTTTCAGTTATAAGAACCTTGCCGTTTTTATTGCATTTTTACCTTCACCATTTATAACTTTATTTTTCCCGAGTTAAAACGTTCTCTTGAAGTACAACTTTCAAAGGCACTTTTCTTCACAACAGTATACTCCTTACTCCTGCTGCTGAGGAGGAATGATTCAGAATTTACTTGATTTTGTAAAACCTTCAACAGGGGGGATTGCCAGCTTGTCAATGTTACATACTTCAGGGAGAAAAATCAAAGGGCAACACTGAAGTCACACTAATAGTAATCTACAAAGGCTCATGCACTGTGTACAAGGAAAACATCAGGCTATCAGGCAAATGAAAAAAGAATTGGCAACTTAAAACTCCTGCCGTTTTCAACAAGATTCAGGACAGATCTATGATTCTCCCACTGAGATTAAAATGGAAACTTTTGTAGTTAATTTATGGCAAAATAAGTAGGCCTCTTTCGGTTTCTTTTAAACTTGTCCTTTTAATAAAAAGTCTCGCCATTCATCTCCCATTTCTCATAAAGGTAGCGAACACATGCCAAGCTCCAGCCAGCAGTCTAAGACACAGAGACACACTGAATTCATCTGAAGCAGTGTCTAAAATTAATGCAATGCCACATTTAACTGCTCAGTATCAACATATTGGATGAGCTCATGTGAAGCACAGGTCCTGAATTGTTCAGAAAATGATCTGCTCCAAATACTCAGTTGAAATGTCTCCCCAGTATGCTCGTATTGCATTTGCTGTACTGCAGTACTTTTAATGTGAAAAGGATAACTCATCTCGGCCAATTGGAATAGGACATATGGCTCAGATCATACCACTGTACACTCCTGCAGCTACCAAGAATTTGAAATGGTCTTGAAGAACTTTGAAAACATCTCTTTAACTGGGAATATTAAATGGCTCACAATGTTACTAATGTAACCAATTCACTGCCATAAGCCTTAGTACAGTTAGTCTGCCCCATTATCCTCTGAGCACCCATTCGGTACTATCTCCTCACGGATTCCAGTCAGTATTTTTATGCATTTCCAAATGTTAACAGGATTGCTGAAAGAAAGAATTGCTCTAAACAAGATGTTGGCTTGCTTCCAGAATAGCATATTCAACAAATGATTGTCTTGGATTTGTGCCAAGGATGGAAAGTGCACTTACACATACACACTGCAACCCTCAAGTGCAAAGACAACATTACACCATAATGCAAATGTCCACAAAACTGTGGCTTTAAATTAACAGCACTGGATTATTAAAATCATTTATACAAAAATCCAAATAGAGCACACAACTTCTTTACTTTTATCCGATTACGCCCCTGCATTCCTAATGTGTTGACTCAAGCCTCAATACCATCCAGTACCATCAGTCCTTCACTACCTTATACTCCTGAGCAATCTTCATATGTAAACCTGGACAACGAGTCCAAACAGACAAACCTAATCATGTGTCCTGATGTGATGTCCATGAACTTGAGCATGTTCCAGTGGAAATGGGTTGAATGAATTGATCATTCCTAGCCAAGGATTCTGCTTTGCCACACTACTGCCCTACTGAGATCAGTGAACATGCCATAGACCACAGCTTGGGACCTTCCAAATCTATGTAATTCCGCAATATTTACCAAAAGAATGATCAAAGCAGTTCACCCAAAAAGAGTTTAATTATACTCTTTATTTTATAAACAATGGTGAAAAGGGGACGCAGTGATGTGAAGTAACTATATTCACTATCAGTAATTCTGCAAGAATAAATGAGCCCCCTGAATTAGCGCGTCAATTTGCAACAAGTAAACTATGTTAAAAGGTACCAGATTGAAGAAAGGAAAATGATTAAACTAAGACCGCTAATTTTCTTGCCAACTAAGTGAGTGTCATGTTGTTTAATCTCAATATCTTGGTTAATCACATTATTGAAAATCGCTGAAGTACCACAAGCAGGTTCTTACATTGTGACTTCCCCACGAGAAAACAGCACATGAGAGATGTTAGACCACAGGTTACAGATGCACTGAAATTAGGACTTTGGCCATTGTGCAGCTGGAACTGTGGTTCCAGGCACACAACATTGTAGCAGCATGTTTTATGGTGGCGGCTGTTGTTATTATTGACTGTGGGCATATTATTCCAAGCACAGTTCAAAAAATATTAACCCAACAGGAATAACTCTGCAATAACAATACCTGTGCACTCTGCGAAACAGAGCAGTCGAAGCATTTTATGTTTATCTTTAAAGCCAGGTTGACATAATTAATTGTGTGTTTATTTTAAACGATATCACGTACTTGAATTAAATTAACCACCATACTATACTGCAGACACGTCTGACTAAACTCAATGAGGCATGGTGTTTGTTAACTCCTCATGTGCTACTTGCTGCATTCAACATACAATATATAAACTATAGAAACTGTCCGGCTCATTCATGATGTGAAACAACTTAATAGCCTGGAATTTTTTGGACAGTTGCAGTGTAACTATGGTACAAGGGCAATCTTTTTTGAAGAAATACGCAGGTAACATGGCGAATCAAGGCTCCATGTGAATTTTCTTGGTCATTACAACAGTTTGAGTTAAGCCCACCAAAATGTCACCTGGTTAACTAACGCAGCTGTAAAACTGGCTGCTATTTCGCTGTCACCTATTTTACACTACCATTAAATCCATTAGGTGGCAAAGTGGTTAGCACTGTTGCCTCACGCCGCTGACGACCCGGGTTCGATCCCGGTCTTGGGTCTCCGTCCGTGTGCAGTTTGCACATTCCCCCCCGTGTCTGCGTGGGTTTCATCCCCACAACCCAAAGATAGGCGGCATGGTAGCACAGTGGTTAGCACTGTCGGTTCACAGTGCCAGGGTCCCACGGTCGATTCCCGGCTTGGGTCACTGTCTGTGCGGAGTCTGCACATTTTCACTGTGTCTGTGTGGGTTTCCTCCGGGTGCTCCAGTTTCCTCCCACAAGTCCCAAACGATGGCTGTTCGGTGAATTGGACATTCTGAATTCTCCCTGTGTACCCAAACAGGCGGCGGAGTGTGGCGACTAGGGAATTTTCACAGTAACTTCATTGCAGTGTGCCTACTTGTGACAATAATAAAGATTATTATTATGTGAGGGTAAATCGATCGGCCATGCTTAATTGCCCCTCAATTGGAAAAAAGATAATTGGGTACGCTAAATTTATTAAATAAAATTATCCCCACTATTTCCAATGTTTCATGTCAAGTTTTAAAAATTTCTTCTCAATGAGACATAGAATGCATTTTTCATATCTTTGAAAGCTTTTTTTTTGTATTAGAATATGTTACATTAAAAAGAGAAAAACATCTCTTAAGATTATTTCACATTTTAAGACATATACAAGTGATGATTTGATCACTTCTAGATTTAACTTACGTAACATCATTAAGATAAAAAGATAGTGTATGGTCCATCTCACAAGCCCCATTTATTATGGCAGTACTACACTTGTCCTTAAGACAAGCATAAATAGTGGTGAAATTTCTACATAAATGCCATCCAGAAAATATGTTGTTTTCTCTATGATCGGCGTTCCCCTCATCCCTGATTACTTCATCCTAGGATGGTGATGTCTAGCACGAGGGACATAGCTTTAAATTGAGGGGAGATAGATATAGGACAGATGTCAGAGGTAGGTTCTTTACTCAGAGAGTAGTAAGGGTGTGGAATGCCCTGCCTGCAACAGTAGTGGACTCGCCAACACTAAGGGCATTGAAATGGTCATTGGATAGACATATGGACGATAAGGGAATAGTGTAGATGGGCTTTAGAGTGGTTTCACAGGTCGGCGCAACATCGAGGGCCGAAGGGCCTGTACTGCGCTGTAATGTTCTATTGTTCTATGTTCTACACTCTCTCGGCAAACACAACACCAAGTAGCTCATCAGCTTCCAGGCAACCATCAGTAACAATGCTGCAAAGTATTCATGAGTATCCTGCCTATAATTTGCTTCAAAGCTCATGAGGAGGTCCCAAACTCACCAGTACTCTCAGTGACGTGGCTGAAGCTAGGATTACAACAGAGAGGAGGAAATCAAGCACTGGTGTCATAACTCTGCGTCAAAACACATCAACCCCACATTGTACCAGCTCACATTTAATTCTTTGTTACTGTCAATATCGCACCAAATAGTTCCAAAAGCATTTTTAGCATATTTTCTGAGAACCAAGGTGAAGAATACTAGCACTGGAGAATAAAATAATAAATGTAGAACTTTCAAAGGATTTTTTCAGTGCTCAGCAAAGGTATATATCAGTGAAAAGGAAGGACTGTAGGAAAAAGGATAGGGTACCTAATTGAAAGAAAAGGCATACAGAATGGCAAAACTTAGTGGGAAACTAGAGGATTGGGAAATCTTTAAAGGTCAACAGAAAGCCACGAAAAAGCTATAAAGAAAATTAAGATAGATTATGAGGGTAAACTAGCTTAGAATATAAAAACAGATAGCAAAGGTTTCTACAAATATATAAAATGGAAAAAAGTGGCTACGGTAAATATTGGTCCTTTAGAAGATGAGGAGGATTTAACAATGGGAAATGAGGAAATGGCTGAGGCATTGAACAGGTATTTTGTGTCAGTCTTCACAATAGGAGACACAAATAACATGCCAATAATTGTTGGCAAGGAGGCTATGGCAGGCGAGGACTTAGAGATGATCATTGTCACTAAGGAGGTTGTGTTGGGCCACAGCCCCGTCGGTTGCTCAACCCCTTTGATAGAGAGCTGATTGGTGGTGATTGAACATGTGGGTCATCACAACTCAGGCGAGGGGAAATGTTGAGATGGCGGGGCATTCATGAAAAACCACAATCGATTGATTGATTGATATTTATTGTCACATGTACCGAAGTATAGTGAAAGGTATTTTTCTGCAGCCAAAGGAATGTATACAGTACGTACATAGTAGACAAAAGAATAATCAACAGAGTACATTGACAAATGGTACATCAACAAATAGTGATTGGTTACAGTGCGAACAAGGGCCAAACAAGAGCAGCATAGCGTGTCATGAATAGTGATCTTACAGGGAACAGATCAATCCAAGGGAGAGTCATTGAGGAGTCTAGTAGCTGTGGGGAAGAAGTTGTTCCTATGTCTGGATGTGCGGGTCTTCAGACTTTTCTATCTTCTGCCTGATGGAAGGGTCTGTAAGAGGGCAAAGCCTGGGTGTGATGGGTCTCTGACAATGTTGTCTGCCTTCCCAAGATAGTGGGAGGTGTAGACAGAACCAATGGGAGGATGGCAAGCTTGTGTGATGTGTTGGGCTGAGTTCACCACACTCTGCAGTTTCTTGCGATCTTGGACCGAGCAGTTGCCATACCAAGCCGTAATGCAGCCGGATAGGATGCTCTGTATGGGAATTGAATCTGCGCCATTGGCATCACTGCATCACGAACCAGCCATTCAGCCAACTTAGTTAACCACGCCATCAAATAGAATGACTTTCATTTTAGGAACTTAGTGCGCGCATCAGACATTTCGAAGGCAGGTGCATTATTATTAGAAAGAAAGTTAGCTTTCTAATCGATGGCCATAAGTTTCATCACAATTGCTCATCCTCACAGTTATCAATTTGACAGGAAATCTTGCTTTAACTCTAAGAAAGTAATAAGAATAATAATCTTTATTGTCACAAGTAGGCTTACATTACAATGAAGTTACTGTGAAATTCCCCTAGTCGTCACATTTTGACGCCTGTTCGGGTACACAGAGGGAGAATTCAGACTGTCTAAATTACCTAATAGCATGTCTTTCGGGACTTGCGGGAGGAAACCGGAGCACCCGGAGGAAACCCACGCAGACACAAGGAAAATGTGCAGACTCCGCACAGACAGTGATCCCGCCGGGAATCGATCCTGGGACAATGGCGCTGTGAATCCACAGTGCTGACCACTGTGCTACCGCGCTGCCCGATGAAGGGTTTAGAACAAGATAAATCTCGCCCCTAGGATGGCACGGTGGCGCAGTGGTTAGCACTGTTGCCTCACGGCGCTGAGGACCCGGGTTCGATCCCAGCCCCGGGTCACTAACTGTGTGGAGTTTGCACATTCTCCCCTTGTCTGCTTGGGTTTCACCCCACAACCCAAAGATATGCAGGGTAGGTGGATTGGCCACACAAAATTGCCCCTTAATTGGAAAAAAATAATTGGGTACTCTAAATTTTTTTTTTTTTCAAAGAATCTCGCCCCTAATTTCTGTATGTAAGTGGGATTTCTATTGCGTTTTCAGCAACGTTACAGAAGCAGAGTAGGAATAGCTCAGAGGAACTTTCTGGGCACTGTTCATCAGTCCCAATTACAGGACGGCAGCCTCTAATGCATCTATCTGGCATTTCTCCATCGCCAGACCCGCCGACATCCTTTGGCTCCTTTCGAATAAGATTGCTAACCTAAGGACCAATTTAATGACGGTTTCCTGCAGTGATCCCAAGAGCTGCATTAAATCCACCCAAACTTGTGGCAGGCACTTACGGCCAACAGCATTCAACCCAGATGTCTGGGTCAGGTTTAAAAGAGGTGCACTGTCCAATCCGCACCTAAAAAGGTGTATGTTTTTTTTAAAAAAGCACCTTGTTACATCTCTCAGAATGATCCCAAAGCCCTTGAAACATAATTAGTTTTAAATACTGTGACCACTGATATGCAGGCAAATGCTGCAACCATTTTAGACACCAGTGTCGACTTCAAATGAGCTGATTGGCCAGTTAATCTGATTTTAGTGATATTAACAAAGAAAAGAACATTTTTCTGGAATCACAGAGAATCCCATATTCTTCCTCAAAATGATGCTCGCAATCTTAAACAACTATCCATGTCATTATTTGTTATTTAAAGTAACATCAGTAACGCAGATTATGGGCGAGATTCTCCGACCCCCTGCCGGGTCGGAGAATCGCCGGGGGCTGCTGTGAATCCCGCCCCCGCCGGTTGCCGAATTCTCCGGCACCGGATATTCAGCGGGGGCGGGAATCGCACCGCGCCGGTTGGCGGGCCCCCCCGCGATTCTCCGGCCCGGATGGGCCGAAGACCCGCCACTAAAATGCCTGTCCCGCCGGTGTAGATTAAACCACCTACCTTACCGGCGGGACAAGGCGGCGCGGGCTGGCTCCGGGGTTCTGGGGGGGGGGCGCGGGGCGATTTGGCCCCGGGGGGTGCCCCCACGGTGGCCTGGCCCGCGATCGGGGCCCACCGATCCGTGGGCGGGCCTGTGCCGTGGGGGCACTCTTTCCCTTCCGCCTTCGCCACGGTCTCCACCATGGCGGAGGCGGAAGAGACTCTCTCCACTGCGCATGCTCGGGAATGCCGTCAGCGGCCGCTGGCCCCTTAAGGTTGGGGCTCGGCCCCCAAAGATGCGGAGCATTCCACACCTTTGGGGCGGCGCGATGCCCGACTGATTTGCGCCATTTTGGGCACCAGTCGGCGGACATCGCACCGATACCGGAGAATTTCGCCCCATGTTTTCATTATCTCACTGCTGTTTGCTGTGCCGAATTGGCTGCTCTTTAACAGGCCATTTCAGCCTGCTCAGAAAAAGAGTAAGATTTATTGAAAAAATTAGATTTTTTTTACAATCAGCATGCTGCTGAATCTCCTGGCCCATTGCTCGCTTGCTGTCACCAATCTCCTCACTAGCCCATGCCACCCAAACCCCACAATACTCCAGACTCCCACTAACATAATAAAGATTGGTGAAATCCATTAGTCTATTGAAACACCTGAGCCCATAGGAAACATTGCTTGATTGACAGCTCTGACTCTCAAATCTCTGCTGTTAATTGCACAATGGGATTTTACACAAAGGTAATAGATTTCAAATACTTGCACATTCAGCATTCAGCTGTTAAAACTTTAAAGGTTCTGGATGATTGACACTTTTATTGCCCTGGAGTAAAATAACATTAGTTTTAAATGGTGAAGAGTTATGAATGAATGACTGTTTTATTTGAAGGTTTTTTTGAATACATCCCATTGTCAGTCTAGGGTTCAATGGTTCGAAAGCATGTATAATGGGTCAATAGGTCTGGAAGTGCTACAGTGCGGCACAGGGGGCATGAGGGCTATTAGAGGTAGTTGAAACAGCATACATTGGCCTGGGGGTTTGAGGGGCAATATGGTTGTTTTGGGGCATGAGAAGGACTACTTGAGCTTCGCTTTTAAAACGTACGCTCATGCAGCATATTGTTCACAACACCCCTGAGATGCCGTGAACCTTGGTTCATTGAAAACCTGACATAACTCCAAGAAAATTGCGAAGGATTAGTACATCCCTATAATGGAGTCAGCCATGTCAGGAGTTCAGGGTGCGGGTGTTTGACATAGAGCAGCCTTAAAGGTACTCCCAAAACTTAGACAGCCTGGAAATGGGGCCAGGAATCGCAGAACCAGTTCTCAGCTGCAATTTTTAACGGGCTTCCGAGTCATCCCCACTCAGTGAAAACCCAGCCCTAAGTCTCTGGACTGGTGTGGGGCTTGAACCCAGATCTTTCCAACTCCCAGGCACGATTGGTGCCAACTGAGCCATGGTTGGCACTGTGAAGTCAACTGAGACCCAAGTGTGACAACAGTTCAGGCCTCCTAGCCATGCTTACACTGGAACAACAGATGCCCCATCCACTCAATGCTCATTCTGGACACAAGTTATAAATCTTTGCCCCTCCCCTGACCCTTGCAACACATACACCAATAACTTAAAATAATTCAAAATGAGTGGAATCTCACTGTAGGCAACTGAAGGACAAATAAGAAATTGGTTGGATTTCTGGCAGATGCCAATAGCTGCACCCTTTAGACTCAACACCTTATTTCTTCCTGTAGTACAGTGAGTACATTTCTAAGAATTGTGTACATTGAATACACAAAGTTTGAAGCCTTTTTTTAGTGAGGTCCATGGGAATCCAGAAATCTATACAGACCACAAAATTTGCCCAAAAGTTCAATGAAAATGCATAAATTCTCTGAGTAGAGAGGCACCAACATACT
Organism: Scyliorhinus torazame; assembly: GCF_047496885.1. Classification (NCBI taxonomy): domain Eukaryota; kingdom Metazoa; phylum Chordata; class Chondrichthyes; order Carcharhiniformes; family Scyliorhinidae; genus Scyliorhinus; species Scyliorhinus torazame. Next base: position 239,517,082 of record NC_092710.1, read on the forward strand.
GAATCACCCTCACATGGAAACACTGCTACAGCACATAATTCTTAAACGAAGGGATAACGGTTTGAGAAATATTTGTTCCTCTGTCCTGATTATACATTCCTTACTATTAAAGCTAACAGTTTTTTTTCCTCAAGGAGCATGTAACAATTTGCAGTAAATATAGATGGTGATTATTTTCATTTTATCAATACTTATTGTCTACATTGTGTTAAAATCCTTGGAAATGTCTTGTTCTTTCTAAGCAACATTAAATCTGCTGTGGCTCAAAATGACATTTTGGTACGAGCTAAGTAAGCTTATCTTTGAAAAGAGTTAGTGTTCCATTCAACCGTGATCTGCATTGAAGATTATTTTGTAGTTTTCAGTGCGAAGTCGACATCAGAAAGCCGATACTTTTGTGCAGACACATAGCATTGCCCTGTACTCTTCTCCTTTAGTTTCTGCTGTAGGATGAGCAGGGACCAGGGTGCAGCATGTGCAAGTAATCCCGTCATTCCTGTCTATGAACATTTAATTCATAGAATCACAGAATGCTTATAGCACAGAAGGAGGCCATTCAGCATGTCATGTCTGTGCTGGCTCTCTAAAGGAAAAATTTACCATATGCCGCACCTCTGCTTTCTTCCCGTAACCCTGCACATTCTTCCCTCCAGGAAATAACTCAATTCCCTCCTGAATACTTTGATTGAACCTGCCTCCATTGCACTCTCAGGCAGTACATTCTAGGTTCTAACCACTCGCTGTGTGAAAACGTTTTTTCTCATGTTGCCATTGCTTAGCCAGTCACCTTAAATCTGTGCCCTGTTGTTCTTGATCCTTCTATCAATGGGAATAATTTTTCTCTATCTAAACTGTCCAGCCCCCTCATGATTTTAAATACTTCTAGCAGTCTAATTAATACCACTCTGGTATACAGCATAATTCTGCCACAGCCTTTAGTTCTGTGCTAGATATTGGAAAATTATCTGATCGGCTGTTGGAAGTAGAAACATTTAGTGAGAAGCTTGGGACAGGTGGATTATTATTATGGGGATTTTTACCAAGTTGAAGAGTTAAACCTGGAATTCGTGTTTCTTGATTTTTTAAAAGTACTTTTACTTTTTATATCGTCTTTCTCAACTTTCTATCTGCACACTGATTATAATATTGCCCTGCCTCTTAGAATTTAGGGATTGGCAGGGTCATATAATTCCCTACAAACTGGCGTAAATGGAAGGAGGTAGCACAATCCAAAAATGGTTGATAAGGATCGAATGCTTTCAGAATTAACCATCACATTGTTCTCCTCTTCCTGATCGAGCACCATAATGCCATAGGATGCTTCATTGATTGCCACAGCCAGTAATTAATAAATGCCATTTCATTAACGCAGATGGATGTAGGTGATATCCAGATCTAGAACTAGCATTCACAAAGAACTGCTTGTAATAAATCAAGCATTCCAACAATTTGAGTGTTGTTTACGAATTATGTCCAACAACCTAAAGTTTAAGATTGATTCTTAGAACATTCCTTTGTTTCATCTTCATTGAAACATAGACAATCAGAGCAGGAGTAGGGCATTCAGCCCATCAAGCCTGCTCTACTATTATGGTTGATCCTCTATCTCAATGTCATTCTCCCACTCTCTCCCCATTCCCCTTGACGCCTTTTGTGATTTGGCTTCCACACCCTTCTATGGTCAAGAATTCCACAGGTTCAAACACTGAGTGAAGAAATGTCTCTTCATCTTAAGCCTAAATGGCCCACCACATATCCTGAGACAGCGACCCCTTGTTCTCGACTCCCTCCAGCCAAAGGAAACATCCTTCCAGAATACAGTCTGTCCAGCCCTGTTCGAATTTTATACATTTCAATGAGGTGTCCTCACATTCTTTTAAGCTCCATGAATTCAAGTCAACCCAACCTCTCCTCGTACCACAATCCTGCCATCTCAGGAATCAGTCTGGTGAACCTTCGCTGCACTCCCTCAATGGCAAGTATACCCTTTCTTTGGTAAGGAAACCAAAACTGCACACATTACTCCCAATCTCACCAAGGGCCTGTACAGCTACAGTAAGATATCTATGTTCATCCTTCAGTTTTTGGAATAATTGATTTCTGGATATGGGGCTTCAGGACTTATTTATAAACTGTTTTGATAAATTATAGGTGTACCGTTTCCATGCAAAATGGAGCACTTACCCTCGCATTCATCCCCTTTCTGCTGAAATCCTGCTTTGCAGATGCACTTTCCAATGGGCACCAACCACTCACCCTCTGCACTGCAGTGCATCTTAGGAGGGTTTTCGGTTTCCTCTTCTGCATCACTGACACATGTTCCCCGCACCTCCACCAGGGACGAAAACTCAGATCCTGTTACTGTGTCCGGGAAAACGGCCAAATTTTCCACAATAGACCAACACTTCTTATAGTAAACACGGACGGAGACAAGGGCAATGCAGGCGCCCACATCCTGGAAAGCCAAGTAGAATCCCTTTTTCGACAAAGGCCCGATTTCTCTCACCTCTGTGTTAAGCTTCATTACACGCTCCCCAAGGTCCCCTTGAGTAAAACTTTCATCAGCTGCAATAGTATCTATTTTGAGGTACTGACTCTCTTTAATGTCCCAGCCAGCATCTGAGTCACTTTCAAAGTAATACAGGTTAAATGTCTCCTTGCATGTCCCCAAGACTCCTGGAATGCTATTACAATCCCTCAGGGTAAACTTCACCTCCACAAATATCCTCTGAGCATTGCCTCTTGCAATCCAGTTAGTCCGCAGCCAGTTGTTCTGATTAGGTTCCATTACTCTGCACACCTGGTATGTGCGGATAGGAATATAGTTCTCATCTACTCCGCTGATTTCTTCCCACTGAAAGATAACAGTACAAGATGTTACATATCAATAAACAGAAACAAAAAGTCCCAAACAATTCCGTTTTTGGTAGATTTTCAGTAACTTAATTGCAGTGTTAATGTAAGCTTACTTGTGACAATGAAGATTATATTATATTGTTAAAATATGCATTTTGAAAAATTAAAAACAAACAACATTTACACAAGGTCTCTTGAAAAGGATCAGAATCAAGTGGAGCTATTGTAATGTGGAATGCTATAAATTATTTCCTGTCCTTGACAAAGAAGCCAGTGTTTTAGATTGGGCAGGTTACACATAGAAACATAGAAAATAGAAGCAGGAGGGGGCCATTTGGCCCTTCGATCCTGCTCCCCCATTCATTATGATCATGTCTGATCATCAAGTTCAATACCCTGATTCCGCCTTCCCCCCATATCCCTTGAGCCTCAAGAGCTGTATCTAATTCCATCTTGTAATTACACAACGTTTTGGCCTCAGCTACTGGCAGTGAATTCCACAGATTCATCGCTCTCTGGGTGAAGAAATTTCTCCTCACCTCAGGCCTAAATAATTTACCCCTTATTCTCAAACTATGACCCCTAGATCTGGACTCCCCACAATAAGGAACATTCTTTCTGAATCTACCCTGTCTAATCTTGTCAGAATTTTGTAAGTTTCTATGAGATCCTGTCTCACTCTTCTAAACTCAGAATTGGAGTATTGGAGATGCAACGTTTACCATCCATGTGCTGTGAATTGTTCCTGAAGTGGGGTCATCACACAAAAGCTTCCCGGAGAAAGCCACACATTCCAAGCTACCCAACAACATCTATAACTTCCAACAAAAGATACAATTTCACCCAATGTCACCTAATACTCTATCTACTAGGTAGTACTATCATCAAGCTATTTTTACACTCTCTCGATGGGATAGTACTGTGCATTTAAAGAAACATCTGGATAAATCTATCTTGCAGCAATTTCCCAACAACCTGATACCAAAACCAAAATACTGCTGATGCTGGAAATGTGAAGAAAATGTGGAAGTTATCAGCAGGTCAGGCAGCATCTGAACAAAAAAGCAGAGTTTACGTTTCAAGTGGCGCTGACCTTGACTGGGGTCAGTAACTAACTGGCCCGCTCAAAACATTGATTAAAAATTTGGCCTGAGCTCAGCCAGGAGAATTTGCTCATACTAATTTGAAGTGATGGAAGATCCTTCAGAGCCCACTTGCTTTGGTGGCAAATTCTCAATCTGATATTGAGCATAGAACACTCTTCACCGCGAGTGCACATTTTAAATTATGGCCCTAAAATTCCTGAATCCTGAACATTTATTCAAGGTTTTTTGGGCACCACATTAAGAATGATATCCAGAACATAAAAGCAAATTACTGTTGATGCTGGAACCTGAAACCAAACAGAAAATACTGGGCAATCTCAGCAGGTCTGACAGCATCTGTGGAGAGAAAAGGGAGCTGACGTTTCGAGTCTGGATGACTCTTTGAACTGATTTCCAGTCTGGCATATCAAGTGGCTCTCACTCCCCTTAAGCAAGCACATTCTATTCCATTCCCATCAAACAAGGACAGTCACTTGCTGCTCAACGTTGCAGTAACCTAATACCGAGACGAGATTATCAGATCTATCCATGAGTTTATTTTGGAATATTAATTCTTTGGAAGTGTAGTGCTGTGCAAATTATACAAGCATTTCTGTCAAAAGGCTAGGTGAATTTAGCAAGCAGTAGCTGTTCTATGAATACCAAAGGGGACATAAACTGGATCTCCAGTCTATGCTATTAGCTGATCATCAATTTGGCAATGTCTAAGGTGCTCCAGTTGACCCCAGTAGCTCAAGGTTATGGTAAGGCTCATCATACTGGGTCTACCTAAAGTTCTATACCAGAAATACATGTGTTGAGCTCAAACAACAAAAGGGTTGAGTTTGAATGTCATGTGCCATGCAGTTGGCGCACTTAACAACAATTACTATGAAGCTGGCCACTTCAACAAATTACTAAAACCAGTGTAGATGGAACTTTATTCTAAAAAGAGATTGGCGAACACAAAAGTCACCAGTACGTGTGTGCTGGATGCCTAACAGGGTGCACAAGGGTGCACTGTACCTGGCAGAGAATGGGAACATGCAATTTTCCTTTCTGGTCGTTTGCCTGGTAAGGTTACACTGTTGGCTTGGCCTTTCACTAAAAAATTCGAAGAAGGTATTCAAGCACAACTGCAAGTGCAAAAGAGACTGGAGATGGGGAAGCTCAAAACCTGGAAATCATTTGGTGTCTGTTTGGTTCTTTGATTTTGAGCTTCCCCCTGAGGCAGCATAGAACCTCTGGGCCACAGCAATATCAGGGCAGGCCCTGGCACTACCTTTCAGCAACTGTGTTCTCCAGATGGCGTGATGCAGAAAGTGAGGTAGGATATGAGCAAGGCCTCACTCATCTTAAAAAATGATAGATTTGCACTTGTGCCTGGTCCACTGATATCCATGCCCAAGGCACATATGGAGCAGAGCAGTAGAGACAGGAAGCTGACATTACAGAGCTAAGCCCTTTCTCTTTCCTCATTTCATTACAGAGCACCTATTCCCAGATGCTGCAAACGGAATATTTCACCTTGATATTTTCAGAAGGGAGATAAAAGGCAGGCAACCAAAAAAATTGGCAAGAAAAAAGGCAGGAAACAAAATGGGTCATCTGAAAGATATTCCATGGTCTTAAAAACAAAACTATCATCTCTTTACCTCAGGAAGTAGAATACGGGATAAATTATCTTTTCTTTGTTATTTTACAATATATTAATGTGGTCTTAACCTTGGCTAGATTAATCCATCAAGTATAACATGCTCAAGGTTCATTAGCTCCGCTCTAACTACAGCCTAAAAAAGCTTCATAATTATTTTTTCCAGGCAAATGTTAGAAACAAAGAGGCTGAATTGCACTTTATTTTTAAACCATGTCCTGAACATTCATTTGTTTAGATATTTCCTGATTGAGTTCAATTTTGATGAGCATTTGGTTTTCATGTTTAGAGCTTTTCATTAGCTTCCATCAGTCACACAGATAGAAGAGTGGTGCACTTTCGAACACTGAGCCCTGCTAGAAAAAATATATCTCACAAAATGAGATGGTATGGACCACTTGTTCTCAAAGTTCAACATATGTAGCTCATGGCTATACTGAGAGATAAGTTAATTTAACAATTAGTGCCGATTTATTTTATCCTGTTCCTGTCCTAAATTTCTATTAACTATCCCTGCCCTGCAATACAGAGATTATATCATTTTATTCGCACAGGGCCTGTTTAATGTCAGTCCTAATGCTTGGATCTTATGCCTCCATTTGTTTTCAGAGTAAGTGTACAATACAAGTGCCAATTGAAAAAAAGTTATAAATGTAAAGACAATCTGTAGAATCGCCTGCACAATGGATTAATTATCAATTACCAGGTTCATGAATCCAGAATTGGCCAGCTGATGATCTGTTTTTTTAAAATCGAAGTGTCTGACAGCTGATGCAGTTGTTAAATTAAAATGTATGCAACATTATTAGAAAAAATACTTGTGGGAAATAATTATGGAAACCTAAATAGATTACAAAGTAATTTCCTATATATAATATTAATCATGGCCGATTAATAGTCTAGGGAAGTGGGAGCTTCAGATTTTAAGGATAATTTTCATTCATATAATGAAAACCCAAGATAGCCAATGGACAAAAGATCCACCTGGACAATGTATTGTTTTTGTATTGATGGAGTCACAACATGTTATTGCTCAATAAGCTTTAGGTGTATTTTTACATGTGACATCATAGATGGAACACTTCATAGAATCTCTACAGTGCAGAAAGAGGTAATTCAGCCCATCGAGTCTGCACCAGCCCTTGCTCAGAGAGAGTCCCCTACCTAGGACCAAATCTCCGTAACCCCACCTATTTTTTGGCAATATTAGCATGGCCAATTCACCTAACCTGCACATCTTTGGACTAGGAGGAAACCCACGCAGACACAGGGATAAAGTGCAAACTCCACACAATCACCGAGATCGGAATCGAACCTGGGTTCCTGGTGCTGCGAGGCAGCAGTGCTAAGCACTGTGCCACCACGCCACCCATTACACAAGTTAATTTTCTCAAATTGCCATAAATATCTGCAGTCTATTAGTCATGCAGACTTAATTCATATTTTATCTTTACTGGGCTTCCACTGGATACCTGCTTGATGACTTCATTTCTCCACAGTAAAGTAAGGTCTTATTTAGTATTGCTTTTACTATTATATCGTAAGTATTTGAATGACAAGTAGGCTCAAATTAAAGGAAAGCAGGCAAGGGGAGAACAATGACAGTACCAAGTAATACCTGTTGGTAGTGAACAAAGTATCTGTATTATGGGCTGTCATGTGAACCAGAGCAAGCAGAGAGGAATGTTCCGACTAAAACACAATCTAAAGAGACAAGCTCAGACAACAAAGCCACTCAATACAACCACCTTTTGCCAAAGTGGAGTCCCTTTTATCAGGTTGCCACAAAGATAAACTGAAACCTTTTTGAAGAGCTAAGTAACAATCCTTTCTAAATCCCATTTATGAAAAGCCCCCTGTAATGGTGCAGGCAACTTCTGGAATGTCGGAAGAATTGGCATTAATTTACCTCAGACAAACACTCTGTTACTGAAGTTCTTCTGCAGATTCCATATCACAAGGTTTGTAAGGCTCTCAAAAAGAGACGCTGCTGGATACCTGACTGCAGGGTACACAAGCCAAGTGAAAGCTCAGCCTTCATTATTATGTTGTAGTGTCAGGTGAATTAACTGCTTATATGTTGTGTACAGTTGCTCTGACTTCTCATAAATAGTCATCAATTTTATATCCCATCCACGTAGAGAGCATCAGAAGCTTGAAACATGATTGTTGTGAGGGAATGTGCTGGAAATGGAAATGCTAAAAGACTTGGGAATAACAGAGAACATTTATTTATGCACGGTGCATTCAGTTCGAAGATTGTCTTTTCATCTCTGCAACATGGATTTAAATATAACCCAGTCTGGTGGGATAAAATGTCCTCTTTTTGTGTTATAAGCATTTCATATAGCATGAGCTTGGGTGAATTCGAACACAGTTTTAAGGGGCGTGGGCACATGGCATAAAAATATGTCCTGTTCAGGAAATTGCCTGAGAGAAATTATAAAGGTGGCTAGTGTGGGAAGTGAGAAAATTCCCACTGATGAACAGGTTGAGGCATATTGCTTGGCAGAGTTGTTCTATCTATTATTTACCTGAGTTTGGACTGATTGCTGCTGACATTGGACAAAAAAATGAAAAATACTCTGCTCCTAGTGTTAAAATGTCTTGTGTTAATGAGAACAGAAGTCACATTCATCAAAGGGAATTGTAAGATAATTATGCAGGTTTGATCCAACTGATTATAATGAAACAGCTACACTCTTTGTATTATATACTTTTTGTTGTTGTTGAGACATTAAACAAATTGTGCTGCATTACAAAACACACCGCTGCTGCCAAATTCACAGCATTTCCAATGTGTTACATTTTTTGTCAGTTTGCTGTATTAGCAGTGAAGCATCACATATGTATCTGGATTTACTAAATATCAATATTAAACTTAAAATTTGAACTAAATTTAAACTTTCTCAGACAGTGAATAATTTTCAAACACACCACACATTGAAAGGCAGAACTCAGTTTCTAGAGAAATACTTCAATATTAGTGGTTTATATGTCTTAATTTAATCAAAAGAAAATTATTTTAGTTTGCTTGAGACATTTTACCTCAGGAATTTATGTTTTGTGACTGACATGACCTTGCTGTAAACGTGCCCAACCTCTGGCCCCAATAAGGTGAGATATGCAATACTGCATTGTGCAAAGAGACTTTCAACGTGGTGTAAAGTTTTTTTAAATGCAAAGGGAAATAAAACATATGACTACCATCAAATGTTCTCAATTTCTTTCCTATATCCAGATCAATACATTAAAAAATAATGTCACATGAGATTTTGTATATACAGGAATGCAGTATAGTTGTTAAATGACTTTGCATCAACAGAACCAAAACATAATTGGAGCAGAGTATAATTCAAATTGGCAATAACTGTTCCTTCATTATCCAATCCAGCATTTATATGGTAATTTACAAAATGCTTTCCATTTCGGGTTCAATCCAATTTCAAAATTACCCTGTAAATACCACTATTTTTTAAAGAGAGTAGGGCAAGTTCTGGCCTACTTGTGATCTAGAACTGGTTATGGGTAGATTTGAGAAATGAAATTCTCCCAGACCTATCCTCAGGGAAACAGGATGTAATCTAATCAAAGTGAAAAACTAAGACAAAGTCTAAACAACCTGCAATCATCGTCCCCTATACCGCACATCACTGGTAACTGCAATGCCTATTTGTCTTTTAGCGTAGGGAATATATTCTAAAGATTTCAACTTGTTTGAGTGCATCTACACATTTTCTCGTGTTATGCATGTAGCCAGTTGGTCAATAAACATATTTGTAACTTTTTTAGTCCTTTTTTTTTTAAGATCTACTTTATGTGGAATCGGTAAAAGTTTCCCAGAATCAAGACAAAATAGCACTTGGATAAAAGCTTTGACAAAGAGTCATTGGACTCGAAACGTTAGCTCTTTTACCTTCCGACAGATGCTGCCAGACCTGCTGAGATTTTCCAGCATTTTCTCTTTCGTTTCAAAATAGCACATTCCTTTTTGTCACATTGAGTAGTTCGAAACAGAAATCAACAAGATCACACTGGAGATAAGAGCGGTGTTAGCGCCGTGTGTGTATCGGAAATCAATTGATTGTCATTTATTAAATTTCCATTTGTCCCAGATACAGGCGCTTCGACTAACTGCGGCTGGAATTGTGATTTACGACTGACGGCTGTAAGTTACATACAATACCATCCTCGTTTAGATTAGTTCTAAGGACTTCAAAACAGTCGATCTTCTCACTAATCGAGGCGGCGGGGGGGGGGGGGGGGGGCTGCTGCTGCCGACACAAAACCACCCTAATGAACTGCACCTCCTTGAGAATTCAGCGCTAACGGCAAGGGACACACACAAGCCGCCCACCAGCTTCAGGTTAGAGGCTCCGTGCCACTGGCAAATAAATGTGTGTCAATTGAAAAGGATTTATTTTAGAAACGGTGAGGCTTACCCCATCGGGAGGAAACGAGACCCACTCCAGCTCTGTCTGTTGTGCTTTGGAATCCAGCAAAATAACTGCCAGGGAGAGAGAAAAGATCACAGGAAAAGTGTGAAACTGCAGTCGCCCAACTCACACCAACACAAAACCGGGTTTATTTCGGATCTAGATGTGCTCCGTCTGACATGCACCCTTACATGAACAATATTCACCCAAGCCCCGTACGGCTGTCGCCAGCCACGACAAGTTATCTTTGTTGATCACACAAATAGGCATTTAAAACGATTATTTTAAAAGGTGGTGTTTAATTTCAAATTGACCCTGTAAAATCTGCATTCTATGCGTGTGTTTGAATGGGGGGGGGGGGGGAGGGGGTGCTGTTGTTTTTTGCATCTCCGAAACCACTACCTCTGGTTTCCCCGTTCAGCCTGTCGTTAATAACATTTGAAAGACAGACGCCTATAATCACTCCAGTCAACTGAAGATGTAAATTCGCGCGCGTTGTGTTCCCGAAACAGCCAAGTGGCCAATATTACGGTGCCTCGCTGTCCGGATCCCTCCCCCAGAGAAGGCAGAAATTCATCATCACCGGCGCTGCAGCCAGTGTGTGCGTGCGTCTGGCCATCCGAACGGATTCACAGGAAAAGAGCCACTGGTTTCCACCGAGACCGCTTGCTCCCGGAACTTTCCTCCTCTCATTGACGAGAAATCACTGGCAGTTCTGCTGAGAAAGCGGGCTTTTGCGGGGGGGAGGGGGGGGGGGACGCTTAAGTTTATTCCTTTCGGATCGAAAGGCAATCCGATTCTGGCGTCAAAGGCAGCAGTTGTCGGAGCGGCGGCGTCCGTCCCGGGCACTCTCTACCCCCACCAGTCAAATAAATTTCACACGCAGCGCGGCGCTAGGCATTTTAAATCACCTCAGAACTAACTTTTTTTTTTCAAAAAACGACTTATTTCAAGGTCACTTTTCATGTGTGATCAACATCGGAAAACGAAACGTGTTGGCGGTGTTGGAGGGAGGTGGATTTCCACCGACAGCGTCGGACTGAGGCGATTTTCCTCACACCGCTCAGCCCTCTACCTCACACGGACGTCTGTTTCTGTTTTACAAATTCACACTCCATGTAAATTGCTGTTGGTCCTTCCGAGATAATTTGGTCTCTCGAACGAACGAAGTTATTATTTATTGACTTGAGATTTACGTGTCGCCTGCCTCTTTCTGCCTGATGAAGGGTGCAGGGGGTGACAAGGGTCGGCTTCCAGTGGATGGAAGTGACACGAAGTTAATTTAGTTCGGAAAATTAATGTGAAGTTAACGAGTTTCTCACTGGGACAGGATTGGGGAGAAGTTGTGTGGCGGGGCGGGAGAGGTGGAAGGGAGCGTTTGGAGAGGCTGTTCGCCGAGCTGTCTGCTCAGTTGCAGCGGGCCGGCCGAGGGCCGTGCGTCTTGTTCCAGGTGTAATGGGGAGGCAGCTCAGGGAGAAGCTGCAGCCCGCCTCCAAGCGACAGGTAACCGGCACAGTCCCGCCAGCCCAGCCGCAAACAACATCCCCGCCAACAAACGAACGCATCCTATCAACGGTCGGAAATCGGACTTATTTTACTCCAGGCTGCACTTTGTTTAAATCCCGGTTTTACTTTACTTGTCAGTGCGCGGTCGGCCACATCTTTCCTGGATCGTCAAGATTTAAGGTGGATGATAACTTTGGCAGAGAGAAAAACAAAGCCCCTTTCCGTGGGCCAGCAAATCAATCCGTGCGGGGTGAGCCGGCCGACGTGAGATGGTTGCCCGACAATTGGGCATTTCACACAAACACGTTGGGGTTTCGGGAGTTCGTGATAATGTTGTACCTGTGCCAGGGGAGCGCCGTGGCAAGTTGGCTGGATCTGCCCCAGGGCGTGCTCGGGTCCTGCCCTGGTCCTCGGCTGCCCAGCACCAACTTTTTACACAAGTTTGTCGTGTGTTTTGACCTCATCCTCCCGGGCTGTGCCTTACTGCCAAGCTGCGACACTCCTGCCGCGCTGGCGATGGGAGGGTGTGGGGGGATGTGGAAGGAGCAGTGTTGGAATGAATGGGGCAAGTGTAACCGAGCTTTGTCGCGATGTTTGTAAACTGCACTCTCTCTCCCTCAGCGGCCCGCAAACTCAACGATGTCAAAACGAACTGGTGTGCCCCCCATCATTTCGTGGAGCACATTCGGATGTTGCTTTGAGTGACAGGGTTGCGTTAGGAAAGTGCCGCCGTTCCTGACCATTGCAGTGCGGAGGCGGTGAACTCCAGGCCGTCAGAGAAAGTTTTTTTCTTTAAAAGTGCAGCTCACAGCACGGAGCTGTTTAGTGAAGAGGTGGAAGTCCGCTTTACCCAACTGCCCTCAGCTTTCTCACCCACCCCCCAGTTAGGTGCCGGCATTAACACGAAGACCTTGCACAGTGGCCGTGTCTTTGCACGGTTTGCAGTGCTTTCTGTCGTCCAGGGATGTCAGTGAGAAGCTCCACAAACTGGTCACTTGCGACCGTGCACTGCAGCCTGGGAGCCATCCTGATTATCCTTCGGGTACAGCTTCACACTCACTCTAATCGGCCGCCAACACATTAAACATGAATGAATAACAATAGAGTGAGGCCCGGGTGTCCAAACATGGTGACCCAACCAATCACTTTGCTCGTAAAACGGACCTCTGTCAAAATCCTCTACCAAAATCAAGTGACACCCAATCTGTAAGTAGGGTCTAAACATGTAGAGTGTCTGTAATGTTTGAAACGTGCCTCATTCAAAATGCCCAACGACATTCTGTCCCCGTTACTCTGGAAGCCCGGTAGATGCTCTGGTTGATTTTATTGCTAAAGGGACAGAACCGGGAGTTTGGAGGGAGCCCGGCGGCGGGAGCTTTCCACTTGCTCCGTCCCATCCCAAAGTAGCGAGTCGGTCATGCAAGCAATATCTTCAGAAAGGGGGGGGGGGGCGTTTAAGTCTTTAATTTCTCTCTCCAGTTTCTTACCTTCTCTTGCAGCCTGCGTCAGATGGGTGAGGATGGTGCTGAGCAAAGAAATGCAGCCGCAGATAATCCAGAGAGTGCGGTTGAGCTTGGAGCTCATGATGCTGACACCGGTGGTGGCTTGTATTTTGAGGAGCTGTGCTTGTGTTGTTGTTGCCGCTGCTGCTACAAAGTCGCCGTACCTCCACGCTTTAGGTCCCAGGCTCTGCTAACAAGCTTCACTTCCACAGACTCAAATAGCAGGCAGTGCAGAGTGGGGGCGGAGAGGCGCCACGTCAATCACCGGCCCTGGGGCTGAGTGACAGCAACAGCAGCCACACAGGAACCCCAGTGTGTGACAGAACTGGCCCGAAAGGAGGGACCAAGCCACCAATCCGAGTGTGACAAGGGAGGGGCTTGTTCTCTCCAATCGGGCGAACCCGATATAAAGTAACATGCGTGGTGGAAAGAAAAGGGGATTTTAAAAAAATGTTGTGGGTAGAAAAAAATGCCGGACAGAAAATTCATGCAGAGCAGTTCGAGTGAGAAAGTCCACAGCAGGAACTGCGCCCCCGGGACTGGGGCCACCTGTGAAAGGGTCACTTTCCAACAAAGAGCCGGGCCAACAAGATACATAGTTCACTCGGGTTAAAAAGTCACCTCAAGAGAGGTTGCAAGAGGGAAAAAAATGAAGCGGGGAAAGATATAAAACAGATGCGCCAGGGAGTCTGTCGAAAGGACGAGGAGGGAAGAGATATTAAACAGCTCCACGAGTGAAGGAGCCAGCGAACTGAGAGAACCAAGACAGGGAGAGCTGAATTGATGAAGCGAAGTTACTCTCTGCATTGTGTGAGGACAAATGGACTGTACAAAGATTGCATGTGTTTTGTTTAAAATTCTCTTTGTTGAAAATAAAGTGTCAGGTAGGACTACGGTTCCTCAGGCAGTCCTCCTTTCCGGTATCCCACTGTGATCTTGGACGGCATGTATCTGCGTCCCATATTCCCCATATGTCCTCTGCAAGCACAGTTTGGAGGAGGACAGCCCAGGAGTTTCACACTCTTATTCCAAACCCCGCCCACCTACCGCTCCTTGGGTTAACATCCCCGGCTGAGAATACAGACTGTGAATTTAACCTGGGGCCATTCGGTACCACAGCAAGCAACGCACTGCCCATCAGGGAAGCCCAACAGTTACACCTCTGAGGTGGAATTAACCCAGTTGCTGGACAGCACGGTGGTGCAGTGGTTAGCACTGCTGCCTCACAGCGCCAGAGACCCGGGTTCAATTCCGGATTCAGGTAACTGTGCGGAGGCGTCTGCGTGGGCTTCCTCCGGGTGCTCTAATTTCCTCCCACAGTCCAAAGATGTGCAGGTTAGGTGGATCGGCCATGCTAAATTGTCCCTTATTGTCCAAAGGTGTGTGGGTTTGGTGGGGTTACAGGGATAGGGTGGGGGAGTGGGTCAAGGTAGGATGCTCTTTCAGAAGATCGGTGTAGACTCGATGGGCCGATCTCCACTGTAGGAGTTCTATGGTTTGTCAATTCCTCAGTAGTGATTTAGCTGTTTCCACCAGAAAATCTGCTTTTGGAATAACTTAATCGTCAATGACAGATGCAGAAGGCCTTTGTGACTGTATCCATTTCTCAACCAAAATATTGAACCCATTTAAAGTAACAGCTTTCTGAAAATGCTGAATGGTGAAAGTGCTCATTTTATAAATTATACCCACTTCATCTGATGCCAGTTCAAAACTTTGACAGCCTGCCTCCCCATGAAACAGAAGTTAAAACCGAGGGATTCTGTTGCACAGGTGACCAGGGTAGAGGGCGGTGTCGCCCCTGCAGTGGGGGTTTCAGTAAAAGCCTAACGGAGACATTACAGAAACTGTTCTGGGAAGTTTCAAATATTCCGGTTTAGTTCTGATGAAATAACCAGGACTTTTTTATAAAGGGTACAATGCATTCTTTTGCAAGGAACAGTTTTATTTTGCCCATTTTCCAGAATAGATTTTAAAAACCACCGATGCAAATTTGATAGCTTCTTTCCGTGGTTTCTCTTTCTTTTCACTACCTCCAAATTATCTGCAGGAACTTTAGTTCTGCCAGGAGAGGACTCATACTGGAGCCTGATTCTACATATGCCGATAACCGTAATAACAATTGACCATTCCTCATGACTTGAGTTTGGAAATACGAAGAAGTGAATTCCAGATGCCCACCACCCTCTGGGTGGAAAGGTTTTTCCCCAATTCTCCTCTAATCTTTCCACCTTAAATCTATTCCCCTGGGTAACTGACCCCTCAGCTCGGGGAAACAGGTCTTTTCTGTCTACCCTATCTAGGCCTGTCATAATTGTGTACGTCTCCGTTCTAAGGAAAACAACCATATCCTATCCACTGAGGAAATTATGCATGACTAGAGGGAAAGGTTAGGCGATTGCTACTAATTTTGAAATCTCTTTCCAAAACTTTGCTTAGACACAATGAGCATATTGGCCTCCTGCTCCTGTTCTACAACATAAATTAATTCTGGAACATGATTTCTTCATGCACCTCTGTAACTCATTCATCTGGCTGCTCACTGCTGTTAACTTTAATGAGCAATGGGACATTTGTGTTTCCTTTTGAAATCTAATTTACATGAAATACTATTAATCCTGCATTACTAATTACCATCTAGACTATAATAATGTTCATGTCAGGTATAAGGGGCTGAAAGTTCTCAGGCCCATGAAGGTGGCTAGGCAGGGATGTGAAAAACTTTGGAAAGCCGTGCATTGGGTCAGCTCCCTGACCATTTCCTGCTTCCAAGGGCTGTTCCTGGAGTGAGACTAGCAGGTTTAATGGCAATTCAACTAGCAATGACGGAAATCAATTAAGCATGGTTGTGAACCACTTGTCTACAATTTTCCAAGCTGTTCCTGACAGCAAGACTTGCACGCACTCTGAAAATGGATCAGAGGTGGTTACTGAAAGGTCTAAGAATTCATTTGAGGGTTATTTTATTTGTCAGCAATAATTCACACGGTATATATCACAAAAGGCAACAAATCTGCCATTCGCAGCCGTTTCACGAAGACTGGGGTCTCTACCAATGCTTGCCCTGCTGCAATAGCAGTCATGCTGATCATGTTGCTGCCACTCCTGCTGATGGCCAGGCATCACCAACACAGCAAAGACATGATCTAAGGACCGTGCTGAACAGACACTGAAACCTGGCCACCATCCCTGAAATGAATGGATCTCCCAGACGCTGCTATTTAATTGGAAACCTCTGGCAAGATCATATCTGTTGCCTGCCATAGTCACCTCCAGGTTACCAACACAGAATTAATTCCGACATTGGGATCCTAACTCACCTGGGGAAATTCAGGCAGTATGTCTTGTGACATTCCTGATATGTTCAGGACGTTGACTCTATCCTTGCCACAAATTTCAGATGTTCCAATGAATTTCTGTCTCAAGACAGAGTACATAATGCATTGAAAAGCAAGAAAAATTACATTGCAGAACAGTTAAACTAATGTGTCTTTGAATAGAATATTTAAACGGCGATGATGTGATATCTTAATGACGCACATCCACCATGATGCCAATTTATACATGTATATGTCAGACTTGATCATATATGTCAATACATGGATCGAAAATTAGTATTGATTGATTTGCTTTAAAGAGTGGTAAAATGTAACCAAAAGGTGAGCATAAAAATGGAGCGATCACTAAAGATACACACCACCCAATGGCTACCACTTTAGAGGACTACATGGCATTGTTACGCCACCCTGGACAAGTACACGGTCAATTCCAATGCCCCGGAGTCATAATACAAGTGAATTAACCAATATATATTTTTTTAATTCCTGAAATCTTTGGCACTTGCCTACCCAATAATTACAGTCACCAGGTTTGTAAGATGAGACACAGTTACTGTTTATTTATAACAAGATTAATGGTGAACATAGTGGCAGATACAGTCTGTAACATATTAATAAGCACCTTACCCTATATTCCAAGACCACAGTCTTCATGAAACGGCTGCGAATGGCAGATTTGTTGCCTTTTGTGATATATACCGTGTGAATTATTGCTGACAAATAAAATAACCCTCAAATGAATTCTTAGACCTTTCAGTAACCACCTCTGATCCATTTTCAGAGTGCGTGCAAGTCTTGCTGTCAGGAACAGCTTGGAAAATTGTAGACAAGTGGTTCACTACCATGCTGAATTGATTTCCGTCATTGCTAGTTGAATTGTCATTATACCCAAGATAAAGGGCAGTACGGAGACATAGCGGTTAGCACTGCTGCCTCACGGCGCTGAGGTCCCAGGTTTGATCCCGGCTCTGGGTCACTGTCCGTGTGGAGTTTGCACATTCGCCCCGTGTTTGCATGGGTTTCGCCCCTACAACCCAATGATGTGCAGGATAGGTGGATTGGCCACGTTAAATTGCCCCTTAATTGGAAAAAATGAATTGGGTACATTAAATTTTTTTTTTTAAAAAGCACCTAACCCCTACTGTAACCTGTCTCCCCACTCTACACACACACAAGACAGACAAACACCGGAGGGGGAAGGGGGGTGTAATTTAAAGTCTTTGCTTCAGATGATGGGTTTTTGCAGGCTTTCTCAGGAATAAATAGGATAGATACGGGCAGTTTGTTTCCACTGGTGGGTGAAAGCAGAACTAGGGGGCATAGCCTCAAAATAAGGGGAAGTAGATTTAGGACTGAGCTTAGGAGGAACATCTTCACCCAAAGGGTTGTGAATCTATGGAATTCCCTGCCCTGTGAAGCAGTTGAGGCTCCTTCATTAAATGTTTTCAAGATAAAGATAGATAGTTTTTTGAAGAATAAAGGAATAAATGGTTATGGTGTTCAGGTGGGAAAGTGGAGCTGAGTCCACAAAAGATCAGCCATGATGTAATTGAATGGCGGAGCAGGCTCGAAGGGCCAGATGGTCTACTCCTGCTCCTAGTTCTCATGTTAGGGGCTTTTCACATTAACTTCATTGAAGCCTACTTGTGACAATAAGCAATTATTTATTATTATGTTCATATGTTCTCCACAATATTCTTGGTAATCACGGTCCTTTTTTTGCAGCCTGTACTCATAATTATCTTGCTGAGACCGAGTCTCTGTTTCATCAGACTTTGCTCTCTGTTCATGGCCTGCCTTCTAGCCTGGCTTTCAGGAATTCAATGGGCTTATTGGAGAGAGAGAGTTAGCTGGATTTTTTTTGAAGAGGCTTAGCAGCAGTTTTCTGGAAGAGGATGTTGCTGGATCTTTCACCTCTGCTGCCAGCATCACAAATGAAACAAAAATGAAACCTCATGGCACTGAAAATTATTCCAGAGGAATAATATCTAACCACCACCTGTTTCTGGGCAGAGCACAGTCTTCTGGGATCACTTATTGGCCTCAGCCAAATCAATCAAACCATCCCAGCCAATCTTTGCCATTGGTGCCTGTCCACAATTCAAATCAACACAGCCTTCTGGATCCTTTCATTTGAATTAAAGGCACATGCCACAGCTTCCTTCTGCTTGAATTAAAAGTTTAGGCTGCCTTTACACACATGTCCATAAATCATCCATGGATCAAAAATGTAACGGCAAAATAAAAGAAAGGGGGAAACAAGGGAATAGACAGGGAATAAACAGGAAGGACCCTTACATACCTCCCCCCGGCTAAAAGAATGAAACTTTAGGGCATGGACATTTCATTATGAGGTATGCAAGGCATAAATCACAAATATACATTCATCCCCAGTATACATGTTTCCTTCCCAGTCTCTCCATTGGTAACTAGTCAGCCCTTAAATGTGTGACAATGCATGTGCAATCACATATCCTTGCTGTGAATATGTACAATTTTAATATTGAACTGTTGTAATAATAAACTCCAATGAAATAACTCTGCGTTCTGGGTTTTAAACTTTTTTATATACACAAGTGGATTATGGTCTCGAAAAGTCTGGGCGGCCAGCACCGATTCGCCCTCCCAACATGGTTGTCAATCTCCTAGTCTACTTGGTGTTCCGTGGACCACAGCAGTTTTGCTTGTTCTGCAACATATCCAACATGCATTGCATTTAGTCTCTAACTGAGCCAGTCTCTGTGGTTTTAGTTGGGATGGATGAGGCTTTAGTGGTTCATAATTTCTTCTGTCTACACCATGAATAGTTAACAGAGTGCTGCTTGGTGTTTCCCTATAACTCCACCTGTACTATTTCTCTACATTTGTTGGATTGGTCTTTCTGTTTCTTGTGTAATGCAGTCAGTCTTGTCTGATTGCCCAATGAATGTTTAACCAAATTCTGAGGATCTCTACAGTCAAACTACAAGCAGTGTTGTCAATGCTGACAGAAATATTTAGTTCATTGTTAACCAAGAAACACTATTCAACCCCTCCAGCTTTACATTCTGTCTTTTCCTTCAATTGGCTACCTTCAGCAACAAGTGCAGCTGAGGGTTCAATCCTCTCAGGGTTGATGGCTTTATATGCACCATTTGTTGTGAGACAACTTTTACCTCCTCATCGGAGCTTTCGTAATCATAGCCCCTAATATGGACTGAAACAATTTGTGCTCTCCAGATGTCGATTGTTCTTTACTTTTGGAATCAGAGGATAGGACATAATTTGCGGCATTAGCTTTCTGATTGTTGTTAACAGATACGTGGCAGAACTATTACATGGCTCTCCATCCAGCTCCGTCTTAATTTTCAAAAGGAATTGTTGACTGATTAGTCCATCTACTTTGCTGTTTGTTTCCTTTACCTGGACGAGGCAGTGTGGACCTTTAAAAGGATATGGATTAACCAGCCGTTCACTTGGTATCACTTAAATGTCCTTATTGTCCTTGTCCTGACTAACTGATGCCATGCTATCGTAGAATTTCCTTCAAAACTCTGGGAAATATTTGCGCCTGAAGTGAATGGCAATGGGGTTACTAAAGAGATTGTAACAAATTACTTTTGAGAAAGTCCAAGTCAATTTCCTCTTCCAATTTGCTGCATTCATTATTAGCTTTGGAAGAATTACTTACAATTTGTTTAAGTTTAGGTAGTGACCGGTCTGTTCGGTAACAGCTTTTATTATTGCTTCCTAATCAGAACCAAGATCTAATTCAAAATTCTCGTCTGACTCTTCATCACTGTCACTACTATTAGATTCAAACTCCTTTTCCCTCTGGTCACCTTCAGTCTTAGATTTCTCAGAATCTGGTTCTCTACTAGCTTTTATCTTTGACAAGTCTCTGTGAGGAATCATTCCTGTAGAGATTTCATCAGTAGCAGCCAAATCAGATTCACTACCATTGCCTTGATATGGGATCAACGTTTGTCAATATTTCCTTCTTTGAGTCACTTACTGCACAATGAGTTTTCCTAACTCCCACATGCCCTACCATTGGCATCTCATTTTCTATCTGCAGTACTTCTCTCGGACTCGCTGCAATCAATGGTGAAACTGCAACCTTCACTCATGCCAAATCATTCCCCAAAGGTAAGTCTACTCCATCCACTGGAAATTCCATAACCATTCTGACAACGACTTGACTTGATACCAAATCACACTCCAATTGTACTTTATACAATGGAACTGGGATTAAATTCCCACCTATCCCCTTCACTAATACCTCAGCTTTCATTGAGTTCTGGAGTAAAAAACAAATCCTTCTCCAATAAGAGATTTTGAGTAGAACATGTGTTCCTCAGTTATGGGTTTGGCGACATCAGCTGATGAAAATGGGATGACCCCCTTTGACACAAACCCTGCATATCTCTCATCTACCTCATTCCTCACACCTGTTCTCATAGCAGTGTTTACCTCAGGTCTCCTCAGTCAAATAAAAACTAGTCTGCCCTGTAGTATTCTCTACTTTTATTTCCTTTTTGGGATCCTCTTTGTGAACTCCCACAAGTCCCATGAGCTTTCCTTACAACTTCCAAAAGGCTGAATGAACGTGTTCCACTTTGTTACAATGGCTTTCGAGTCTAACCTTTACCCTCAGTACCTTTCTGGCCTGAGGAGGAGATCTCGGAGCATTCCTACCTATCTGTTCTTTATCTTGGCTACCTGCCTTCCTTTCACTCTCCCACTTCCTATCATTTTCAACATTATTGGGTGTTGGAACAAAGGTTTAAATTTATGGATTAGCTCATAATCGTCAGCCATGGGCAGCACCGTGGCGCTGTGGGATATTCCTGCTGCCTCACGGCGCCGAGGTCCCAGGTTCGATCCCGGCTCTGGGTCACTGTCCGTGTGGAGTTTGCACATTCTCCCGTGTTTGCGTAGGTTTCGCCCCCACAACCCAAAAATGTGCAGGATAGGTGAATTGGCCACGCTAAATTGCCCCTTAATTGGAAAAAATGAATTGGGTATTCTAAATTTATCAAAAAAAATATCGTCAGCCATAATTGCCACCTGCCTAGCAGTCTTCACCCTCAGGTCTTCAACACGGATTCTTATTATCGGAGGTAGGGGATTCTTAAATTCCGCTAAGATAATTACCTCTCTTAGAGCCTCATAGGTAGTTTCAACTCCCAATGTTCGTGCCCGCCTATCAAAATTGTTCTGCTTAACCCTTTAAAATTCGGCATACGTCTGTCCCGGCTCTCTTTACATTGAGAAACTTTTGCCTATATGCCTCGGGAGCCAATTCATATACATCCAGAATAGCCTTTTTTACCTCGTCATAATTCTTATACACCCCCTGACAGGTAAGCAGAAACTACCTGTGCCCGCCCCATCAATTTACTCTGCATGGGGGATGTCCACCTTTCTCTTGGCCACTCCATTTTGGTTGCTATTTTCTCAAAAGCCCTAAACAAACCGTTTTCTACCTCCTTCTCTTAGAATTTTAGGTGGGCCTGTATAAATTTAAACATATCGCTGCTGAGTTCCGTTCTAGGGTTAAGTACCTCTCTACTTTCTGGCAACTTCCTGCTCATTTCTAGTGCCTTAAGTTGAAAGGCTCTCTCTTTTTCTCTTTCCTCCCTTTATTTTTATTTTTCTTCTCTTCCCTTTGCTCTCTCTCTTTATCACTTTTCTCAATCACATTTTCTTTTTTTCTCTCTCTAACGTAAATCTCCTCATTTCCATCTCCATTTCTTTTACTCTATCTTTCTGCCTCAGCTCCCTTTCCTTTTGCTGCATCTCCATTTCTTTTTATTCTTGTTGCATTTCCAATTGTTTCATTTGCAACTGGATTTTAGCCAATTCTACTGATCCAGACTGTCTTTCTTGCATTTCTTTCAAATTTAATGTTGAGCAATTGCTTCAATTATCTCCACCTTGTTAGCTCTCTTCGGTACCTCTATTTCTAATGCACTCACCAATTCGACTAACTTGTCTTTGCGAAGCTCTTTTAAATAAACCTGAGATAAGTCTACCACCTCAAGAAAACTGTTAACAGCTTCCAGAGCTTTCCTGTTATACCACCTCAAACCTGGTGTCGCTTTCATTTACACTGCAATCCAAATCGTCGTCTACTTTTTCCAAAAATCCCGGACGAGCCCATAAATTATGTTACGCCACCCTGGGCAAGTGAGCCATCAATTCCAGCCTCACGTGCCCCGAGTCACAACACAAGTGAATTAACCAATAATTATTATAAAAGTTTCCAAATCTTTGGCCCTTGGCTGCTTAATAATTACAGTTTGTAAGTTGAAACATAATTATTTATAACAAAATTAATGGTGAACTACACAACAGATACAGTGGTTAAATATTAACAAGTACCTAACCCTTACTGTAACCTGATTCCCTACCCTCTACACACATACAAAACAGACAAACACAGAGGGGCGAGAAGGAAAAATGTAAATGAAAGAGAAAAGAGTCTTTGCTTCTGATGATGGATCCTTGCAGGTTTTCTCCACAGTATTCTTGGGAACCACAGTCCTTGTCTTAGCGCCACTGATCAAAAATGTAATGGCAAAATAAAAGAAAGGAGGAAACAAGAGAATAGACGGGATAAATAGGAAGTAACAGGAAGGACCCTTACAGGGAGAAGCAGCCAATGGAATAATGGGATGAGAATGAGCTTATTAATTTTCTTCCAGTTATCAGTTGGCATGCAAAGTAGTTGGAAATGCTTTACTTGGAAAAAGTTAATTTGCTGTCCACACATGCTTAAGGATAACTCATTTAGAAAGGATGAAGGATATTTTGGGTTTCATAGTTTTTGAGAACTTGACAGTCTCACCAAAACAACATTCTGATTCTGCCCATTGAATCACCTTTTTTAGACATCTTGGTAAAGACGGTGTCCCATCAACAGTCGATTGAACCATACTCCAAATTCTTGAACATTGCTTTCGTTGTTATACTTTTTGACTGATTTTCATCATTTTCAGACTTCCCCTTTTCCATCTTTTAATATATTTAAATGTTCATTTCCTACTTAAATTATGTGTCTTGTATTTTAATTTAATTTTAATTTGTATACCACCTAAACAGTTTAATACTTACCTATGTGACGTGTGAGATATTAAAGACAATTAACAAGGTTATAGCTGATTTTTGTCACACCAGACAAGAGAGTAATGTGATCCCATCCCAAACTCCACAGCACTTTCTGCCATAACCATGGGCTGGATTCTCCGAGTCTCCGCACTGAAATCGCGTTCGGCACAGGGGCGGAGAATGGGCGACAACCCCAAAATTTTGACCGGCGGCGTTCCCACGAATCTCTCGGCCTCGAAGAATCGCTCGAGAATCGCGCGTGCTCAAACTACGCGGTGGGGGTAGGGGGCCATTGACAGAGGTCCTCCCGCACGATTCCCCCCTTGCAACTGGTCAAGTTCCCG
This sequence comes from Scyliorhinus torazame, assembly GCF_047496885.1. Classification (NCBI taxonomy): domain Eukaryota; kingdom Metazoa; phylum Chordata; class Chondrichthyes; order Carcharhiniformes; family Scyliorhinidae; genus Scyliorhinus; species Scyliorhinus torazame. The sequence continues at coordinate 239,540,895 of NC_092710.1, forward strand.
ATGGTGTGGTTATAACCACCTATCGGCCGTCGGGAACGTCGGGTGGCAGCTGCAGACTCAGTCCGCGGGCACGCGCGATTTCGGGGGGACCTACTTCTTCCATCACGGTCCGTCGTGCGAGTCCACCATGTCGCACAGGACGGCCGCTGCCGTGCGCATGCGTGGACTCCCGACCGGAAGTGCGGGACCCCGTATCCGCAGGCAGAGCTGCGAAAACCACTCCGGGGCCCTGCCAGCCCCCTGCAGATGGGAGAATCACTCAGGACTTTCTCAAGGAAACGTCGGCCTCCCTATTCTCTGGCGCTGTTTTTCAAGCGCGGCGGTCTTGCCGCCACGCCGGTCGGGGGCCGTTGACAGCGCGCCCCCCCCCCCCCCGGCGATTCTAAGGGCCTCAAATGGCCGACGGGTTTGGCCAAGTCCTGCCGGCGTGGATTACTCACCTCACACACGGCGGGACCTGGAAGGTATGTGTGCGGGTGCCGTCCTGGGGGTGGGGGGGGGGGGGGGGGTGGGGGTAGGGGGATCCGAACCCAGGGGACCCCCACGATGGCCTGGCCCGCGATCGGGGCCTACCGATCGGCGGGCGGGCTGGTTCCATGGGGGCTACTTTACTCCCCTGTAGGGCTCCGCCATATTGACCGGGGGCCGGTGCGGAGAAGGGAACCCCCGCGTATGTGCAGAAATACACCGGCTATTCCACGCATGTGCGAGATTACGCCGGCTGTTCCACGCACGCGCGAGATCACGTGGCCATTCCACACATGCGCAGACTCACACGGGCCGTTACCTGCTTGCTGGAGCTGCGGGGACCACTCCGGCGGCAACCTAGCCCCCTAGAAAGGTGCAAATTCTTCACTTTCGGGGGCTGTTGACGCTGGAGTCGTCGGCGCCGGTTTTCCCGCTGGCGTGGGACGTAGCCCCATTTTTAGAGAATCCCGCCCCAACGTTTTTACACTGGCATGGGGACATAGCCCCATTATTGGAGGTTCCAGCCCCTTGTACTGCAAAATAATAGATTTTTAAAAGCGTACTTGTCGATGATTCTTCACTGATGTCGACTTGATAACAGTTTTTGTTTCCACAAGTGGCACAATATTATGTTTTTATTGCAGTTTTCATTTTATACACTGTACATTAGACAAGGGTATGTGGATCGGTTACAATATACAAGAATTTTCCATTGGCGTCGCCCCCTCCCCGCCCCCCCCCCCCCTTTTTGTTATAGAGTACTTTATTAGATCGCATATCTTGCAGTAGGTAAATGTAACCTATTTACTTATGTGCAGCTCTTTCCCCTTCCCTTTTACCTCCCCACTATAGATTGACCCGCGCCCTTCCCCCGTCCCTTTTTCGGTGTTACTTTTGGGGTTCTGTTCGTTATGGCCTGTTATCTGGCCATTCCTCAGCCTCCCCCTCCTCTCTTCCTGGCCTCTACCCCCTGAGCAGCACGGTAGCACAGTGGTTAGCACAGTTGCTTCATAGCTCCAGGGTCCCAGGTTCGATTCCCGGCTTGGGTCACTGTCTGTGCGGAGTCTGCACGTTCTCCCCGTGTCTGCGTGGGTTTCCTCCAGGTGCTCCCGTTTCCTCCCACAGTCCAAAGATGTGCAGGTTAGGGGGATTGGCCATGATAAATTGTCCTTCGTGTCCAAAAAGGATAGGTGGGGTTACTGAGTTACGGGGATAGGGTGGATGCATGGGCTTGAGTCGGGTGCTCTTTGTAAGGGCCGGTGCAGACCCAATGGGCCGAGTGGCCTCCTTCGGCACTGTAAATTCTATGATTCTATGATCCCCTCTCTGTCTGTTCCCTGCTGTCCCGTTGGCTCCCGTGTGACACCCCACCCCTCGCTCTATTGGCTGGTGACTTCAAAAAGGTCCTGGAAGAAGTTGGTGAATGGCCTCCACGTTTGGTGGAAGCCCTCCCCTGACTCTCACATAGTGAATTTGATTTTCTCCAGGTGGAGAAATTCCAACGGGTCTGCTAGCCAGTCGGCAGCTGTGGGTGGTACTGCTGATCGCCACCCGGGCAGGTTTCTTTGGCAGGCAATTAGGGAAGCAAAGGTAAGGGCATCAGCCCCCTTCCCCATAAGTGGTTCCGGCTGGCCCGATTCCCTGAAGACTCCCACTCTTCGGCATGGCTCCACCCTCACCCCACAACCTTGGACATTGCCTCGAAGAAGGCTGTCCACAACCTGACAAGTCTGGGGCATGCTCAGAACATGTGGGTGTGGTTGGCCGAGCCTCCCTGGCACCGTTCACATTTGTCCTCCACCTCCGGAAAGAGCCTGCTCATTCACTTCTTGTTTGGCATGCCCTGTGTACCATATTCAATTGCATGAGGCTTAGCCTTACGCAAATGGAGATGGATTTGGCTCTGTTCAGTGTTTCGCTCCAGAGTCCCCACTCTACTTCCATCCCTAGTTCTTCCTCCCATTTTCGCATCTTTCATCCAGTGGAGTGCGTGTCTTTTCTAATAGGTGTCCGTACAGATCCCCTCAGTTCCCCCCTCCCAGGTTACCCGTGTTCAGTAGTTCCTGGAACATTGTCCATCTCGGGTTCCATGGGTATGTTGTTATCTCCTTGTGGAGAAAGTTCTTAACCTGTAGGTGTCGGAGTTCATTTACATTGGGTAGCTGCAGTCTCTCTAACAGCTCCTCTAAGTTCATTAGCCTGAGGCAGCAAGGTGGCACAGTGGTTAGCACTGCTACCTCATGGTACTGAGGACCCGGGTTCGATCCCGACCCCGGATCACTGTCCGTGTGGAGTTTGTACATTCTCTCCGTGTCTGCGTGGGTTTCACCCTACAACTCAAAGATGTGCAGGGTAGGTGAATTGGCCACGCTAAATTGCCCTTAATTGGGAAAAAAAGAATTGGGTACTCTAAATTTTAAAACAGATAAAAATTTAAAATATGGTTTTTAGCCTGACCTGTGTGTAGAGGTCCCTAACGGTCAGTGTCCACAGGTCCTGCCTCCACCTCTGAAAGGTGGTGTCTAGCATGGCTGGCGAAAACTCATTTGATTCCAGGTTCGGAGTGTGGCTACCACCACTGGGCTTGTGGGGTGTTTGGCTGGCAGGGATGGGAGTGCTGTCATTGCCCAGAGTGTTGTCCCTGGACAGGAGCTCTCCTCCATCCTCACCCATTCCATTTCCAGTTCTTTCACCCATTCCTTCACTCGACCATGGCTGCCCAGTGATAGTAGGTTTGGGAGGGCCAGGCCGCCCATGTTTCTTCTTCTTTGAAGGACATTAAAAACATTTTTTTTTAGAACACTTAAGGCCTCACTTCCACCCTATCCCCGTAACCCATTGTCGGGATTCCGTGGACTCCTCTGGCCCCCTCCCCCCCCTCCACACAAACTGCGTAATAATTTTATTGACCGCATTGAAGAAGGCCTTGGCGACATAGATCGGTATGGATCAGAACAGTAAAAGGAACCTGAGCAGCACATTCATCTTGATCATCAGCCCCTCCCCACTGGGGAGTGTGTCCCAACTCTGTAGGTCTTTTTAACTTTCTCTGCAAGCTGGTCAGATTCCACTTGTGGATCTGTGTCCAATCATGGGCAACCTGTAGCCTCAGATAGCCAAATTTGCTTTGGGCTAGTTTGAATACTAGTCCCTCCAGCTCTGCCCTTCCCTTTTGGGTTCTCAAGGATGGCTTCAGTCTTGCTCAGGTTGAGTTTGTCGCCCGTAAAGGCTCAAAACTCTCTCTCAGGGGCTTCATGAACTCTTCCATGCTGCTTTGCAGGTCCGAGATGTAGAGGAGCAGGTCATCTGCAGAGAGTGGTTAGCACTGTTGCTTCACAGCTCAAGGGTCCTAGGTTCAATTTCCGGTTTGGGTCACTGTCTGTGCAAGTCTGCACATTCTCCCCGTGTCTGCATTGGTTTCCTCCGGGTGCTCCGGTTTCCTCCCAAAGTCTAAAGATGTGCAGATTAGGTGGTTGGCCATGCTAAATTTGCCATAGTGTGCAAAAAGGTTAGATGGGGTTACGGGGATAGGGTGGTGGTGTGGGCTTAAGTAGGGTGCTCTTTCCAAGGGCAGGTGCAGACTCGATGGGCCGAATGGCCAACTTTTGTTCTGTACTGTAAATTCTATGATTCTCTGCTTTCTGTCTCCTCTTCCAATTCCCTTCCAGCTTCTCGCCGCTCTGAGGGTGATCGCCAACAGCTCGATTGCCACGGTGAATAAGAGGAGGGACAGCGGGAACTCTGCCTTGTACCCCTGCAGCTGGAATTATTCAGAGCTGGTAGTGTTGGTCTGTACGTTCGCTTTGGGGGGGTTGTAGTTTAACGCATGAGGTGAACCCTGTCCCTAGACCAAACTGCCTTAGTACCTCTCTGAGGTACTTGCACTCGACTCAATCAAAGGCCTTTTCTGTGCCCTGGGAGATGTTCACTTCTGGTGTACTCTCCCCGGATGGGGTCAATATCACGTTTAGCAGTCGCCTGATATTCACTGTTAGCTGTCTACCCTAACAAAGACCGTCTGCTCCTCTGCGACCATCTCTGGTATTCAGTTCTCCAACCACTTAGCCAGGATTTTTGCAAGTATTTTCACATCCACATTGAGCAGTGAAATGAGCCTGTATGATAAACATTCCATTGGGTATTTGTCTTTCTTGGATATCAGCAATATGGTGGCTTGTGTTAGGGTTGGAGGCAAGGTGCCCCTCGTGAGCGAGTCTGTAAACATCGCCCGCAAGTGCAGGGCCAGTGCTGTCGCAAATTATTTGTAGAAGTCCACTGGAAACCTGTCGGGTCACAGTACCTTTCCCGCCTGCATGGAGCTGATGCTCTCAATAACCTCTCCCAGTTCTAGTGGTGCTTCCAGCCCCCTCCTCCTATCGTCCCCAACGACTGGCCTGTCCAGTCCATCGAGGAACCATTTAATCCCCGAGCCCCCGTCGACGGGCTCGGAGGTGTACAGTCCCCGGTAGAAAGCCGCGAATGCTTTGTTGACCTTTTTTGATTCAGCTACCAGTACACCTCTGCTATCCTTCACCTGCGCTATTTCCCTCGTGACTGTTTACTTTCTCAGCTGGTAAGCCAACAGGCAGCCAGCCTTGTCCCCATGTTCACAGAAGGTCCCCCGTGTCTGGTGGAGTTGGTGCACTGCTTTCCTGGTGGATAGCATTAAAGACCATTTGTAGCTTTTTCCTCTGCACCAGAGGTTCTACAGTTGGAACCTTCGAGTATCTTCTGTCGACCTCCAGAATGGAGTTGATCAGTTGTTGCCTAGCCTCCCTCTCTTTCCTGTCTCTACACGCCTTACAGCTGATAATTTCTCCTCTCATCACAACCTCCCAGAAAGTGGAAGGTGAGACTTCCCCGTTCCGGTTGTTAGTAATATGGCCTGTGATGTTTTCTGACAGAAGACCTTTTCGGCCAAGAGATCCGTCTCCAACCTCCATATGGGGCATTGGGCATGACCCATCTCCAACCTCATATCCATATAGTGTGGAGCGTGGTCATAGATTAAGGTACAAGGAAGTTTTATAATAAAAACAAAAATCTTGTCACTCAGATCACAATGGTGCCATCTATTTTAACACATGTTCCATCAGTGAAAGCTATATGGTGAAAGCATCTTTTAGGTGAAATGTTAACCTGTGACTCCTCCATATGCCCCCTCAGGATGAGCATTCGAAGAAGAGCAGGTGAGTTCTCCTGGTGCTCAAACCAACGTTTACTTCTCAACTGAAATCGCTGAAACCAATTATCTGGTCATTTATTGAATTTAGTTTGCAGAGCATTACTGTGCATAAATTGACTGTCACATCTGTCTACATTACAACAGTGGCTACACTTCAAAGCACTTTGTTGGCTGTGAAGTGCTTTGGGATGTTCAAAAATGAGAAATGTACTCAGATAAATGTGGTTATTTCTTTCTTTGGAAAAAATATATTTCCATTTTGATTGGGTTTTATGTAATTGTGATATGATGAGCATAAATGTTCTTGACAGTTCTGGAATCCACTGAGTATTATAAAAAGGCTGCTTGCTACAAAAGCAAAGTACCATGGATGCATGGAAATCTGAATAAGGACAGGAAATGCTGTGAAAACTCAGCAGGGTCCGGCAGCATCTGTGGAAAATGTGAACAGAGTTAATGGGCTGAATTTCCCTGGTCCTGCAGAGGCGAGTTAGGAGGTGGAAGCACGGTTGTAAGATAGCATTTTGAGTTGGCTATCTGATGCATTCTCGCCTCCAGGCAAGCTTGCCAGAAGTGGGGTCAGGAGACAGAGGCTTATGCCAGGCAGCCAATTTGTCTGATTAATGGACCAGTTGGGGGAATGGTGATGGTGTTGCCGGGATATTCCTGATGGCAGATGGACCCGCACTAAGGCAGGAGCCTGGCATGTAAGTGGAGGTGACCACGCCATGGATTGCCACGTTACCATCGACATTTCATCTCACTAACACCAACGTGGACATGCCGGGATGTGATGGCAGAGGCTGCAGTCAAAATCCATTCTATGGAAGGATTTCCACTCCACAATGATGGCCTGACTGCAGGTGTTCTTAAAAATAATTTTGACAGAGAGTGCCTCCATTTTGATGTGTCCTCGAGACTTTTGAGGTTGGGAACCTCTCCAGGTGGGCCTGCTGGTCAGATATCACTGCAGGCCTTCCTATTAGGCCTCCTTCTTTATGGAATGCCCGCCATTCTTAATTGGAGGGCACCTCTGAAGGTAACTTCTCACTTCACTGCCTTTCGGAAGATCGCGTCCGACATCCCACCAACAGCCAATTCTGGGTTCTCAACACGGAATTAAGGTCAACATCGGGATTGCAACCCAATCGGGAAAATTTTACCCAAGAGATTCTGATGATAGGCCACTGACCTGAAGCGTTAACTCTGTGCCTCCCTCCAAGGATGCTGCCAGACCCACTGAGTATTACCAGCATTTTCTGTTTCTGTATGAAACTGTCATTATTTACAACCAAAACCTCAATGTACACACTTGTCTCTTACAAACATTTACATTAGCCTTCGTCTTAAGGATAGAGGTGCATTCATATTATTTTGGGAAATATACATATGGGTTACACAGACAACTATTTCTCTTTGACATAATAATCTTGCAAGGTGAACCTCGCCCGTTTTTTACGCACTGCAATCATCAGTCAAATACCATTAAAAAATGCTACTGCAGTTTTGTCTCAGCGACTGATGTTGGGTAAAGAGTTTCAATTCTGACTACAGTTCTGTCAGGCTAAGTGGAACACACTATACCTTTCGAAGTAGGGAATGAATATTAGCATATCTGCTGACTTCTGATGGCCTCTAGGGAGCTTCAACCTGTAGCCGAATTGGAGGGGACCTGCTGAATTTCTCAGCATTCCACATCACTGGAGAAGCCTGGTGCCCATCAGAAATAATTGATGATGGAAAACCTCACAGCATAACACATGCAAAATAAATTTCATAAATGAGAGTTCTTTTTTAATTGTTAAGAGGTATCTTTAGGCTACCATCCTCTTTTAGAGGATAAGTGTATATTCATATAGTCAACCGCATTTGATTTCCCATATACTAACTCCTGGAAGAGAAATGATAGAATCTGCAATGATCCTTCTATAATGATGCAGCATTGTCCCTTTAATCAAATTATTCTCTGTCATAGTCAGCTCATTACTATGGTGTTCCCAAGCACCAATGTCCTATTCACTTTTGCAGAGCACAATCTGTTTGATGTTTTAATGGTCTGTTTAATACTGTGCATTGTTTATGGAAGCTAAAACCTGTCAAGTTCCAGAGCTAACTTGAATTTAAATGAAATCTCCAATGATTCTATGAAGGTTTCAGCCTGAATACTATTCAGTAATCAACATTAGAATGAATCTAAAATTTAAAAATGCTAGAAAAAGAGATACATGCAGCAGTGAAAAAGTACACCTGCAGCCACAGAGATTGATATTGTGAATTTGTTTATTTTAGTCTACACTTGGGAAATGGAACTAAAGAGGCGCAATAATGGCTTTAAGAAACAATGGGGACAAGAGGAGAGGCTCTTCTTTGCTCCTGTAATTAATAAAGTCAAATATTAATTAATTATACAGAATTGAGAAGCAGGTTCCTTGCAAGAATGAGAAAAGATGGATTTTGCATTCAGAACATTGATAACTTAAATTTTGCAAGGAGGCAAATAATCTGCATAGCTTGTTTTCCCAATGCTTTCTTCCAACCTGAAATATGTCTCTATCTTGTAATATATTGTACAAATCCATTATCTGTGAACTTTGAGGTGGATGACCAATATATATTACAAAAAATTGAAAAAGTAAAAGTTAGCAAAAAAATTTTTAAACATAGAAAAAAATTAACTGGGGAAAGCCAACTTTAGTGAGGCAAGAATGGATCTGGGCTGAAAGGATCTGGGTTGGCGTCACGATTGGCTGGCAAAATGAGTTCCATTGACGGGGATGTGCTGAGTAGTCGCACATCAGGACTCTTTTACCCAAAATAGCTCGCTAAAACAGGGAATAAAGTATCCCCTCACCTGAACTAATAATAATACAAGAGTGGATGCTGAACAATAGTAACTCCAGAGGGAGGAAGGAGACAGGAAACGGGAGAAACAAGAACTAAAGTATAGGAAGGAAGAGGCAAGGGCAATATAGCACAAGGAGGGTGAGGAGGACGGCAGAAGGGGAAACCAGATACTAGGCGAAGGGTAGACACACAGCCGAGACAGTGAAGGAAACACCACACCGCAGGAAAGCTAGCGACAGGAGCCATGGGTGAGAGGGGGGCCACAGCGTGTCTCCCACAAGGGGGTGGGGAGCACATGGCAATGGGGGGCACGTAACACCAATGGGGGGACAGTTCGGGAAGAAATGGGGGTAGGGGAGCAATGGGGGGGACAAGAACAGGAGGGGGGAGAGGGCAAGTGGGGTAAGAACCATAGGGGAAACATAGGGACAAGGGTAGTAAGGGCATTACACTGGCTACAACAGGCCACACATGGTGACTTAGAACACAAAGGCACTGCAAGCAGCCACTTTGGAGGCCCCCTGGACAAAGCAAAACCCCCTTCTCCCAGGTATATAACGTATACACCCGGAATGACTTTTTTGTAGTGGGGAAATCAGTGCTTCCAGGGCCGATGAGCAGAATATTCCGCGATCATAATCTCCGATCATGCTCCACATTAATGGATGTGAGGTTGGAGACGGTCCGAGCCCACTGCCCCCCCTGGATGTTGGACACAGCCCTCCTGGCCGACAGGACTTTCTGCGAGAAAATATCCATAGGCCATTGATAAGTATGTTACTAATAACCAAAACGGGGAGGTCTCACCCTCCTGCTCTGGGAGGCACTGAAGGCTGTGATTAGGGGTGAAATTATTGCCTCCAAAGCACAAAGAGGTAGGGAACAGAGGGTGGCTAGGCAACGGGGAGGCGGTGGCATAGTGGTATTGACACTGGACTAGTAATCCAGAGACCCAGGATAATGATCTGGGGACCCAGGTTTGAATCCCACTCAATTTAAACTCAATAAAATATCTGGAATTAAAAGTCCTTGAAACCTTTGTCGATTATTGCAAAAACTCATCTGGTTCACTAGCGTCCTTTAGGGATGGAAATCCTCCATCCTTAACTGGCCTGGCCTACATATGACTCCAGATCCACAGCAATGTGGTTGACTTCCATGACCACTGAAGGGCAATTAGGGATGGGAAATAAATGCTGGCCCAGCCAGTGACGCTCATGTCCCATAAAATTCATTAATAAATACCCTGAGGTGGAATTCTAAAAGGAGGTGTGGAAAGAGCTGCTCACACATAAAGGAGCAAGTCTTTAGAGCTTTTCCCAAGAGACACACCACTCAGTTAAATATCCCTCCTTGACTGAGAGGTAATTTGATAGAGGCATTCCAAATCATGTGGGGTCTGAATAGAGTAAATAGGAGTAACATGTTCCCAAAGGATCATAAATGAGAGGGTACAGATTTAAGGTAACCTGCAAAAGAGGCAAAAGTGATATGAGAAAAAACTTTTTCACGCAGCGAATGACTAAGGTCTGGAATGCATTGCCTGAGAGTATGGTGGAGGAGGGTTTAATCAAAGAATTCAAAAGAGAATTAGACTGTTATCTGAAGAGGAATAATATTCAGGGTTGTGAAGAAAAGGCAGGAGAATGGCATGAAGTAAATTGCTCACTCAGAAAGCAGGTGCAGACACAAAAGGTTGAATGGTCTCCTGTTCTGTAAAAGTTCTGTGATATTTTTGAATTTCTTGTCAAAATTTCTAAAATTATCTTTTTTGATTGTCTTAACTACTTGTATTTTAGTATTTGCTCTTATTAAATTTCCTGTTTTTCCCCAACTCTCGTTTCTCACAAGGTCACAGCATAATTTCAATAACATTTGAAGATGATAAATTCTCTTCAGAGACTGTGTTAGAAGTATGGTTAATCTTATAACAAATCTCAGAAAGACTATTAGTAAAAATGAATAATATGTATAACTCCCTATTGTATTAATTAATCTGAGCAGTCTACCATACTATTAACTATCAATTTAAAAAAAAAAAAATTCTCAATAATTTTCTTTTCTCATCAAACTGAGAATCCCACTGGTGAGGAATAAAATATTTTCCACTTGCACACCAGTCACAACACATACTGGAAAATGGATGAAAAATCAACAACAGCAGACTTTTAATCATCCAATATGCGCTGATATCGAAATCAGGAGTTCAAAAAACAATCCATAGGCCAGTACCCAGCATTTCCAGGTCAGACTTAGCAGAGGAGGGATGCGGAATACAGCTACCTCAACTGTGCCCCATAAATGTACCCTAATCACTAGTGTGCCACTTTGGTATTTCAATTTTCCAGGTCTCAGCAGCACTTATAGCCTCTCTGAATGAGACTGCCACTAATGTCACATTAGACATAATTTCAGTGAGTTGCATCTAAATATACTAGCAACTGGGTCAAAATTGCTCAAACTTTAAAAGCCAGCAGGGAGAAGTGACTTTTCTCCTGCCAGTATAGACTTAAGTTCAAACCAGGATCCAAAATATGTAAGAACAGAATATACCGAACCTTTCCACGAGCATATAATAATATCTTTGACAATTGTATATTTTGAACAGGTTGAAATAAATAGATGATCATCATACAATGACTAAAATGGAAATGATTAATTACTCTTTATTTAACAAAAATAAAAACCGTGAGACCAGTACTGATTAAAATGTTCAAACTTTGCAGATTTAGTGTGTTTATGTGCTGACCATCTATTTTGGGAGTATCAGATCATTTTATCTTTCCATTTTCCACACAGAATGTGTTTGACAGACATTCTGAACAATTTACTTGGGTCAAAAATAATTGTTCAATTTCCATAGAATCCCTACAGCGCAGAAGGAGGCCATTCGGCCCATCAAGTCTGCCCAGACCCTCCAAACACGCACCCTACCTAGGCCTGGCCCACCCTCCCGCCCCCATCTAGGCCACATCGCACCACCCAGCCCACCCCTCCCTTCCCCCAACCTTATCCCCATAACCCCACCTAACCTGTACATCTCTGAACTGCGGGAGGAAACCGGAGCACCCGGAGGAAATCCACACAGACACTGGGAGAATGTGCAAACTCCACACAGTCACCCAAGGCCGGAATCAAACCTGGCTCCTGGAACTGTGAGGCAGCAGTGCAAACCACTGTGCCACCCTTATTAATTGTCCCTCATATTTATTTGGTTTAATTTATTATGACAGATGAATGGTGTGTCCTGTAACCATTCTGGGATTCTCTGATTTGAATGATGCAATATAAATGTAATTGTTCCCATCTCAGAATTTATTTTCCACATGGGCAACGAGGTTCAAAAGTATCAATAAAATTATCGAGGAAATAAAATGTGTTTCCAGATTTGGCTTAATAGTGAAGAAGCACCTGGTTGAGACTGCTGCATCTCATTAATCAGCAGTTTCAAATTTTACAGTGGGCCCCATACAGTGAAAATGTAATTGTACAATGGGAGGTGTCATGGGAGTGTCCCTTTAAGAAATGTTTTTGTCTTATCGCATGGCTTCAGTGATGTCATTGTGCGGATGGGACTGGGCTGTGGCTCTGGGAGTTGGTTTTACTTTTGCTTTGGGTTTGGAGCTGGTTTGTGGCTCTGGGTTTTTACTTTCGTTTTCACATTTTGGCTGCTGGAGACTCAGACAGAGAAACATTTTGGCCTGTCTCTCTATTTTCAATTTTAAAGAGTTATTCCAAGGAAGAAACCCAATGATTATAGTTACCTACAGTTTTGGTAAAAAGGAGTTTTGGATTCATGGGATCTTGTTTTTGAATTGGAACAGTTAAGGAGGAATGTATTAAGGGTTATACATAGATTACTGTAGCTGTGCAGGGTCTTTGTTTGTAGTTGATAATAATTCTTACTGTGTGTGTTTATGCAGATGTTAACTAAATTCATAGAATGAAGCTTGTTTTTTGATTTAAAATGGCTAACCTGAAGACAGGCTCTTGTGCTCATCGTAACCAAAACCAATAAACAGTTATAGGTCAGGTGAACTCCACAATATACTTTGGTGTTTTCTAAACCCTGGCCCATAACAGAGGACATAAGCAGAAAATTAACTAGGTTCACATGGGATTGAAGGTAGGTAAATTTGTAGACAACTGGCATAGATACCTATCAAATATAGTTAGTACAGCAGAGATCAAGAAAGAAAATGAATGAATGTCTGATCAAAAACAAGACCATCAACTCCAAAGAGACAAATAAAGTTCTGGCAGCCTTTTACATTGTGCTTGTCTCCAAATTAACAAACTGCACAAAAAGCTTATAAAGGAGCAAGAGACCAAGACCACTGAAATGAAGAAAGAATGAAGGATAATTTGGAAAGACACTGTCAAAGTAACCACTTCCAATAAAATGAATGAAGACCAACTGGAACTCAAAGACTGTGTGCACCTCAGCCATCATTCAAAATATAGGCTTAATCTATGCCTATCAGATCAATGATTAATCTCTTCTCTGATGACCATATTGCAAGGGTCAAGTGGGCAGTCTGAGCTATTCAGACAAGCAGAACTTACTGCTAGTAGTGAGAAGGTGCTTTCCATTCTGTAGAAAACCATCACCTGCTTGGATGAGTGAAAGCTTATAGAGGGTCGAGGATGACAGGCTAGCCAGGATACCATTGCAATAGCCCAGTTTAGATGTGTCAAAACACATGGTTTTCAGAAACATGTGTGCAGAGGCCAGGTGGAGGTGGGTGATGTTACAAAGGTGGAAGCAGATGGTCTTTATAATGCAGAGGATACAAGATCAGAAGCTCAATATGGATCAATTAGACCATACACATTGTAGAATTCTTAACAGCCTAGGGCAATGAACATACAAACATACAAAATAGGTGCAAAAGTAGGCCACATGGCCCCTCAGGCCTGCTCTGCCATTCAATAAGATCATGGCTGATCTGATTGCATTGAGTTCCACATAACCATCTATCCTGATAATCTTTGATTCCCATTCCCAAAAATAATCTATCTACTTCTGCCTTAAAATATTCAGTGACCCGGCAGCTACCACCTCCTAAAGCAGAGAGCTCCAAAGTCGCACAACGCAGGCAATTACAGCACATTCAAAACTGGTTGGGCCGGCATGGTGGCACAGTGGTTAGCACTGTTGCTTCATGGCGCCGAGGTCCCAGGTTCGATCCCGGCCCTGGATCACCGTCCATGTGGAGTTTGCACATTCTCCCAGTGTCTGCATGGGCCTCACCCTCACAACCCAAAAGATGTGCAGGGTAGGTGGATTGGCCATGCTAAATTGCCCCTTAATTGGAAAAAAACAATTGTATATTCTAAAAAAAAAATTTTAAATAAAGAAAATAATTTGTGACTGGTTGACAGTCAAGCCGCTGGCACAAAATTAGTGGAATTTTGGCGGATTGCCTATTTAATTCTTTTATGCAACAAAAAAGCTCAGAATTTGTGAAGCAGGCAACCTCTCCTTGATCCCATGTACTTCAGTAGGAAGGAAGATCATCAATGTTACACGAACGCTATGTGTCCATGCATATTTAAAGCCCTTATTGTCAATAAGTCCTTATTTACATGGAAAAACCATTGCAGTGGTCAAAAAGATGTTCAAAAGTGCTTTAAGTAATTTTATCGGACTGCTATGGCTTGCTTTTGGTGGATATTTGCTGAATGCTGATTTTTGATTGGAATCTTTTTTAAATCACTGATTATAGATTTAATTCCTTTTCGCTACATAGTGATCAGCTGCTCTGCACCTGCTCTCTGGCTGTTTTATCAGTAAAAAAAAATTCAGTCAATCAAATGCCAAAATCTGAATGACCCACACAGTGTGATGCCCAAGTATCTGTTTGGTGAAGTCACTCTGGGTAAATGAAGCCTCCCTGCCTGGCGATACCTTCCACCGCATTGATCCCTCTGCCCATACACATCACAGCTCATAAAACTGGACCTGCCCCAAGCTACAGAATATGTGTGATTCCTGCAATTGCACTTGCTCAGAGACTTTCTTGTATTAACTGGCAGATTGTCAAGCATCGCAGGAAGCAAAGTCATATTTCTGATTTTATTGCATTTTTCTGAGAGCTTTATAAAAAAATATCCTCACCGAGACCTCCTTGTATTTTTCTGTTTCTTTAAATGCATTCCTATGCCATCAGTATGAATCAGGTTAAAAATGGCATATCTTCCCAGACTGCAAGTTCAACATGCTGTGCCTAATGTGTGTAAATGATGGTTTAATGAATTGAAACTTTAATTTTCATACTTAAAGAAGAGCTATATGATGCATTTCCCCAGAACCTCAATTATTTATAATGTTGTATGTTCATTTTATTTTTTAGGCATGAGATTACAAAATACGAAAACGAAAGGACAGCACTGAATACAAAAGTACACCAGTGTGCAGGGATCCCCAGTATATTTGCCCTCTTGAGTTAACAGCGACTTCCCTGGCTGCATCATGCGAGCAGAATAGTTAATGGCCACATTCCCAAAGGTATGCTCTATGGTGAACTTGCTATTGGCACGAGACCAAGAGACCACCCATGTTTGTGATACAAGGGTATCTGAAAGCAAGACCGGGATTGAAGTGGATGCATGAGAAGGCTTTGCTGCTGAACAGACTGTCTGGAAAAAGGTAGACGACAAAAGAAACAACCAGAATGTGGTAAAGACAGCGCAGCTAAAGGAAAAAAAAATCAGTCGTCCTCAAGCCAATGCCATTCATCTGTGCCAGCTGCAAAAGGGATTGCCACTCACCGATTGGCCTCTAGAGCCACAACAGACCATGTTCAATACAGAAGTAACATGGAACTTGGACCCTTGGCACAGTCCATCGCTTCCCAAGATGGATGGGTGCCGACGACTAATGAGATTTTCAGGAAATCTGAGCATAGCTGAACAGAAACTGGAATGGGTGCAATTACTGGGTTGCACCCATAGTGAAAGTTCCAGGTCAGGGAGTGTGATACATTAAAGCACACATGTAGAATAAGTAATTTTCTATCCATGATCATGAATGACACTGCAATGAGCTTGCCGAATTTATGCTCTGCAATAAAATATTGTGATTAGGCCAGTTGGGAACAATTGTGGATTATCTGTGAAATGGAAATGGTCAAGGTTGAATAGTATTTAATGGTAATGTTAGATGGATCTCTTGGGGCTGGAAATTTCTCAGTATTATTTTTGACCCACATCAAATTCCTAACAGGATAACAACTTTATTAAAACATTGCACACAGGAATTTGATCTAAATGTGTTAACTAATGTGCTAAAAATAGGACACAGAAAAATTTCAGCCCCTTGATGCCTTCTTTCAATTATATTCTAAGGTCAGAGAATAATAATATCGTGAGCGTTATCACTGTCAAAATTTTACCTGGAGTTTTCTAATGTCTTCAGCAGATTAATTAAATTGGTGGTTTAAGGTACAAAGGGAATGTTGGACCAAGCAGAAAAGTGGATTGAACCTTTTTTTATTCTTTGTTTTCTTACACAATAGCTTGCTCAATTCCATCCCACCGATTGTGATTTTAAAATAATAAAAGGGTGGTCAGCCTGCCCATGGCCAATTGAAGCCCTTAAGTGGCCAATTGTTTTTTGCATTCAAGGGCTTCACTGGGTGCTTCATCATTTTTTTCGTCGGTGATGGGGAGGATGATTGTTTGTGGGCGAAGTGCAAATCAAGTGAGCTGCTTTGGCCAGAATGGTGTTGAGCTTTTTCAGTGTTGTTGCAGCTGCTCTCATCTTGTGGCCATTGCATTTATATGGCTAGTCCAGTTCAGTTTCTGGTCAATGGTAACCCCAGGATGTTGTTAGTGGAGGATTCAGTGGTGGTAATGCCATTAAATGTCAAGGGCCAATGATTAGATTCTCGCACTTTTATAGCATGAATGTTACTCACCACTTATAAGCCCAAGCCTGGGTATTGTCTAGTTTTGTCATGGACTGCTTTAGTATCTAAAGAGTTGTGAATTGTGTTGATCATTTTGCAATCATCAGCGAACATCCCCACATCTGATCTCATGATGGAAGCGAGGGCCATTGATGAAGCAGCTGAAGATGGTTGCGCCTAAGAGACTACCCTGAGGAACTCCTGCAGTGATGTCTCGGGACTGAAAAGATTGATCTCCAATAATTACAGCCATCTTTCTTTGTGCTGGGTGCAATTGCCACTGAAGAGCTTTCTCCTGCTGCTGCTGGTGTTTTACCATCAGCAGGGTATTTCCACACCACAAGTGGCAAGGCCGCCAGGTAAACCTTGGCAGCTTGGCTGCAGCCTCGGGACGGGGGAAGAGATGTCTGTCCCAATTTATTCAACACCACTGATCCCACAATTGTGGCCTTCCCCCACTCACTGGGACCAGTCAGGCAAGCTCTAGGCAGGTGCCAGCAACGCGGCTTCAACTGATGTTTACATTCAGTCTCCTCCATGGTTCCTCCTGGGGAACTCCAGCATTGGTTACCATTTCCTGTGGCATTGCTGAGGCAGGACCTGCCGGCTACATGACTGGCTGGTGGCTATCTGAGGTGGGACATCTGAGGGAGGATGGTATGACCGTAGACACTTAACTGCCTCATGCCCACAAATATCTGACCACAGCTTCCTGATGTTGTGGAGGTCGGGGTGGCAGAGTGCAGGAGTGAGGGGGGTGTCTGAGGTGGGGGGGGGGGGGGGAGTATTTTGTGTTTGCCTCGACAAAAACTTCCAACCAATATGCTTTTTATGGTGATGTCAACTCAGAAATAAATCTTGATCAGGATTGCAGAGAGAACTTCTCAACTCTTTTTCAGTTGAGTGCTATGGGATCCTCTACAAATCTACCATCCATTTGACGGGTTTCAGTTTAACATCTTATCCAAGGGTTGGTACCTCAAACAGTGCAGCACTCCCTCAGTACTGCATTGCCAGCCTAAATTATGTGTTCAAGCTTTTGGAGTGAGATTTGAAATCATAGCATTCTGAGTGAGAGATGAGAATGCTGCCAGTGAGCAAGTGCTGTCACAGATGAGAGGTCGTCCGTGAAATGTTATCATCCCTTTTTCATCCAGATGCAGCAATTAAAACGTTCTGCTTTTATTTTTGCTTCCACTATTATTTCTCCATAATTTAGCATGCATAGCTTGAGACCAATCCTTAAGACTAAATTTGTAAACCTAGAGAGAGCTACTGGAATACCATGCTGAGTCCACAATAGGAGATCTATGTCTCACTAGCTCATAAGACTGTTGCAGGGTCTTTCAATACTGATGTGCTTTTGTGCACAGATTGTGCAGCAAAGTTATTTGACATGTAAATCTGTTCATTATTGGCCCCTAAGTGGTGGTTGGGGGGTGGGTGGGGGTGTGTGTAGGGAGAGCCTGCAATGTTTTTGACTTTGTGCATTGTCGTAATCCTGTGCATATGCAATAGGTATTAGAGCTCAGCCTGCTTTCTGCTTTTCAGGAATCAGAAACAATTTTTTGTAGCATTGACCAAGAACCTTAAATGTGTTGCACTGACGCAGTATATTTGTGCAGTAGAACCCCCAATATATGTGTAAGCAAATGTCCCCTGACGTCCCGGTGGTGCAATGTTTCAAAGAAAGCTGTGCATCTGCATAGAAATCTGAAACTTGTGTGCAGTGCAACAAATGTGCCACACACAATAAATTTGTGGGAACACTGGTGCAGCAGCAGCAAGTCAGAGGAATGTTCCAGCCCACTTTGCTGTTTTAAGAATTGCTTTTAGTGGTTTGTTGTCATTGGCATAACAGAGAATAAGGAGCAAACGTAAGGACTGTTTGCCAGGAATGGCAAATGGCACAAAAAGCATTCTGTCCATATCTGCTGATATAAATTCACTATACCTCCAGACACAGTCACACTTTCCTGGAAGGAGAACACTGAACCAATCTTTTATTTCCTGCCAGGCTTGTTATTCCAGCTACTGCTCCAGTCAGATCTCTTCTGTCCTATACAGAATGTTTTTTCCTCTGCTGCATCCTTAGTGTCTGCAACACCAAAGCAAGAGGCTCATGGGCAAAACGGTTCCGGTTGGGCGGCACGTGGGGCAGTGGTTAGCACTGGGACTGCAGCGCCGAGGACCCGGGTTCGAATCCCGGCCCTTGGTCACTGTTCGTGTGGAGTTTGCACATTCTCCCCATGTCTGCGTGGGTTTCACCCCCACATACCAAAGATGTGCAGGTTAGGTGGATTGACCAGGCTAAATTGCCCCTTAACTGGAAAAAAAAATATTTGGGTAAAAATAAAAGGTTCCGGTTTGCTGGAAGTTCACAACACTAAGTTTCTTCTACTTCCCCCAATAGTTCAAGTAACCGCTGAAGATATTTAAATACTGCCCGGCTGCTTCTCCATTGGCCAGTCTGAGAAAGGCAATACTTATAAATGCTTTGTGCCTAAATAACTTAAACAATGATGATTTTAAAGACTTCAAAATCAAAGTATTTTTTTAAAAAGAGAAAAATAAGAGCTGAATTTTAACTTAATGATACACCAGGGAGTGAGAAACCTGTTGGTACGCGGGAAACACAGAAGTAAGTGCAATGAATTTTAACCCAGCCACTGTACCAACATATTATTTCCAGATTTTCCAACCAATTAAATTGAGTGGGCATGAACATGGCTCACATGAGATGAACTCAACTGTAGTTAAAGATACATTGCAAAAATGAAATTAAAAAAAAAATTTAGAGTACCCAATTAATTTTTTCCAATTAAGGAGCAATTTAGCTTGACCAGTCCACCTATCCTGCACATATTTGGGTTGTGGGGGCGAAACTCCATGCAAACACGGAGAGAATGTACAAACTCCACATGGACAGTGACCCAGGGCTGGGATCAAAACTGGGACCTCGGCGCCGTGAGGCAGCAATGCTAACCACTGCGCCACTGTGCTGCCCTGCAAAAATGTAATTTGATGGATTCTAGGACTGGATTTAATGGGGCACCATGCCCCCAGGACACCCATGATTCCGATGGCTGCCCCACAGCAATTTAACATTGGGAGCAATGATAATTACTTTCAGGTGACTGATGTCCATCTGAGAAAAGAAATTCCTCTTGATCTCCAGGATATTGTGTTGCCTCCCTGGTGCCAAGGTCATGGATGTCTCTGAGTGGGTACAGGGGACCCTGGAATGGAGGGCAAACAGACAAATGTCATTGTCCACATTGGTGCAAATGACATAGGCAGGATGGATAATACTGTTTGATTGATGTTGAGATGCCAGCGTTGGACTGTGGTGAGCACAGTAAGAAGTCTTACAACACCAGGTTAAAGTCCAACAGGTTTGTTTCGAATCACTAGCTTTCGGAGCACTGCCTCTTCCGACTCACCTGACGAAGGAGGAGTGCTCCGAAAGCTAGTGATTCGAAACAAACCTGGTGGATTTTAACCTGGTGTTGTAAGACTTCTTACTGTGCTGTTTGATTGGGCTGATGTTGAACCTTGATATTGCAGTACGAACAAAGAACATTAGACTTTGTTTTATAAACAAAGCTATTTATTACTAACACTACAAGAACAAATTACTAAACTGTCTAAGATTAATACATTTGGAAATAATGGTCAAACACTAACTTCCACAAAGATACTACAGAGCTACTCTAATATGTGACTGCTACAAACTCCTTACCAACACCTTCTCCTGGAACTCATGGAGTGTCCGGGTCACATGTCTGCATACTCACACTACCCGGTGGTCGGATACTGGAACTCGGATGTCCCGAGGCGTGGTACATTGGCGAGACCATGCAGACGCTGCGACAATGGATGAACGGACATCGCATGAAAATCGCCAGGCAGGAATATTCCTTCCAGTCGGGGAACACTTCAGCAGTCAAGGGCATTCAGCCTCTGATCTTCGGGTAAGCATTCTCCAAAGCGGCCTTCAGGACATGCAACAATGCAGAATCGCTGAGCAAAGAGCAGCACGATGGCGCAGTGGGTTAGCCCTGCTGCCTCACGGCGACGAGGTCCCAGGTTCGATCCCGGCTCTGGGTCACTTTCCGTGTGGAGTTTGCACATTCTCCCCGTGTTTGCGTGGGTTTTGCCCCCGCAACCCAAAAGATGTGCAGGCTAGGTGGATTGGCCACGCTAAATTACCCCTCAATTGTAAAAAATGAATTGGGTACTCTAAATTTTTTTTAAAAGAATCGCTGAGCAGAAACAGCCAAGTTCCGCACACATGAGTACGGCCTCAACTGGGACTTTGGATGCATGTCTCATTCCAGCTAAATTTTTGTTCAAAGACTCCCAATGTAGTATTGAATTGGCTCAGAGTACGCCAAGGTTCTTCCAATAGCATGAGGAGATAATCTAGTGAGCAGTGGAGTTATTCAGTTGGGACGCCCAAAGTTAGACCAATTTTAACTGATTTTCATGTTTCATAGCCATTTTATGAAGTACAAACTCTCTTTTCCCTTTCCTCTCTATCTCTTTCTTTTTCTTTGTTTCTTTCTTCTCCCTCCTTTTCTTTTTATTCTCTATCTCTTTCTTTGTTTCTTTCTCTTTCTCCTTTTCTTTTTCTCTCATTGCATATTCAAGCTGCTTTAATTCTTTTCCATGTAAAAATCTGCAACTACGGCTTTGCCATTTCTAATGAGTCAGAATGTATCTCAGGCAAATTTAAATGCTCAGCTACCACTGTAAGTACCTCATCTTTTCGCATTTTGCCAGGCAATGTTAACTGCAATGCTTTTGCCAAATCTAACAGTCTGCTTTTAGTCTCTGTCCGTAAGGTATTGCGTGTTACCGTGTCCACCCCCAAAAACTCCTGAGCCTCTGAAAGAGTCATTGTCCACAACACTCTCCTGATTTAAACTAAAATACCACACCTGAAAAGCAACCATAATATGCTCACCCCTCACTGTCTTTAAGTTAGTTAAGCCAATCCAATTGATAGACTTTTATCCCGCTCGAGCCCCCAATTGTTATGGGTCCGGGTTTACAGAACCCCAAAGTGTTTCATGGAGCTCAACCGACCCACAACTTTTAATAAATTGCGGTGTGGGAAGCGCACGGCGTGCTCTCCAGGTGTGATACAGCAGAAATGGACAAATGGTTTGTAAAACAAAACAATGTTTATTCTATGAACTCAAGTTTCCCTTTTTAAAAAGAAACATTGAATATCTTAACACCCATTACTTCAAAGATAACCCCAAAAGACTACAACACTAAATAATCCTTCAAATTGTTCCTTTAAACATCCAAAAGACTTGAAACCTTCAAAAATAAGAACACATTAGGTTACATTCAATATAATTATAGTCTTTGGATTGCAGACATCAACAGACCAACTCTGTGTTTCTTCCTGCAGCTCTCAGCAAAAAACACAGACACTCCCAGCTGCGTTCTCAAACTGAAACTCAAAAAAGCGGAAGTGAGCTCAGTTCCCCCCACCCTCTGCCATCACTTCAGTAATATGATCAGCTGAATTTCTTAAAGGTACATTGCTTAACCATCCATTTCTTAAAGGTACTCTCACATGGCACCACGCTACGTCAAATTCCTTATTTCATCTATGGGGGTGGGTTGGTTGCATCGCAAACTGTTTGGCGCCTGGCGTGGTTCTATTTTTTGGCCTCTCCCTCTATCCTCCGGCCTCATTTCACTTGACTGAGAGCACAATGAAGCTGGAGAACCACGCCCTCTATGCCCAGTTCCAGGGGTGCTTGGCAGGGTGTTTTCAGTGGATTCAGTGCTGAAATTGACACCAAGAAGGCTGCACTTAGGCAGTTTTCCTGCACTGGGGAGCTCAGTTTAACGATCTAGATGACGGGACTGGGGGCATTCTGGCTAAGTTTGCCGAATATACAAAGATAGGTGGAGGGGCAGGTAGTATGGAGGAGATGGGGAGGCTGCAGAAAGATTTAGACAGTTTAGGAGAGTGGTCCAAGAAATGGCTGATGAAATTCAACGTGGGCAAGTGCGAGGTCTTGCACTTTGGAAAAAAGAATAGAGGCATGGACTATTTTCTAAACGGTGACAAAATTCATAATGCTGAAGTGCAAAGGGACTTGGGAGTCCTAGTCCAGGATTCTCTGAAGGTAAACTTGCAGGTTGAGTCCGTAATTAAGAAAGCAAATGCAATGTTGTCATTCATCTCAAGAGGCTTGGAATGTAAAAGCAGGGATGTACTTCTGAAGATTTATAAAGCATTAGTTAGGCCCCATTTAGAATACTGTGAGCAATTTTGGGTCCCACACCTCAGGAAGGACATACTGGCACTGGAGCGGGTCCAGCGGAGATTCACACGGATGATCCCAGGAATGGTAGGCCTAACATACGATGAACGTCTGAGGATCCTGGGATTATATTCATTGGAGTTTAGGAGGTTGAGGGGAGATTTATTAGAAACTTACAAGATAATGAATGGCTTAGATAGGGTGGATGTAGGGAAGTTGTTTCCATTAGCAGGGGAGACTAGAACCCGGGGGCACAGCCTTAGAATAAAAGGGAGTCACTTTAGAACAGAAATTAGGAGAAATTTCTTCAGCCAGAGAGTGGTGGGTCTGTGGAATTCATTGCCACAGAGGGCGGTGGAGGCCGGGACGTTGAGTGTCTTTAAGACAGAAGTTGATAAATTCTTGATTTCTCGAGGAATTAAGGGCGATGGAGAGAGTGGGTAAATGGAGTTGAAATCAGCCATGATTGAATGGTGGAGTGGACTCGATGGGCCGAATGGCCTTACTTTCGCTCCTATGTCTTATGGTCTTAAGTTTGCCAGCGGGACCAACTCCTTACAGTTTAGCGCATAATTTCAACAGCTGCCTCAATCTCTAAACCCACACTTTCAGGTGGCAGGGGGAGGTGTGGGTGAAGCACACCTCTAATGATGCACCCCTTCACCCCGAACCTTTTCTTGTCCCTTCAAACTCCCCCTCACCCCCATTGCATGGGCCTGCAGGGCCTGGTCCACAGCAGTGCCAACCTGGTACCTTGGCACCTGGTACACTGGCATGGTGTCAGGCTGGCAGTGCCAAGGTGCCGGAGGTAGTGCCAGGGTACTACCTGCCATGTCTTCCCCGGCCCCTCAGTTGTCAGCTTTGACAAAGAGTCATCCAAACTCAAAATAGTAGCTCCCTTTTCTCTCCATGGATCCTGTCAGACATGCTGAGATTGTCCAGTATTTTCTCTTTTTGTTTCAGATTCCAGCATCTGCAGTAATTTGCTTTTACCCTCAGTTGTCATTATGTTCTAACTTTGCTTTCATTGGTGAGTTCCAAGGAGCCTGGTGAACCTATGCATCTACAGCTAAACTGAAAGAAAACAAGTTAAAATCACTGTGATTGCTTATAAGCAACCAAATGCAACCAGTTAAGTGTAGAATTTGGTATTTTGGAACTGGCTTCCTTATCCACTGTCAATTTCCCAGTTTGAAGCCTCCACCTGACCTCAAATCCATGACATCCTGCAAGGCAAATTCACTCCAGCTTGCCAGACATAAAAGTCAAGTAGATGTCGTCCTCCTGTGTTTGTCCTTGCTACTTTTTGTTGAACAAATTTTGAATAATGCAGCAGTTTCTATTCTCTGTGTGTTTTGTGTCACCGAAGTGATTCAACTGAAGAATATGTCGATTGTGCACTTAATAGATGCCTGTATTTATTTATTAATTCATACAAGGAATACATCCAGTGAAAAATGGCTCATGTTATGATTTTAAAAATCTGTAATTAAATCGTTGAAGAAGAATTAATTAGTTCCCAGCCACACCCAGTAGCTGGTAGAACAGGCCAAAAAAAAACGCCTATTTCCAAAAGCTTTCATGATACACGAAATTTAATAAACTAAATCAAATTGTAAATGAGAAACCTGTTGTGTTATGGTTCTTTGTGTAGCATAAGCTGCTTCCTTAATGTAAGCTCTGGCAAAGGAAGGTTCAGACTTGGAGATAGGTTTAACACATTTATTGAACAGTTAATAATTCTCCTACTTGAGTTCGACTCTGCTGCTAATCTTGCTATAGTAACTCAGTCTAACTAACCAGTTTGCTCTAAGCCATGCGGTGGGTGTGATGCTTCTGATCTGCCCCTGTCCTTCTCTCTGAGTGTCGCCTGTGGAAAGAGCAAGAGCATGTGTGCCCTGTCCTTTTATATGGGTTGCCCCTTATGGTAGTGTCACCTCTGGGTGTCTTGACTGCCCATTGGTCATGTCATGTTCATTAGCTGTATGTCTGCATGTCATGATGTCTCTGGTGCTCCCTCTAGTGTTTACTCAGTCCTAGTGTATCTACATTAACCCCTTGTGTATTCACAGTGATGCATATCACCACATCCCCCTTTTTTGTGTTACTTATTTTCTGTACAGTGTTAAAGAAAATTGAACAAAATAGGTAGATAAGTGATGACATGTACAAATCATGATGACAGTGATGATTATACAACACCAAATAATATGTATGAGTGCAAAGTTAATATGGTTGAGTGGCTCTCTTGTTTTGTTATTGAAGTGTCGATGTTGATGTTGTCATTTCCTTGTGAACGCCATCAGTGTCCCTGTGCTTAAGGAACCAAGAAGTCATCAGGAGGTGTTCAAATGGTCAAATCACATCGTTGTCTAATTTGGACTCTTTTTTTCTATGCTTGTGGTAGCGATGCAGTGTGTCATCTGTGTTGTCCGACCTGGACTGTTTCTTGTGATTGTGATATTGATGCCGTATGTCAGCTGCCTTGAAAGCTGGTCTCCTTGTTTGTAGTGTAGCAAACATGAATTTGTAAGATGCATTGTCATGCCATGGTATGTCTGTACTCTTGCCAGTGTGAGGAGCTGTGCTGTTACATTGTCCTGCATTTGCAGAGTTGTACCATGTCGTACCAGTCGTTGTTCCAGTGTTGTTGTTTTTGTCGTGCTTGTGGTTGACATTGGTGCCTTTGGTACGCTTCTTGTTGTTGTCTTTGTTGTTGCTTTTGTAGGTTTTGTTGTTGTGGTTGTTGCGCTCAATGACCACACCGAGTGGAGAATTTGACTCATAAAGTTACTTGTGTCAGTGTCCTTTGTGGCACCTGCTGTCTCACTGAGCGTGCCGTCTCTGATTCCTCGGCGCTCCCCGTCTGGAGTCATGTCCGGTTCACTTGAATCATCTTTGGCCTGTCGATGCTCCCTGTCTGGAGTCCTTTCTGGTTCACCTGAATCAGCTTTGGTTTCTTGACACTCCCTGTCCTGAGTCATTTCAGGTTCACTTGAATCATCTGAGATGTCTTGATGCTCCCCGTCCGGAGTCAAAACATTCAGGAATGCATTTCCTTGTGGAGAGGCTCGAGTGGATGAGGTTTGAATTAATGTGGTGCCACTGGAGTCACCAGTAGCCTCACTTTGATTGTCGAGTGCCTCTGTACATACTAGCTGAGATCTGTCAGTCTCGCTGAGATGTCGCACATCTTGTATGGGAATTGTGATGCCTTTGTCACTTGTCGCACATACAGTGGGTAGCCCTTCAGTGTCTTCTGGTCAGTTAGATGAGCTGGGTAGGCTGTCAGAGTCTTCTTCTGGTGGCTCAAATAAACTGGGAAGACTGTCATAGTCTTTTTGTTGTTCACGTGAGCGTGGTAGACTGTCATAGTTGTCATGCTGTGCACTTGAGCATGGCAGACTTGCATCATCTGCTGCTGGTTGCTCAGATAAGGTTGCTAGACCTTCATGGTCTTGTTCATGCAAGGACTGCGCTCTGGAGTCTTGCGTTGCTTCCATCGTGGAGTCTGTCAACGAGCTCACTGTGGAGGCTTGTACCGCTCTCTCTGAGAAGTCTGGCATCGTTCCCTGTGTGGAGTCATGCAGTGGTCTCGCTGTGGAGTCGATCTGTGCACTCTCAACGGAGACGTGCAGTGGTCTTGCTGTGGAGTCTTTCTGTGTTCTCTGTGTGGAGATGTGCAGTGGTCTCGCTGTGGAGTCTGTCATCGCTTTCTGTGTGGAGTCAGGAACTCTTTGTGGTGCGTGGACCACTCTCTGTGTGGAGTCATGGACTCTTCGTAGTGCGTGGATCACTGTTCGTGGTGCGTGGACCACTGGTTTGGAATCAGGCCGCTCTGTGTGTGCTTGTACCTCTGTCTCTTGGAGTCAGGCCGCTCTCTGTGGGCCTGTACCTCTCTCTGTCTCTTGGCGTCAGGCCGCAGCAGAATCCTGTACTCATGGGTCGGGATGTCATCCATGCTGGGCTGAGGATCCTCAAATCCGAAGAACTCATCCATGTCTCTGTCGGATTCTGTAATGTACATATCATCTTGTTGCGGTTCGGATTTGGTACTGAGTGATGCACGATCAATGACCACTAAAGCGAGGTTGTTGTCCAACTGAAGGCTTTAATAAGCTAGGTGTTTCCGCCAGCAGCTCAGGTACAGAATGAAGGCTGCTGGGGTGGCACGGGCTCTTATACCCCGCCTAGCAGGGTGGAGCTATTAAACACTCTAGCCAATAGCAAGCATACAGGTTCTACCAATGGTGCTCCAGCCTATCAGGTGCCGTAATACCTCTAATACCACATTCACCCCCTGTTTAAAATGAGTCCGGCGGGGGGTGTGGCCTGATACTACAAACATGGCAACGTGGTAGAATTAGTTATGGAGGTACCGTAATACCTCCGTACAGCGTTTTGTAACTATTTACAATTCTGATCGCTATGTACATTTGATGATTTACATTTACAGTTTACAGTTTACAGTTTATAATTTAAAATGGAGCAATCAGTTTACAGTTTACAATTTAAAAAGAAGCAATCAGTCGATCGGGGGCCCTGGTCATCCTCTGTGATCTTCGGAGCTTCGGCGGTGACTCTGGTGGAGACTCGGGCATCTGTGACTCCGGGAGCGTGGCTTTGATCTCCATGGCAGCTTCTGCACCACTAGACGGCGCTGGTGGGAAAAACGGTTGACTTGGGAAGGGAGCACCTGCAGGGAGCGTCGGTGGGTGGGGGGGCCGGCGGAAGGACTGATCCTCCTGTAAGGTGCCCCGGTGGAGGGGAGGGTGGGACTGGTGACTGGGGTGTGCGTGGGGCTCCGGCGGGTGCCAGGTCTCGGAGGGAGACCGCATATTGTCGGCCGTCGGGGTACGCCACGTTGGCGTACTGGGGGTTAGCAAGGAGCAGGTGGACCCTCTCGACCAACGGGTCCGATTTGTGCGCCCGCACGTGTTTTCGGAGCAGGATGGGTCCGGGTGCTGCCAGCCAGGTCGGGAGCGAGGTCCCAGAGGAGGACTTCCTGGGGAAGACAAGGAGACGTTCGTGAGGTGTCTGGTTGGTGGTCGTACAAAGCAGTGACCGGATGGAGTGAAGCGGGAGACTGGGAGATTCCTGGACCGTAGGACGGTCTTCCGGACCGTTTCGTTCTCCCTCTCTACCTGTCCGTTACCCCGGGGGTTGTAACTGGTTGTCCTGCTCGAGGCGATGCCCTTGCTGAGCAGGAATTGACACAGTTCGTCGCTCATAAAGGAGGATCCCCTATCACTATGTATGTAAGCGGGGAACCCAAGCAGTGCAAAGATGCTGGAGGGCCTTGATGCGGTCATGTTGGGGCAGGGGATGGCGAATGGGGACCAGGAGTACTCATCAATCACGTTCAGAAAGTATGTATTGCGGTCGGTGGAGGGGAGGGGGCCTTTGAAGTCCATGCTGAGGCATTCAAAGGGACGAGAAGCCTTTATCAGGTGCGCTTTCTCTGGTCGGTAGAAGTGCGGTTTGCACTCCGCGCCGATTTGGCAGTTCCTGGTGGCTGTCCTGACCTCCTCGATGGAGTAGGGCAGGTTGCGGGTCTTGACAAAATGGAAAAAGCGAGTGACCCGTGGGTGGCAGAGGTCCTCGTGGATGGCTCGGAGGTGGTCCACTTGTGCGGTGGCACATGTGCCGCGGGGCAGGGCGTCAGGAGGCTCATTTAACTTCCCGGGACGATACAAGATCTCGTAGTTGTAGGTGGAGAGTTCGATCCTCCACCGCAAGATCTTGTCATTTTTTATCTTGCCCCGCTGTGCATTATCAAACATGAAAGCAACCCACCATTGGTCAGTGAGGAGAGTGAATCTCCTGCTGGCCAGGTAATGCCTCCAATGTCGCACAGCTTCTACTATGGCCTGAGCCTCCTTTTCGACTGAGGAGTGGCGGATTTTGGAAGCATGGAGAGTACATGAGAAGAAGGCCACTCGTCTGCCCGCTTGGTTGAGGGTGGCCACCAGAGCTACGTCAGACGCATCGCTCTCGACCTGGAAGGGGAGGGACACGTCGATGGCGTGCATCGTGGCCTTTGCAATGTCTGATTTGATGCGGCTGAAGGCCTTGTTGTATGTCAGGTTAAGGATTTTTGAGGTCTGGAGGAATTTACAGAGGTTGGAGTCGTGGTCCTGCTGGTCATGGTGACATTATCGTGATACGGGAATACTGCCCGTCAACTGTATCGGTCAACCATTCGGTCCATCTCGCGCTGGAAGACCGAGACCCCGTTGGTGACACCGAAGGGAACCCTTAAGAAGTGGTAGAGCCGCCCATCTGCCTCGAAGGCAGTGTATTTGCGGTCACTAGTGCGGATGGGGAGCTGGTGGTAGGTGGACTTGAGATCCACTGTGGAGACGACCTTATAATGCGCGATCCTGTTTACCAGGTCGGATATGAGGGGTAGAGGGTACGCGTCCAGCTGCGTAAACCTGTTGATGGTCTGACTGTAGTCGATGACCATCCTATTCTTCTCCCCGGTCTTTACCACCACTACTTGAGCTCTCCAGGGGCTGTTACTGGCTTCAATGACACCTTCCCTCAGTAGCCTTTGGACCTCTGACCTAATAAAGATCCGGTCCTGGGCACTGTACCGTCTGCTCCTGGTGGCGATGGGGTTGCAATCCGGGGTGAGGTTCGCAAACAGGGAAGGTGGGTCGACCTTAAGGGTCGCAAGGCCGCAGACAATAAGGGGGGGTATAGGGGCGCTGAATTTGAAGGTTGGACTTTGGAGGTTACATTGGAAGTCTAAACCCAGGAGTGTAGCTGTGCAGAGGTGGGGAAGGACACCCTGGACTGTGAGGTTTGCTTCACAAAACCCCTTTATCTCCACTGAGTGGGAACCGGAGGCCAGGCAGATTTTTTCATTAACGGGGTGGATGAGGAGAGAACAGTGCCTTACCGTGTTGGTGTGTATGAAGCTCTCTGTGCTCCCAGAGTCGATTAGGCAGGACGTCTCGTGCCCGTTGATGAATACAGTCGTTGTAGCAGTTGAGAGTGTTCGAGGCCGGGACTGATCCAGGGTAACCGAGGCTAATCGCAGCAGTTGAGAGTTCTCTTCGGGCAGTGTGTGGTCAGCTGAGCTGGGGTCCTGGGGGTTCATCCAAGATGCTGGCTCCCATTGGTCGCACATGGCTGGGGTGCACAAAATGGCGGCGCCCATCCCTCTAACGTGGCGGCCGCGGGACAAGATGGCGGCGCCTGGTGTCCGCATGTGGCCCTGGAATAGGAAGATGGCGGCGACCGCTGGCTGCACGGGGACCGTGGAGAAGTTTGTGGTGGCGGTCCGCATTCGCCGCCGGAGACCACGGCAACTGCACGGGCCTGGCATACCCCCACGAAATGGCCCTTTTTGCCGCATCCCTTACAGGTGGATGCGCGGGCCGGGCAGCGCTGGCGGGGGTGCTTGGCCTGCCCGCAAAAGTAGCAGGGGGGCCCCCCGGTGTTGCCAGGCCGTCTTGCAGCGCAAGCTTGTGGGGGAATGGGGGATGTCTCGGGGTCGGCTGCGGAGGTGTTCCACGCTGCCCAGGGGGCTGCCGCGCGATCGGGAACACAAGCGCGAGCGTTCCTGGAGGCCACGTCCAGGGAGCCGGCAAGGGCTCGAGCCTCCTTGAGACCCAGAGTGTCTATTTCTAGCAGTCGCTGGTGAATTTGTGAGGATAGCATACCTGCCACGAAAGCAGCCCGGACAAAGAGTTCAGTGTGTTCGCTCGCCAAAACTTGCGGGCAGCTGCAGTTTCTCCCCAACACCAGGAGCGCACGGTAGAATTCTTCTAGTGATTCCCCAGGGGTTTGTCACCTTGTTGCAAGCAGGTGCCGGGCGTAGACCTGGTTTACCGGGCAAATATAATGTCCTTTTAGCAGCTCTATTGCTGCATCGAAATCTTCCGCTTCCTCGATGAGGGTGTAAATCTCCGGGCTCACCCTTGAGTGCAGGACTTGCATTTTCTGCTCTCCGGTGGGTGTGTTTGTGGCCGTCCCGAGATACCCTTTAAAGCACGCCAGCCAGGGCTTGAAGATCACCGCTGAGTTCGCCGCCTGGGGGCTGAGTTGCAGACATTCCGGCTTGATTCGGAGCTACATCCTTTTAAAAAAAAAACTAGCTTATTAAATTGATGCATGATCAATGACCACTAAAGCGAGGTTGTAGTCCAATTGAAGGCTTTAATAAGCTAGATGTTTCCCCCAGCAGCACAGGTACAGAATGAAGGCTGCTGGGGCGGCACGGGCTCTTACACTCTGCCTAGCAGGGCGGAGCTAACATACATCCTAACCAATAGAAAGCATACAGTTTCCACCAATGGTGCGCCAGCCTATCAGGTACCGTAATACCTCTAATACCACACTGAGGTCGCCACGTCCAATGATGAAATCATCTTCCGAGTCGTAGTCTTCAAGAACCATATCACCACTTTTTGTGTCGGAGCTGTCATTGTGCTCGTTATGTCCAAGGAAGAAATCAACGTCTGAGTCGCAGTCTTCAAGGACTAAATAATCTCTTAGGGTGGTGCGAATTGCTTGTTGCAGGGTTCTGCAGAGGTTACTTACAGCTACTGGTCGAAGTTCAGGCATTGTGCTGTCGTTCGAGGTGAAAGAATTGTTTTCCGGCTTTCAATTTTTTTTTCACTCTTTTTGGACATTTCCCCTTTAAGTTGTCCAGGGCCTCTGACGTTATGACACTTGTGACGCAGATCGTTGGAATGGTTTGCGCATGCGCAGATCGCTTTTCCTTTACTGTGCATTCTTTGCGCAACTGCGCAAGCGTGGCTTCTCGTGCATGCGCAAAACACTGTTTTGCCGGTTCGCTTCTTTTGGAGAACTGCGCATGTGCGGCTCCTTTCTCAAGATGGCTGCAACTCAAAACTATTGTTTGCCTCTGCAGCAAGCCTACCTGTGCCTCGTGGTGAGTATAGGCTCAGGTTTTACCGATTTCTTTTGTGTTTTCTTCACAGTAATTTTCAAACTTGACCAGGACTGTCTGGAAGTCTCTCTTGTCTTGCCCTTTGAAGTACTTGAAGGTCTTGAAGATTTCTGCTGCACTTTCACCCGCAATGGTGAGCAGAAGCTTTATTTTCTCTGCATCCGCCACGCCATCTATGTCGGACGCCACCAGGTAAATCTCAATTCTCTGCCTGAATGCACGCCAGTTTGCATTGAGATTGCCGTGGTACCTGAGCTGCTGTGATGCTCTCGATCATCTTGCCTGGGTGCTGTTGCTGGTAGTCACGGATATGTTGAGTTTAACTATAGAGATTCAACAGGGCACTACCGGTACCATGTTACCGCTTCTTCATGTAGCCTAAGCTGCTTCCTTAATTTATGATCTGACAAAGGACTTGGGGAGAGGTTTAACACATTTATTGAACAGTTAACAATTCCCCTACTTGAGATCGGCTCTCCTGCTAATCTTGCTATAGTAACTCAGTCTAACTAACCAGTCTGCTCTAAACTGTAGCCACCTGGGTTGGCCACTTCCAGACTTAAAATGGAGAACCGCAAAGACTGCCATCTGCACAGTAATGAGCAATTCCAAGGCACAATTGCAACAGTTAAGGTGAATAAAGCCAAGCCAGACTCCTCGGTACCAGCAGGAGCCAAGACAAAGGAAGGCCAACGGACATTTAGGGACCGGCCAGCGATCAGGGAACAACTCCAGTCTTGGAGAAATCGATCCAAATGATCGGAATGCAGTCCAATCATTTAGTACCAGGTACGGGGTCAGCCCCGATGGGCAGGAAGTCCCTGGGGACTATAAAGTAAAGCCCCCAAGTTCAAATCGTCCTTCTTTGACAGGGTCACTCAGCAACTTGAATCAACCCGTGAGAGTGACCTGTCTAAGCTGCCACATCAACCAAGTAAGTCTCCAGTCAATGCTCGCTACGAGATAGGTGCTCCTAGCTACCAGTCCATACCAGCTTTTGAATCCTGCAGACTCAGGACCTGAACAAAAGGCCATTTGTTCCCCTGACCTGGTGGGCCAATTCCGAAGCTACGTACATGCCTTTTAGTGATAGGAATAGTCTAGAAAGTAGAGTTTATGCATGAGTAGTGATTTACTGTGTATAAAAATATGTTTTGATTTGAATCTTACTTATTGGTGTGTTGAGTTATTTTTAAAAAAAAAATATATTTATTAAAGTTTTTTAACACAATTTTTCTCCCTTACAAACAATAACCCCCCCCCCCGTAACAAAAAAAAACGAGAAATCGCGCAGAGCAAGATATATACATGGCAAAATGATATATTTACACAGCTTTGTACACTGGCCCTCACCCGTACGTGCCGGTTTCCCCAACCCTTCATGTTATCTCTTGCTCATCCACCCTCCCAGGCAGTCCCCCCTTTCCCCGCCCCCTCCCCCCCTCCCCCCCCCTCCCAGGACGTCCCCTCCAACCCCACCGCCCCAAGGCTGCTGCTGCTGACCGACCTTCCTCTAACGCTCCGCGAGCTAGTCTAGGAACGGTTGCCACCGCCTGTAGAACCCCTGCGCAGACCCTCTCAAGGTGAACTTAATCCTCTCCCTCCAACTTTATGAACCCAGCCATATCATTTATCCAGGCCTCCAGGCTGGGGGGCTTCTCCTCCTTCCACATTAGCAAGATCCTTCGCCGGGCTACTAGGGATGCAAAGGCCAGAATGCCGGCCTCTTTCGCCTCCTGCACTCCCGGTTCGTCCTCTACTCCAAATATTGCTAGCCCCCAGCTTGGCTTGACCCGAACTTTCACCACCTGAGATATTGCTCCCGCCACTCCTCTCCAGAACCCCTCCAGTGCCGGGCATGACCAAAACATATGGACATGGTTCGCCGGGCTCCCTGAGCATCTTCCACATCTGTTCTCTACCCCAAAGAACCTACTCAACCTCTGTAGACCACCTTAAATTGTATCAGGCTAAGCCTGGCACACGAGGAGGAGGAATTAACCCTACCTAGGGCATCAGCCCAATGACCTTCCTCGATCTCCTCCCCCAGCTCCCCCTCCCATTTACCCTTCAACTCTTCTACCAGCGCTTCCCCCTCTTCTTTCAACTGCTGGTGTATTTCCGACACCTTGCCCTCCCTGACCCATACACCCGAGATCACCCTATCTTGAACTTCTTGTGCCGGGGGCAACGGGAATTCCCTCACCTGTCGCCCTCACCTGCATATATCTAAAGGCATTTCCCGGGGGTAACTCAAACTTCTCCTCCAGTGCCCCTAGGCTCGCAAACGTCCCGTCGATGAACAGGTCCCCCATTCTTCCAATCCCCGCCCGATGCCAGCTCTGGAACCCCCCGTCCATCTTCCCCGGGACAAACCGGTGGTTACCCCTGATCGGGGACCACACCAATGCTCCCATTGCACCCCGGTGCCGTCTCCACTGGCCCCAGATCCTTAGCGTTGCCGCCATCCCTGGGCTCGTGGTATACTTTGTCGGCGAGAGCGGCAGCGGTGCCGTCACCAACGCCCTCAGGCTCGTTCCTTTACAGGACGCCATCTCCATCCTCTTCCATGCCGCCCCCTCTCCCTCCATAACCCACTTGTGGATCATCGCCACATTTGCTGCCCAGTAGTAGTTCCCCAGGTTTTGCAGCGCCAACCCTCCTCGGTCCCTACTGCGTTCCAGGAACCCGGTGTGTTGAGTTATTGATCATTACTTGAACTTGAACCTCGTGGCGGTATCATAAAGATACCTGGTTAAACAAACAGAGCAAATTACGAATTAAGAGCCAACCAAAAGTTAGCAACATATTACTGGTGACATCCTGACGGGACCCGACTTCGAAATGGCTTAACCAATCTGGGAGAACCCAAAAATTTTAATTAGACTCCAATTGGGAACAGAAAAACCACAAGTGTTCAAGCAGTTCTGATCAATCCTCATAATTCGGAAGTGTGTTAATGCATGCGTAACTAACAGGGTTATAAGGTAAAACTGATAGATTTTTGTTGCGAAAAACTGTCGGGAGTTTGTATTCCGGAAAATAGCGAAAGCTGTACCCGTAATTACAGCACCGCCTTTGTACCCCTCGTTCCAAATTTAAGAGAGTATTTATAGAGGAAAGATGGCAATGCAGGCAATGCAACGCCTCATGAACCCTGAAGAATTTGTGGTCGCGGCGACCAGCAGTAGAGTAGGACAGTGTCCCGTTTGGGAAGAAGAAATCAAGAAGGACCTCAAAGGGAAGGGATGGCCCCTTTGAAGTGAGTTCTAATACAATGAGGAAACAGGACCCGGGAGTATAGGACATACTTGGTGGGAGAACCTGTCAGAGATTCATAAGAAAAGCTTGGGTAAAGCTCGCAAGCCAATGGTAATCATGTCCTGTCTGGCACAATTGCGAGGCACAGAGGAGGTCATAAAGAGATAATAGGAGTACATCGAATGAGCAAGGTCGATGTAAGTGAGGTTGAGGAAGAGAACATAGAGTTGAGAAGGAAGTTAGCAGCAAAGGATGGAGAGGTGGATGATGCCAAGTGGGCACACTGGTCTTGTCTGGCGCACCTAAGCATCTTCCAGACACAGTATGACAAGGCCTATCAGGACACGCAATGTGCCGTCCTGGTAAGAGAGGAAACAGAGAAACAGGTAGAGGCATTGCAAAGGCAGTGTAGCGACCTGAAAGCAGCATTACGAGCACTGCATGCTACCACCACGGAGCACAGACAGAGCTCACTAGATCACGCAAAGTGCCGGAAGCAGATTGCAGAACTGCTGTCTTTGCTTTCAGTTCAGAATGGATTCCAGAGCACCTTTGGATCCCAGTTAGATATAGAAGACGGCCCGGATTTGGAAGAATTAAACAAGACTGCGCATAGATATGTTCAGGGAACATGTGCGCAAGGAAAGCCCCAGAAGAGAAAAGCACCCCAACCCCCCACAGAGCAGATAGTTCAGGCACCAATGAACCCAGTAACCACCCACCGCACAGTCACATCGGAAGGAGACACGGACCCCCTTAACCGTGACCCAATTATGGGATGCATGCGAGAAAATCACACCGTTGACGAATGTGATATGAAATAGTTACTTTAAAGATATTAGTTACTGTAATGTAGAGAAAGGCCGGTCTAATTCTAGTGAGTTCACAGACAAAGGATTTCAGAACGCATGGCAAAGGAAGGGGGATGCAGTGTCCAGTGGAGGAGGAGAAAAGGATGCTGGGTAATAGGAGGCCAGGGAAAAGGATGAGAAGCGAGCCAATCAGGATGTATGGCCTGGTCAGGAGGGGTATAGGATGACCTATGGAAATCGTGTATGTGAAACTTGATGCCATTTGAATGTATTGGCAGAGATCCCTTTGTCTCCTTCCTCATTTGTTTCCTAGGGGGCCAGGAGACTGGTTCTGTGTTCTGTGTCTGTGAGAAACGAGTCAGACTTGCAAGTCAAATAAAAATAACTAATGCTATGCCTACAAATCCATCTCGAGTTTTATTGAGGCCAGACTGACTGGTAAAGAAATTTAATATTGTCACCGTTCCTCCCCACCTCAGACACCCACCACTTCTTTGCCAGAGTAAAGCAGCAGGCGACCATGTACGGCCTGGACGAGCGTGAGCAAGGGAAGTTCACAGTTTTGAGTTTAGACCCTTCGGTCGTAGCAGCCCTTCCCGACCCACAGAATGTAGGAGGAGGCACCCTTGCAGAAATGCATACCGCGATCCTAGACGCGATCGGCTACAACAGAGGTGACCCCGTAGAAGGCCTGAATAAGTGCAGGCAGAAAAAGACGGAACACCCCACAGCGTTTGCTGGGAGCCTGTGGATTCATTTTACAGCCGTTTTTGGCAATTTAGAACGCGCCCATTTGTCCTAAGACGGTATGGCCAAATGGACCTGCACCCTTATCTCCCATGCCACAGAGGCAGGACAAAAAGCCTGTACGAATTATGACCCCTCAGAGGAAGCCCACAATGAGAAATGGGTTTCAAAAAGATTGTCCCGCACCTGGTTGCAGTCTGTACAAAACAAACCCATGGTTAGGAAACCCGAGGAACAGCAGGCAGAAGCAGACATCCAAGCAGTGAAAACACACCAGAACTCCGCATGGGTGAACAAAGGCAGGAACAGCCCCCCACAAAAGCCACAGGAGTGTTACAACTGTGGACAGTTCGGACACTTTGCATGAGAATGCAATGCCCCATGAAAGCCACAGAGAGCCCAGCAGGCAGGCACTCTGAATAAGAATAGGACAGATCCCATACATAGTGTGAGCACCAGTTCAGACCAGACGGACCTGAATGGAACGGACTGACGGTGTTCAGGCTCCCCCAGTTGGGTCTGCAACACCCTTTGGGATAGGTCCGGCCGACCAGTAGTTGCAGCAAAGATACGGGGACAGCCCATCGAATTTCTCTAGGACACAGGAGGGTCCCGCACCACAATCAATTCCTCCACCATATTCCAGAAAGACACGTGGCCCACTACAGCCACCATCACCCTCAGCGGCTTCACAGGCCACTCACAGCAGGGACACATCACAGCCCCTGTACCCATTCAGATTGACAATACAACGACAAAGCACCCCATAGTTTTAGTCGATCTACCCCACACAGCGGAACACATTTTGGGATTTGACTTTATGAACAGCCATCACCTTTCATTTGATCCGGTAAATCAATGTGTTTGGAGAATGGCAAAATCCGCAAGAGCCCCCGCAACGCTCACAATAGGTGAATACGCAAACAAGATTAGCGCAGTCGGCGATTTCTAGTTTGACCCGACCACGATTAGCACAGACAAGCAGGTTAGGGCAGTTCTGCAGAAGCACAGGACAGCATTCGCGACCCACAAACACGACTGTGGGCGGATGACTGGTTCCATTCAAATCACAGGACCTGACCCTAGACCCCAAACGCAATACGGATTTCCCCAAGAGGCAGAGGGAGAAATCGCAAAAGTTATCGACAGCTTATTAGAGCAGGGCGTACTCAGATCAGTAGCCTCCACTAATAATGCCCCGATTTGGCCAGTGAGAAAGCCCGATGGATCATGCGACTGACCATTGATTACCGGGAACTCAACAAAGACACCCCCGCAGCAGCCCCCACGGTAGCCACAAGTCCTGAGACCATGCTCAAACAGGGACTCAACTCACAATACTTTAAGGTTTTGGACATCAGTAATGGATTCCGGTCCATTCCATTGGTAAAAGTGTGCCAATACAAATTTGCCTTCACTTTTAAAAATCAGCAGTACACGTGGACATGCCTTCCACAAGGATTCCACAACTCCCTCTCCATTTTCCACCGACAGCTGGCAAATGTTTTGTCAAAATTTTCTCGCCCCGAATGTCTGGTCCAGTATGTGGACGACCTATTACTGTAGACAGACACCAAGGCAGAGCACATCGAGCTTCTGTCCGAACTCCTGGAACTCCTACAGAAAATTGGTTGGAAAGTAAACCCCAAAAAGGCCCAGATTTTAGAAAACAAAGTGATATATTTGGGAACGATTATCACGCATGGTAACCGCGAGATCGAGCACAAAATAATTGACTCGATTGCCAAATTGCCCCTTCCCCAGAATGTTTCAGCCCTCCGGTCGTTTTTAGGACTGGTTGGCTACTGCCAAAACCATATTGACGGTTTCGCTAGCAAGGCAGCACCCCTTTCGGAACTCCTAAAGAAAGGAGCCCCTTGGGAATGGCTTCCGCAGCATATGGATGCTGTGGATGCTTTGAAAAGAGCCCTCATTGCACCCCCCGCACTACAGGTTCCAGACCCGCTTTCCCCCTATGCTATAGAGATAGCTAGCACAGACCGTACCCTTTCGGCCGTGCTCCTCCAGGAACTGCACGAACATTTAAGACCTGTGGCTTACGCCTCCAGACTTTTGGATCCTGTGGAGCAGGGATTTTCGGCCTGTGAAAGGCACTTGCACGCAGTTTTCTGGGCAGTTCAGTATTTTTCCTACATAACCGGACTAAACCCCATCACAATCCTCACAGAACTCACCCCCACCCAACTTTTACTTGACGGACGACTTAAGGACGGTATAGTTCGCCAAATTAGAGCAGCTAGATGGACCCTTCTTTTGCAGGGACGGGACCTCACCGTGTAAAGGACCAAGACCCACACCTTCTTAGCCGATAACCTTCAGTACCCAGGCACCCCCCACGAATGTGAAATCATCTCATCGCACCACAACACAGGCCCCTTTATTGCGAAAACACCCCCCAGAAAGATAGGTAGTTCACCACAGAGCCCCCAGCACACAGACACGTGCGAACCCTTAAGGATATATGTGGATGGTTCTTCCACAGTATTAGATGGGAAGCGCATTACAGGATTTATGTCGAGGACGCGCAGGGACGCGCCCTAGAAGAGATCTCCTTAAAGTTACCAGGCCACTTAGGCGCGCAGGCGGCAGAACTAGCAGCTGTGGCGTACATTGTGGATCACCCAGATTCCTTCACCAGCCCGGCAGACATATACTCGGACAGCCTCTATGTCTGCAACAGCCTTACAGAATTCCTACCCTTGTGGAAAGCAAGAGGATTTGTTTCTGCAGACGGAAAACCCCTCCCTTCAGCCCCATTGCTCCGCCACATTTTAGAGAAAGAACAGGACAGGACCTTTGGGATTGTTAAAGTTCGCAGTCACCACCGTTCCTCCCCCCCTGGAAATGTAAAGGCCGACGCATTGGACAAAGCAGGTTCCAGGCATGGATATTTTTGGACACCCCCTGAAAGCGCACCAGTGAATGCAGTTCAGGTCTCGCAGACTAATATCGAGGATTTAGTGCAGGCCCAGAAGCAGGATAGCAATATCAGGGAGATTTTAAAAGGACAATGTACAGCACCCTATGATAGGTTTAAAAATGCACTGACCACATATGACGGTGTGGTGTTAAAAGACACCCTTTATGTGGTTCCTGAACAGGACAGGAATCAACTTATTTGTTTGTTCCATGACAGTCGTGGGCATCAGGGAATTGATCCCACTACAGCCCACCTCAGGCCGCTCTGTTGGTGGCCAAGTTTAAAAGAAGACGTAACGCACTACGTTGAGAATTGCCTTATCTGTGCCCAGAACAATCGGACAGATACGCAAAGAAGGCTCAGCTTAGTCACACCCCGTTAATGGCCCCTGGACTAACCTCCAGATTGATTTTATAGGACCATTGCCCCCTTGCAGGAATGGTTACAAGCACGTATTAGTCGTCATAGACACTTTTCCGAAATGGGTAGAGGCATTCCCATCCAGAACGAACACGGCAAAGACCACAGCCAAGATTTTAACCCACCACATCTTTATGAGATGGGGAATCCCCCGCAGCATTGAATCCGACCAACATTCCCATTTTACAGGACGTGTCATGAAGAACGTCCTCACAATATTTGGCATTACCCAAAAATTCCACATCGCATACCATCCCCAGTCAAGTGGTATCGTGGTGCGCATGAATCGGACCCTAAAATCAACCCTCAGAAAAATGGTCCAACAAAACAACACCACTTGGGACCACTTTGCGCTGATGTTTTTGAGAAATACTATTTCAAACATCCACAGGTTACACCCCACACACTCTCATGACCGGATGCCCCATGAAATGGACAGACTTTTTATTCGGATTGGACTTGACCAGCCCCGAAGTGATGGCCCTCACACACGAGAACGCAGTCAAACAGTTAGTGGAGAATGTGAAAACGGCTCAGCTAGCAGCCGCAGTAAGATTAGGCACAAGAAAGAAACAGAGCAAGACCTGTTTCGACAAGACAGCAGGTCATGCTCTCAATTTACAACCCCAGCACATTCCTTTCACCGAAGTATTCGGGTCCGTACTCCATTGCGGACAAAGTAAGCCCCTCCGTCTATAACATTAAATACCCCAACGGAAAGACTGCGTAGTTCCATATTAACCAGCTGTTACTGTTATTATTATGTGTTGTACATAAGATCGGAAATCTTTTCCACAGCCCCACGCCATATTTGTCGGCCGAAACCTATGAAAACTTGCCAGCACGCTCATCGGCAGAAACCGCTGAGAGCTTGCCAGACCCCCGTTTCATAACTGCTCTTCTGGTTCGAAGGTAGAACCAATACGGCAACCCCCCCCCATGATGACTACATTTTTGCCCGTTCCTGTCGGTTGCTCAGGCAGTGGAGAAACGGCATTGGTCTCCGCCCTGCCTGAGGACCCCCCTTCTGGTCAGCTACGCTCGGGTGGAACACACACGGCATTGGTCGCCGTCCTACCCGGGGATTCCATCCAATTCTTACCCGTCGCGGCCAACACGCAC
The DNA here is from genome assembly GCF_047496885.1 of Scyliorhinus torazame. Classification (NCBI taxonomy): domain Eukaryota; kingdom Metazoa; phylum Chordata; class Chondrichthyes; order Carcharhiniformes; family Scyliorhinidae; genus Scyliorhinus; species Scyliorhinus torazame. Next base: position 239,581,827 of record NC_092710.1, read on the forward strand.
CTTATTTCGGCACTCTTGGTTCAAAAAGTTTTGCTTTGTTTTCCGGCAACCCTTAGGTTGCCATCCCTATGCTATTTATATCCTCAAACATTTGGATGGTAAATCGCACAGCCTGTGAGACGGCTCGCACTGTTTCAGTATTTTTAAGTGTGTCTTGTCCTGAATATTCGGTTTTAAAAAAGAAAAAAATGAGAGAGTCACACATGGTGACAAATTGTAAAGTGAGAATTGGCACTAAAGGACAGACATACTAACGCACGAGCTATTAACCAAGATAGTAACAGACACTATGCTTGATCCATAGACCCCCAGAAGCTCCAGGAAAAGAGACGAAACGGAAAGGAAGAGACAAAAAGAGAAAGAAGAAGAACAATGAGGACATCCTCCATGTTGATCACCACCATTATAATGTGTATTCGGTTGCTCGCAAATGCGAAGCCCCTGACCCCAACCCCCCCCGGCCGTTAATGATTCACTTCCCCATAGCACCCAGTAACAGGCAACACCACACCACCATGGTGTGATGAGCGCATAACATGGTACTCCCTTTCCTACGTAGTTGAATCCCTACTAGCATTGGCGATACTCTGCAGCATTGTGTAGACTAGCCGCATGAGGAAATGGCAAAGGAGAACTTACCGCGCTAGCACCCTGGTATACAGAATGAGATCCCCTATTTTCGGTTTTCACCAGGCCCCCGAAACCCTTGACCTACAATAAAGACCATTTGTGTTGCATCTTTTGTAAATAAAGAAATGGAAATATTGTACACCCCTGTGCTTGACTGCCAAGCCAGGAAAAATGTAAATGCTGCTATTATTTTGCATTGTTTAGGAAGTTAATATGACTGAATGTCTAGTGAGTGTAGTTTATTGAGGGCAGTTAGAGGTACCGTTTAAAAATAATTTTGTAATGCATGTCCCTGTTTTGACATAGCGCCACTTAGAATGTTAGTTAAAAATTTTCATTGCATAGTTATGGTCAGTGTAGAGGTGTAAGGTTTTCGGGCAATTCGGCCCTTTTGGAGAAACTCAGAGACTGTAAACTGACTTTCCAGCCAAGGGAACAGAACCAGTTTTCCCAGCAGGCTTGGCCCGCTGAGCTGAGTGGGGACATAAGCACATAAATATTTACAAACACCCCCCTAGGAGCTACAAGGAAGAAGGAGCCAGACAACAAGATAACATCAAGACACAGACAAAGGGGCACGGGAATACACAGGAGGCTTGCATGCAAGCAGGACAATGGGATGGTCATAGCCCCATGCAAATGTAAATGACCTGGCCTCCACCAGAGCAGAATCCAATCAACACCCCATCAACATAGCAGCATCTCCGGAGCAGATGGAAGTCTTTGAAAATCTTCAAGGGAGCTCAACCTCGTTATCTCAAAAAACAGACTGGAGGCGGACCTAGGGGAGGTACTCCCATCTCGACAGGTCTGACCGGCTCAAAGGGGGCGGGACCAGCGGGAACTTTAAATCTTACCTTTTTCAATGCAAAAGGGGCTGGCCGATCACAGGACAAAGCCAGGTAAAACAATATAAAAGGGGCTGTGTTTTCGATTGGGGGTCTCTCTTCGTTCCTGGCTCGACCTCTGCACCCCTGACTTGACCTCTGCAGCCTGTGACCGTAAGTAACCCGCAGCAGCTTGCGAAACTCCCTTGATTTTAATAGTGGTTGAGGCTTTGGGGAAGGGAACTTGTTTTGTGCCTTGTGATTTTGCTAAAACCTGTGTAACCGTAAGAATTTTCGTTGTGTCCGCTATATTACCTTTTGAATAGACTTAGTTGTATTAGAGCATAAGATTTTATTGTGTTTCTTCTGTTGATGATTTTGACCTGGGTTTTACAATAAATCTTGATTTGATGCTAATTGGAGTCGTTTAAATTCTTCAATCCTTCACCAGCGATCTCTGACCAAGTCATTGTTAAAAATACTCCTCACCTTAATTCCGGGTTCAAGAATCGAGGGTCATCTTGAGCGATTCACTCAGGACAGACTGCTGGTTAGGAAATAAACAGCAGTGTCCTATTCTCTCTCTTGGGAAAGCTACTCTAGTGGAGTAGGAACCGGGTGGGTGTTGTACCACCGGCAAGAGAGAGAATCACCTGGGTATTGGTATTGTAGAGGGTGCCATCTCCGCTACTCCACTACTGGGCCGATATCTGGGGTTTGAATATCTGTGTGTGTCTCTCTCCAGCTGGCACTGAAACTTCAGAGGCCAGGGGATGTCGCACTGGGACACTTCCACTGAAGAGAGCACTGATTCAAGCCTGCCGTTTATTCCTAACCGACAGCCTGAGACTTATATCACACAGATCTCCAGACCCCTACCAATACCCAGGTGATTCTCTCTCTTGCCGGTGGTACAACACCCACCCGGTTCCTACTCCACTAGAGTAGCTTTCCCAAGAGAGAGAATAGGACACTGCTGTTTATTTCCTAACCAGCAGTCTGTCCTGAGTGAATCGCTCAAGATGACCCTCGATTCTTGAACCCGGAATTAAGGTGAGGAGTATTTTTAACAATGACTTGGTCAGAGATCGCTGGTGAAGGATTGAAGAATTTAAACGACTCCAATTAGCATCAAATCAAGATTTATTGTAAAACCCAGGTCAAAATCATCAACAGAAGAAACACAATAAAATCTTATGCTCTAATACAACTAAGTCTATTCAAAAGGTAATATAGCGGACACAACGAAAATTCTTACGGTTACACAGGTTTTAGCAAAATCACAAGGCACAAAACAAGTTCCCTTCCCCAAAGCCTCAACCACTATTAAAATCAAGGGAGTTTCGCAAGCTGCTGCGGGTTACTTACGGTCACAGGCTGCAGAGGTCAAGTCAGGGGTGCAGAGGTCGAGCCAGGAACGAAGAGAGACCCCCAATCGAAAACACAGCCCCTTTTATATTGTTTTACCTGGCTTTGTCCTGTGATCGGCCAGCCCCTTTTGCATTGAAAAAGGTAAGATTTAAAGTTCCCGCTGGTCCCGCCCCCTTTGAGCCGGTCAGACCTGTCGAGATGGGAGTACCTCCCCTAGGTCCGCCTCCAGTCTGTTTTTTGAGATAACGAGGTTGAGCTCCCTTGAAGATTTTCAAAGACTTCCATCTGCTCCGGAGATGCTGCTATGTTGATGGGGTGTTGATTGGATTCTGCTCTGGTGGAGGCCAGGTCATTTACATTTGCATGGGGCTATGACCATCCCATTGTCCTGCTTGCATGCAAGCCTCCTGTGTATTCCCGTGCCCCTTTGTCTGTGTCTTGATGTTATCTTGTTGTCTGGCTCCTTCTTCCTTGTAGCTCCTAGGGGGGTGTTTGTAAATATTTATGTGCTTATGTCCCCACTCAGCTCAGCGGGCCAAGCCTGCTGGGAAAACTGGTTCTGTTCCCTTGGCTGGAAAGTCAGTTTACAGTCTCTGAGTTTCTCCAAAAGGGCCGAATTGCCCGAAAACCTTACAGAGGCCATGGAAGAGCGCTCACCGGGTCAGGGAATGAAGACAATGCAGTTATGTGATCCTTCACGCTTCGCGTTAGGGATCACAAGAAGGGTGTGTAGCCACCTGGGATGGCCACTTCCCGACTTAAAATGGAGAACCGAAAGACTGAAGGGAAATTCAGCCAACACAGGCAAAGACGAGCAAGTACAGAAATCATGTGTATTGAAACTTGCAAAAAACCAGACAGCACTGAAACCAGCAGCCATCCGCATAGTAATGAGCAATTCCAAGGCACAATTGCAACAGTTAAGGTGAATAAAGCCAAGCCAGACTCCTCGGCGCCAGCAAGAGCCAAGACAAAGGAAGGCCAACGGGCATTTAGGGACCGGCCAGCGATCAGGGAACAACTCCAGTGTTGGAGAAATCGATCCAAATGATCGGAACGCAGTCCAATCATTTGGAATCAGGTACGGGGTCCGCCCCGAAGGGCGGGAAGCCCCTGGGGACTATAAAGTAAAGCCCCCAAGTTCAAATCATCCTTCTTTGGCAGGGTCACTCAGCAACTTGAATCAACCCGTGAGAGTGACCTGTCTAAGCTGCCGCATCAACCAAGTAAGTCTCCAGTCAACGCTCTCTACGAGATAGGCGCTCCTAGCTACAAGTCCATACCAGCTTTTGAATCCTGCAGACTCAGGACCTGAACGAAAGGCCATTTGTTCCCCTGACCTGGTGGGCCAATTCCGAAGCTAAGTATAGACCTTTTAGTGATACGAATAGTCTAGAAAGTAGAGTTTATGCATGAGTAGTGATTTACTGTGTATAATAAATATGTTTTGATTTGAATCTTACTAATTGGTGCGTTGAGTTATTGATCATTACTTGAACTTGAACCTCGTGGCGGTATCATAAAGATACCTGGCGACTCTAGAGCAAAGGTTAAACAAACAGAGCAAATTACGAATTAAGAGCCAACCAAAAGTTAGCAACAAAGCCATGCGGTGGGTGTGATAATGCTGATCTGCCTCGTCCTTCTCTCTGAGTGTCGCCTGTGGAAAGAGCAAGAGCATGTGTGCCCTGTCCTTTTATATGGGTTCTCCCCTTGTGGTAGTGTCACCTCTGGGTGTCTTGACTGCCCATTGGTCGTATCCTATTCTATGCGTTCATTTGCTGTATGTCTGCATGTCATGATGTCTCTGCTGCTCCCTCTAGTGTTTACTCAGTCCTAGTGTATCTACATTAACCCCGTGTGTATTTACAGTGATGCATATCACCTCAAAATCTACTGTAACATTTTGCCTTCTACTGAGGATTACTGAGAATGGTATCCATATTAGTTTGTTTTCAGCTAACCGATTTGCACAGCAGTTAACTTTTTTCAGAGTAGACAAAGGGTGCAAAATTCAACTCCGTAATGCCTCTATTTTCTTTTTTAAAATGTTTCCAATTTAGAGGGCAATTTAGCATAGCCAATCCACCTAACCTGCACATCTTTGGGTTGTAGGGGTGAGACCCATGGAGACATGGGGAGAATGTGCAAATTCCACACAGACAGTGACCCGGGGCCGAGACCGAACTCAGGTCCTCGGAGCAATGAGGCAACTGTACTGAGATCACATATTAACAAGGGGAGGACGGATTGTCCTGGAACGGGGGCTGCGGTGGAGTGCGCCAGGGGAAGGGAGGGTGGCACCGGGGAAGTGGGGGGTTGGTGTGGGGTCACAGCTGGTGCCAGGTCCTTAAATGAGACTGTGTCTTGGCTGTCGGGGTATGCTACGTAAGCGTACTGCGGGTTGGCGTGGAGTAGCTGTACCCTCTCAACCAATGGGTCCGCCTTGTGGAGTCGCATGTGTCTACGGAGGAGAATGGGCCCTGGAGCTGCCAGCCATGTTGGGAGCGAAACCCCGGAGGTGGACTTCTTGGGGAAGGCAAAGAGACGTTCATGGGGGGTTTCGTCAGTCACGGTGCACAGGAGCGACCGAATGGAGTGAAGTGCGTCGGGGAGGACCTCCTGTCAGCGGGAGGCCAGGAGATTTCTGGACCGTAGGGCCAGCCCTCCAGACCGTCCCATTCTCCCGCTCCACCTGCCCATTTCCCCTGGCGTTGTAGCTGGTCGTCCTGCTCGAGGCAATGCCCCTGTTGAGCAGGTACTGGCGCAGCTCATCGCTCATAAATGAGGATCCCCGGTCGCTGTGGACTTAGGCAGGGAAACCGGACAGAGCGAAGATGGTATTGAGGGCTTTGATGACGGTGGCAGATGTCATGTCGGGGCATGGAACGGCAAAGGGGAATCGGGAATATTCGTCGACCACACTGAGGAAATACATGTTGCGGTCGGTGGAGGGGAGGGAGCCTTTGATGTCCACGCTGAGGCATTCAAAGTGGCGGGAGGCCTTCACCAGGCGCGCACGGTCTGGCCGATAGATGTGCGGTTTACACTCCGCGCAGACCTGGCAGTCTCTGGTGATAGCCCTGACTTCCTCGATGGAGTAGGGCAGATTGCAGGCCTTAATGAAGTGGTAAAAATGGGTGACTCCTGGGTGACAGAGATTGTCGTGCAGGGTCCCGAGTCGGTCCACTTGTGCGCTGGCACATGTGCCTTGGGATAGGGCATCGGGGGGCTCATTGAGCTTACCGGGGCGATACAAAATCTCGTAGTCGTAGATGGAGAGCTCGATCCTCCACCTCAAGATTTTATCATTTTTGATCTTGCCCCGCTGTGTGTTATTGAACATGAAGGCAACCGGCCGTTGGTCAGTGAGGAGAGTGAATCTCCTTCCGGCCAGGTAATGCCTCCAATGCCGCACAGCATTAACGATGGCTTAGGCATCCGTTTCGACGGAGGAGTGCCGAATTTCGGAGGCATGGAGGGTGCGGGAAAAGAATGCCATGGGCCTGACTGCCTGGTTGAGGGTGGCGGCCAGAGCGACGTCTGATGCATCGCTCTCGACTTGGAAGGGGAGCGTCTTGTCGACCGCATGCATCGCGGCCTTGGCGTTGTCGGCCTTGATATGGTTAAAGGCCTGGTGAGCCTTGGCCGTCTGGGAAAATGGTGGATTGGATGAGTGGGCGGGCCTTGTCCGCATAGTTTGGGACCCACTGGGCGTAATACGAAAAGAACCCCAGGCATCGTTTGATGGCCTTGGGGCAGTGGGGGAGGGAGAATTCCATTAGGGAGCAATTGCGATTGGGATCGGGCCCCAGAAATCCGTTCTGGACCACATAGCCGAGGATGGCTAATCAGTTTGTGCTGAACACGCACTTCTCCTTGTTATACGTGAGGTTGAGGAGAGTGGCGGTGTGGAGAAATTTGGAAAGGTTAGCGTCGTGGTCCTGCTGGTCGTGGCCGCAGATGGTGCAGTTGTCCAGGTACGGGAAGGTGGCCCGCAGTCCGTACCGGTCAACCATTCGGTTCATCTCCCGTTGGAAGACCGAGACCTTAGTTGTTGACCCCTAAGAAAGTGGTAAAGGCGGCTGTCTGCTTCGAATGCTGTGTATGGGCGGTCCGCCTTGCGAATGGGGAGCTGGTGGTAGGCAGATTTCAGGCCCACTGTTGAGAAGACCCGGTACTGTGCAATCTGATTGACCATATTAGATATGCGTGGGAGGGGGTACGCATCGAGCTGCGTGTACCGATTGATGGTCTGGCTGTAGTCCACGACCATCCTGTTTTTCTCCCCAGTTTTCACCACTACCACTTGGGCTCTCCAGGGGCTGTTGCTGGCCTCGATGATGCCTTCCCGAAGCAGCCGCTGGACCTCAGACTTGATGAAGGTCCTGTCCTGGGCGCTGTACCGTCTGCTCCTGGTGGCGACGGGTTTGCAATCCGGGGTTAGGTTTGCAAAAAGGGAAGGTGGATTGACTTTAAGGTTCGCGAGGCCGCAAATGGTAAGGGGTGGTAGGGACCCGCCAAATTTCAGGGTTAGGCTCTGGAGGTTGCACTGGAAGTCCAGACCGAGTAGCAAGGCAGCGCAGAGGTTAGGGAGGACGTAGAGGCAGAAGCTGCTGAACTCTATGCCCTGGATGGTGAGGGTGGCGATGCAGTACCCGCGGATCGCCACGGAGTAGGATCCAGAGGCCAGGGAGATTCTCTGGTTAGTGGGGTGTACCGCGAGAGAGCAGTGCCTTACCCGATTTGGGTGGATGAAGCTCTCAGTGCTCCCAGAGTCCAGAAGGCAGGAGACCTTGTGCCTGTCGACCTTCACCTTTGTCGAAGCGGTCACGAGTTTGTGCGGTCGAGACTGGTCAATCGTGGCCGAGGCGAGACGTGGCTGGTCATCGGCGGTTGCACGTGATGAGCGGCCTGATGAGGTGCCCGATGGGCAGGGGTCCTGAGGCGGGTAAGATGGCGGAGCCCAAGGGCCGCACGTGTCCTGGGGGAGGCAAGATGGCGGCACTCACGGGCCGCACATGTTGTGAGTAGAGCAAGATGGCAGCGCCCACCGGCCACACGTAGTTCGAGGAGGGGAAGATGGTGGTGCCCACTGGCCGCACGTGGGGGGTGCCAGGACAATAGCAGCGATTGAGTGGGTCTGGCACACTGCAGTGAAATGTCCCTTCTTGCCACAGGCCTTGCAGCGGGCGCTCTGCGTCGGGCAGCGCTGCCGGGTGTTTTGTCTGTCCACAAAAGTAGCATTTGGGTCCCCCGGGTTTGGTTGGCTGCCGTGCGGCGCAGGCGTGGGGTTGGCTGGGGGCTGTCGTTGATGGGGTCCATGATGGGGTGGCCGTCGGCGGGGTCCACGATGCACAGGGGAGTGGGCCACGCAGTCGGGGGCATGGGCCTGAATGTGGTGTGATGCGACCGTAAGCGAGAGCGCTAGTTTTTTGGTCGCCGCGAGGTCAAGCCCCTTATAAGAGGCGCTGGCGGATGTATTCAGACCCTATGCCCGTAACGAACGCGTCTCTCATCAGTAGGTTTGAGTGTTCAGTGACCGAAACGGCCTGGCAGTCACAGTCTCTCACGAGGGCGAGCAGGGCACAATCTTCCACAGACTCACCGGGAAGTTGGCGCCATGTGGATAGGAGATGCCTGGCGTCGATTTTGTTGGTCCGCTGAGCGTAATTTTCCTTCAGTAGCGCCATGCGTAGGTCGGCGTGTCCTGGACGAGGGGAAAAACATTGCAGCTCAGCCGTATGTACAGAATCTGGAGCTTCTGTGCTTCTGGGATTGGGTCTGGCGCAGACCCGATGTAAGCTTCAAAACAGGCTAGCCAATGTTCGAAGTCGTTTTTGGCGTTGTCTGCTTGAGGATGCAGCTGCAGGCGATCCGACTTGATGCGGAGGTCCATCTCTGAAAAATGTGTAATAAAGCCGCGATTACATTCTACTCTCGTCTCATCGAGATTGATAGTGCATCACAGAATAAGGCATGCAGCAGTTTCATATTCTCATGCAAGCTGAGGTTAGTCATGAGTTAGCCTTCTCAACCTTCCCCTCTCCTGAGATGGCATGATCCTCAGGTTAAATCAGCACCAGTTAGCTCTCCCCCTCAAAGGGGAAAGCAGCCTCTGGTTATCTGGGACTATAGCAACTGTCATGATATTCAAACATACATCATAACACATACATAATGATAGACAGACCAACGGACCAATTAGCACACATAACACGACAGCCAATCACAGACAAGAGCAGACACAGTATAAGATAAGAAACACGGCACTTCCTGGGCAGTCCACCTGGAGACAGCACAGGGCTAGGACCTCATAGCAAGACACTCACACAGTCACAACGTGCTGAGTACCAAGTCTGATGTATAAATAGTTAAAGGGAAGAAAACAGCGTTGTACCAATCGCAACCATGTTGGTTCGTCTGTACCTCAGAGCACCCAACACTTCATGATACCAGGAGTGAATCGATACCTACCGGCAAATCTGCCATCCTGAGTCATGGACACCCGCAACAAACCGCAGCCATTGCAAGTCGCTGGGAACCTGGGCACAAATTGGAAGCTCTTCAAGCAGCGCTTCGAACTCTTCATGCAAGCCAATGAAAAACAGGGCGCCTCGGACGAAACAAAGATTGCCATGCTCCTCACTACCGCAGGTCAGCACGCCATCCATGTATACAACTCCTTGGTGTTCGTGGAAGGCGAGAACAAAGCTAAGTATGACATGGTCCTCCTCAAGCTCGACAAGCACTTCAACATTGAGGTCAACGAAAGCTTTGAGAGGTATGTCTTTCAGCAGCGCCTGCAAGGTAAGGATGAGCTCTTTCAGTCCTGCCTGACGCACCTCCGCATACTCGCGCAGTCCTGCAGTTACGACACCACCCCAGAGTCCATGATCCGGGACCAGAGGGCTGGACGTCACATGTGTGAAGCCATACGAAGCAGCAAAGGACGACCATTCATGGCTGGCAAAACAGGGCCCATTGTCCGACATGACAGTCATCGGAATGCCGTGGCGAGCAAAGGTGTCTTTGCAGGCCCTGATGACAGCAGACGACGTCAAATTGTGCAGGCGTATGACTTCTGGGTAGTTTGAGAAGTAGTCAACTATGATGACATAGTCCATGCCGAGCGCGTGAAATAGGTCGACACCCACCTTTGCCCAGGGGGACGTCACCAGCTCATGGGGCAGAAGCGTCTCAGGAGGTTGCGACGGCTGAAACCTTTGGCAGGTTGTACAGTTGAGCACCATGTTGGCAATATCGTCACTGATGCCCGGCCAGTATACCGCCCCTCGGTCCCTCCGTCTGCACTTCTCAACCCCCAAGTGGCCTTCGTGTAGTTGGTCGAGAACCAGCTGGCGCATGCTGTGCGGAATCACAATCCGGTCCAGCTTCAGAAGGACACCAGTCCAATGGAAAGACGGAGAAGGGCGTTCACATTGCCAAGCGGCTCCTCTGCAAGGCTGCTGCTGCCGGGTCGGACTTCTACCTCGCCCTGCTGGCCTATCGCTTGGCCCCACTAGCCACTGGTCTCTCACCAGCACAGCTGCTGATGGGTCGTGCTCTCAGAACCACTGTGCCTTCCATCCTGGCACCAACAATAGACCATGCTCCGGTACTGCATAGGATGCAACTGCAGCGCGGTCGCCAGAAGAGGTCGGACGACATACGGGCAACTGATCTTCCCTCCCTGGCCCTTGGAGACAATGTCCGCATCCACCTACCAGACGGTGGCTGGTCAGCACCTGCCGAAGTTCTCCAACGCGTGGCTCCCCGCTCGTTCCTGGTACGCATGCCGGATGGATCCGTGCGTAGGCACAATCGCCGAGCCCTTCGCTTACTTCCACGCTCGCAATGGGACCCTACACAGACGCCGTGTCCTCCAATGGTTCCTGATAGCGACTTCGTGGAGCTGCCATATACCATGCCCCTTCTGTCGCCGCCCGTGGCCAGGCTAGCACCTCAGCCGGTGGTTCTCAACCCACCCTTGAGGCGGTCAACCCGAATTCGTCGTCCACCTACTAGACTGGACTTATGAGACTGTTCACACGTCAAACTTTTGCAACCACTGTTTTATAACATGTCTCTGTTTTATCGTTACAGGCCTCGTTTGATCGTTCCATATTTCAACGTTGTTCTTCTTTTTGTTATGGTACAACCTCATTAGCATGTCACACCTGACATCGCCCCTTGTATCTCGTTAAGCCCCATGTACATGATGTAAATATTACGCACACACACACACCTTTAGCTGCACTCAGGACACATTTATATTTATAACCACGTAGGCACATAATCTTGTAAAAAGGTGGATGTCATGATATTCAAACATACATCATAACACATACATAATGATAGACAGACCAACGGACCAATTAGCACACATAACACGACAGCCAATCACAGACAAGAGCAGACACAGTATAAGATAAGAAACACGACACTTCCTGGGCAGTCCATCTGGAGACAGCACAGGGCTAGGACTTCATAGCAAGACACTCACACAGTCACAACGTGCTGAGTACCAAGTCTGAGGTATAAATAGTTAAATGGAATAAAACTGCGTTGTCCCAATCGCAACCGTGTTGGTTCGTCTGTACCTCAGAGCACCCAACACTTCAGCAACTTTACCTTTATCTAATGCTTACTTGACACCAATGGTGCCATTTATAACCTTAAAGCTCCAGCTAACAACATCTCTGAACCACGCACAGCAGAACAGGCACTCGGCAGCAGAAAGCACGACTTCCCCCCAGTGCTTTTTAAAACCAATCATCAACCTCTTTCAGTAGAGCTGTTAATTGATTTCTACTGGCTCTTGCAGAGTTAGCAGACATGTTTGGTGGCTTGCAATCTTATTTAAAGATAGAATTCCTGCAGTACAGAAGGAGGCCATCGCTCCCATTGAGTCTGCAGCAATTCTAGGCCCAATCCCCAGCCCTATCCCCGTGACCCCATAACCTGAACTAATCTGCACATCTTTGGAAACTAAGGGGCAATTTTAGCATGGCTCATCCACCTAGCTTGCACATCTTTGGACTGTGGGAGGAAACCCACGCAGACACGGGGAGAACGTGCAATCTCCAAACAGACAAGTTGAAGTTTGCAGCAAACGGTGTTGCCTTGACTCAATGATTCTGCTCAGATCACTTGCTGCCAGTCATTGCGGCTTTAGTTATCATCCTCCTTAGCATGTAACATACCAGGAGAAGAATGAGAAGAGGAAACAGAGAGCAGGGCAAGCTGCTGTCGGAGGTAAGAGGAGGAGATGGACTCTAAGCAGGAGGCCATATCCACCCAGGGTCTTTAAGTAATTTTCTTATTTCAAGCTCAGTGACAATGTGTGCAAAGTCTCCATTTTATGAAGGAGGTGCTCATTGAAATATGCCGCCTCTTGCATGCAGATCTGCAACCATTAGAGCAGGACAAGAACAGCTCTATAATTGTGGCTGTGAAAATGTCCTTGTGCATGAGCTTCTTACCATTGGGATCCTTCCAGGCTGAAGCAAGCAACATCTCAAAATTCGACCAGCTTGCCATCCAATGCTGTTTAAGGGAGGTGATTGACCCTTTGTATGCCAGGATAGGAGAGTAAATTGTGTTCTCTCTCAACAGACAGAAGCAGAAGGACCAGGCATATGCCTTCACCAGGATAGTGGCTTCCATGAAAAAGGGTACTATTACTGCACATATGTGACTTTGTATGTGCCAGATCTAAATGAAGTGATGAAAGTATAGTTCATAGGCAACCATGGTCAGCATATTATACGAGTGATATAATAATATAATAATCACAACCTACAAGATTATGGGCCAAGGCAAGAAAGTGGGATTAGGCTACTTGTCAACTGGCAGAAAATCAATGGGCCAAATGACCTTCTTCCATATTATACTGGCAAATGAAGTGGCAAATGAAATACAATGCGGAAAAGTGTGAGGTTATGCATTTTGGAAGGAGGAATTTAGACATGAACTATTTTCTAAATGGGGAAATGCTTGGGAAATCAGAAGCACAAAGGAACTTAGGAGTCCTTGTTCTTGATTCTCTTCAGGTTAAAGTGTAGATTCAGTCGGCAGTTAAGAAGGCAAATGCAATGTTAGCATTCATATCAAGACGACTAGAATACAAGACCAGGGATGTGCTTCTGTGGCTGTATAAGGCTCTGGTCAGTCCCCATTTGGAGTATTGTGAGCAGTTTTGGGCCCCGTGTCTAAGGAAGGATGTGCTGGCCTTGGAGAGGGGCCAGATGAGGGTCACAAGAATGATCCCTGGAATGCAGAGCTTGTCGTATGAGGAACGGTTGAAGACTCTGGGTCTGTACTCGTTGGAGTTTAGAAGGTTGAGGGGGGATCTTATTGAAACTTACAGGATATTGGGAGGCCTGGATAGAGTAAACGTGGAGAGGATGTTTCCACTTGTAGGAAAAACTAGAACCAGAGGACATAATCTCAGACTAAAGGGACAATACTTTGAAACAGAGATTTTAAACAGCAGGAATTTCTTCAGCCAGAGGATGGTGAATCTGTGGAATTCTTTGCCGCAGAAGGTTGTGGAAGCCAAATCACTGAGTGTTTTTAGGGCAGAGATAGATAGGTTCTTGATTAATAAGGGGATCAGGGATTATGGGGAGAAGGCAGGAGAATGGGGATGAGAAAAACATGAGCCATGATTGAATGGCGGAGCAGCCTCGATGGGCCGAGTGGCCTAATTCTGCCTATAGTATAAGTCTTATGGTCTTATACTATAAGCAAATGCTTGATATCCTGACAACAATTGTGATGCCTTTGATCTAAATGAGTCTGCAGTACCACCATGTAATTCCAGAGGATGGCTGCTGGGTGACAAGGGTTATGAGCTGACCAACTAGTTCATGACCCTGGTGTGCAGTTTATCCACACATGGGCAGCAGCCATATAATGGGTGCCATGGTACAGATCATCAAGCAGTGAGTTTCAGATTCCCACCAATGACGAGATGAAGACACTTCCCCTCAGATGCCTCGAAAACTCCAATCTCTTCCCCTAAATCCACTGTTTATGGATGGTCAGCTATGTGGATTGGAACCTCTATTCACTCTATCTAGACCTCTCATAATTGAATTAGATGTCTCCTCAGCCTCCTCTGATGCAAAGAAAAATACCTTGATCGATCCAATCTCTCCTCATAAGTAGAATTCTTGGGGGGTGGTTTAGCACAGGGCTAAATCGCTGGCTTTTAAAGCAGACCAAGGCAATTCCCATACCAACCTCCCCGAACAGGTGCTGGAATGTGGTGACTAGGGGCTTTTCACAGTAACTTCATTGAAGCCTACTTGTGACAATAAGCGATTTTCATTTCATTCATTTTTTCATTTCATTTCAGTGGATAGAACTCCAGTGTATAATACAGTTCCAACATAACATCCCTGCTCTTCTATTTTGTGGCTCACTAATAAAGGCTAATATCCCATATGTTTTCTTGACCATCTTATCCAACTGTTCAGCCACCTACAGATATCTGTGGACAAGCATTCCAAGGTCCCTCTGTCCCTCTACACCTATCAGTAGGGGATTTTCACAATAACTTCATTGCAGTGTTAATGTAAGCCTACTTGGGACACTAATAAAGATTACATATATTATTATACTGTAGCCAGTTAAAATGGCTAACTCCCGATTTAGAATGGCTAACTCCCGATTTAAAATGGCGAACGGCAAAGGCTGATGGGAAAGTCAGCCAACAGGACACAAACAAGCAGCGGAGGGTTGAGTGTGTATTTACCTCTGGAAAGGCCAGACAAGGTCGATACCGGAAACCATCAGCATAACAAAACACCAGCTCTCTGCATACTAATGAGCAATCCCCGGGAACAATGAGCAACATTTAGATACATAAAGCCAACCCAGACTCGTCGGCGCCAGCAGAAGCCTACACAAAGGGAGGTGAACGACCACCTCAAGACCGCCCATCGATCAAGGAATCGCTCCAGCATTGGAGAAAATCGAACCAAGTGATTGGGACAAAGTCCAATCACTTGGAACCAGGTACAGGGTCCGCCCCAAAAGGCGGGAAGCCCCTGGGGACTATAAGAATAGAGGCCAAGTTCAAATCGGCCCTCTGCTTCTCTTCTTGACCGGGTCACTCAGCAACGCGAGCCAACCCTTGACAGTGACCGGTCCAGCCATCACTGATATCGAGTAAGTCTTACTTCAATGCTCGCTACGAGATAGGCGCTCCTAGCTACAAATCTGTACCAACTTCGAATCCCGCAGGCTCAGAACCCGAACGAAAGGCCATTCATTTCCCTGACCTGGTGGGCCAGTTCCGAGTTAAGTATTGGCCTGTTAGTCGTAGAAGTAGCTTAGACATAGAATTTATGCGTGAGTAGTGATTACTGTGTATAATAAATGTGCTTTGATTTAAATCTTACTAAGCGGTGTATTTAATTATTGACCATTATTCGGACTTGAACCACGTGGCAGTATCAGAAAGATACCTGGCGACTCAAGAGCAAAGGTGATAAAACAGAGCAATTAAACTAAGGCAAAAGTTAGCAACATTATTTGGCGACTTCCTGACGGGACCCGATCTAGAAGTGGGAAACCATTCCGGGAGAACCCAGTATTTGAATTAGAGATCCAATTGGAAACAGAAAACCACAAGTGTTCAAGCAGTCCTGATCAATAGTCATAATTCGGAAGTGTGTGTATGCATGTGTAACTAACAGGGCTATAAGGTAAAACTGATAGATTTTTGTTGCGTCAAAACTGTTTGTATATCGGAAAGTAGCGAAAGCCGTACACGTATTTACAGCACCGCCTTAGCTCCCCTGTTCCAAATTTAAAAGAAGCATTCAGACAGGAAAGATGGCAATGCAGGCAATGCAGTGCCTGAGGAATTTGCGGTCACAGCGACCAGCAGCAGTAGAGTGGGACAATGTCCCATTTGGGAGGAAGAGATCAGGAAATATCTTAAAGGGAAAGGATGGCCCCTTTGGAATGAATTCTGTGACAACGAGGAATCAGGTCCCGGGAGTATAGGACATACTTGGTGGGAGAACCTGAGCGAGATCCACAAAAAGAGTTAAGGGAAAGCTCGCAAGCCGATGGCAATCGTGTCCTGCTTGGCACAATTGCGAGGCACAGAGGAGGTCGTTAGGACGCTCCGGAAAGAAGTAGAAGGCATACATCGTATGAGTAAGGTTGATGTAAGCGAGGTAGAAAAGGAGAATTTAGAATTGAGGAGGAAATTAGCAGCAAAAGATGGAGATGTGGATGACGCCAAAAGGGCTCACCAGTCTTGTCTGGCACACTTAAGCAGCTTCCAGTCTCAATACAAAAAGGCCTATCAGGACACGCAACGTGCAGTCCTGGTACGAGAAGAAACGGAAAAACAGGTAGAGGCATTACAAAAACAGTGTAGTGACCTCAAGGCAGCATTAAGAGCACTCCATGCTGCCACCACAGAACAAAGACAAAGCACATTAGACCACGCAAAGTGCTGAAGCAGATTGCAGACCTGCAATCACTGCTACCTGTTCAAAAAGTTTTTCAGGAAACCTTTGGAGAAAGATTAGATCAGGAAGACAGCCCTGATTGGGAAGAACTGAATGAAACAGCGCAGAGATATGTTCAGGGAACATGTGCGCAGGGAAAGCCACAAAAGAGAAAAGCGCCCCAACCCCCCACACAGCAGATAGTTCAAGCTCCAATGAACACAGTAACCACCCACTGCACAGCCACATCGGACGATGCGGAATTTCTAAATTCCACCCCCTTAACAGTGACCCAATTACGGGACGCGTGCGATAAAATCACACCGTTCCTCCCACCTCAGACCCCCACCATTTCTTTGCCACAGTTAAACATCAGGCGACCATGTACGGTCTGGATGAGCGAGAGCATGTAAAGTTCACCGTTTTAAGTTTAGACCTGTCGGTAGCAGCAGCCCTTCCCGACCCACAGAATGTAGGAGGAGGCACCCTTGCAGAAATGCATACCGCGATCCTGGATGCGATCGGGTATAACCGGGGTGACCCCATAGATGGCCTCAACAAATGTAGGCAAAAGAAATCCGAGCACCCCACAGCGTTCGCTGGACGCCTGTGGATTCACTTTGCAGCAGTCTTTGGAGACGTAGACCGTGCCCATTTTTCCCCAGACAACATGGTCAAATGGACCCGCACCCTTATTTCCCATGCCACAGAAACAGGACAGAAAGCTTGTACGAGTTATGATCCCTCAGAGGAGGCTCATAACGAGACGTGGGTAGTGAAAAGATTGTCCCGCGCTTGGGAGCAATCTGTTCAAAGTAAACCCTCAGTTAAGAATGCCGAGGAAAAGCAGACCTGCGCAGATATGCAGGCAGTAAAAACCCACCAGAATCCCGCATGTGTGAATGAGGGAAAGAACAGCCCTCCACCCAAGTCACAGGAGTGTTACAACTGCGGACAGTTGGGACACTTTGCAAGAGAGTGCAATGCCCCTAAAAAGCCACAGAGGGCCCAGCAGACGGGCACTCTGATTAAGAAAAAGACAGCCCATTCATAGCGTTAGCGCCCGTTCACGTCAGACAGACTTGACCGGAGCGGACTGACGGTGTACGGGCTCCCCCAGTTGGGTCTGCGACACCCTTTGGGATAGGTCCGGACGACCGGTAGTTGCAGCGAAAATCCGGGGACAGCCCATCGAATTTCTCTGGGACACAGGAGGGTCCCGCACCACAATAAATTCCTCCACCATGTTTCAAAAAGACACGTGGCCCACTACAGCCGCCCTCACCCTCAACGGCTTTACAGGCCACTCACAGCAGGGACACATCACAGCCCCTGTACCCATTCAAATCAGCACCATCACCACCAAGCACCCCGTAATTTTAGTTGACCTGCCCCACACAGCAGAACACATTCTGGGAATTGATTTCATGAATTCCCACCACCTTTCATTCGATCCAGTCAACTAGTGTGTCTGGAAGATGGCAAAATCCGCAAGAGCCCCCGCAACGCTCAACATAGGTGAATACATGAACAAAATTAGGGCCATAGGCGAATTTTGATTCAACCCGACCACGCTTAGTACGGACAAGCAGGTTAGGGCAGTTCTGCAAAAGAACAGGGCAGCATTCGCAACCCACAAGCACGACTGTGGACGGATGACTGGCTCCGTACAAGTAACAGGACCTGACCCTAGACCCCCAAAACAGTACGGATTTCCCCAAGAGGCAGAGGGGGAAAGCTCCAAGGTAATAGAAAGCTTATTAGAGCAGGGCGTACTTAGATCAGTAGCCTCCACTAATAATGCCCCGATTTGGCCAGTGAGAAAGCCCGATGGATTATGGCGTCTGACAATCGATTACCGGGAACTCAACAAAATCACCCCCGCAGCAGCCCCCACAGTAGCAACAAGTCCCGAGACCATGCTCAAGCAGGGACTCAATTCCCGATACTTCACGGTTTTGGATGTCAGTAATGGATTCTGGTCCATTCCATTGGCAAAGGCGTGCCAGTACCTTGAAAGCACAGCAGTACATGTGGACATGCCTGCCACAAGGCTTCCACAACTCCCCCTCCATTTTCCACCGACAGCTGGCAAATGGTTTAGCCAAATTCTCTCGCCCCGAATGTCTGGTACAGTATGTGGACGACCTACTACTGCAGACAGACACCAAGGAAGAGCACTTGGAGCTTCTGTCCGAACTCCTGGAACTCTTACACTCAATCGGTTGTAAAGTCAACCCCAAAAAGGCCCGGATTTTGGAAGAAAAGGTGATATATTTGGGAACAATTATCACGCATGGTAAACGCGAGATCGAGCATAAAAGGATTGACGCGATTGCTAAATTGCCCCTTCCCCAGAACGTTTCAGCCCTCCGGTCATTTTTAGGACTGGTTGGCTACTGCAGAAACCACATTGACGGTTTCGCCAACATTTCAGACCTCCTAAAGAAAGGAGTCCCCTGGGAATGACTTCCGCAGCATACGGATGCTGTGGACTCTTTAAAACAGGCACACATAGCAGCCCCCGCACTACAAGTTCCAGACCCGCTTTCCCCTTACACCATAGAGGTAGCGACCACAGACCGCACCCTTTCAGCCGTGCTCCTCCAGGAACGGCATGACCAGTTAAGGCCCGTAGCCTACGCCTCCAGACTTTTAGATGCCGTGGAGCAGGGATTTTCAGCCTGTGAGAGGCACCTGCTCGCAGTATTCTGGGAAGTTCAGTATTTTTCATACATTACCGGACTGAACCCCATCACAATTCTCACAGAACACACCCTCACCCAACGTTTACTGGACGGACGACTGAAGGACGGTATCGTCAGTCAAATAAGAGCAGCTAGATCGACCCTTCTCTTGCAGGGACGGGACATCACTGTAAAAAGGACAAAGACACACACCTATTTAACTGACAATTTACAGTACCCCTGAACCCCCCATGAATGCGAAATTATCTCTCCACACCACAACAAACGCCCCTTTATCGCTAAAACACCCCCCAGAAAGATAGATAGTTCAACTCAGAGCCCCCCGCACACGGACACGTGTGAGCCCATAAAGATCTATGTGGATGGATCTTCCACAGTCTTGGATGGGAAGCGCATAACAGGTTGCGGTATATATGTCGAGGACGCGCAGGGATGCGCCCTCGAGGAAATATCGTTAAAACTTAGGCGCGCAGGCAGCAGAGCTCGCGGCCGTCGCATATATAGTTGAGCACCCAGATTCCTTCCCCAGCCGAGCAGACATATACTCGGATAGCCTCTATGTCTGCAACAGCCTCACGAAATTTCTGCCCCTATAGAAAGCAAGAGGATTTGTTTCTGCAGACGGAAAACCCCTCCCCTCAGCCCCATTGCTCCGTCATATTTTAGAAAGAGCCCAGAACAGGACTTATGGGATAATCAAAGTCCGCAGCCACCATCGTTCCTTCCCCCCTGGAAATATGAATGCCGACGTACTGGCTAAAGCAGGTTCCAGGCACGGTTATTGTTGGACACCCCCCAAAAGCGCCTCAGTGTGTGCAGTTCAGGTCTCACAGACAAAGATCGAGGATCTAGTGGAGGCCCAGAAGCAGGACACCAATCTCAGGGAGATTGTAAAAGGCAACTATCCAGCACCCTATGAGAGGTTTAGAAATGCACTGACCACACATGACGGTGTGGTGTTAAAAGACACCCTTTATGTGGTTCCTGAACAGGACAGGAATCAATTGATTTGCTTGTTCCATGACGGTCATGGACATCAGGGAATCGATCCCACTACAGCCCATCTCAAGCAGCTTTGTTGGTGGCCGAATTTAAAGGAAGATGTAAACCATTACATTGAAAATTGCCTTATCTGCGCCCAGAATAATCCGGACAGATATGCCAAAAAGGCCCAACTCAGCCACACCCAACCCGTTAATGGCCCCTGGACTAACCTCCAGATTGATTTTATAGGACCATTGCCCCCTTGCAGGAATGACTATAAATATGTACTTGTGGTAATTGACACATTTACAAAATGGGTGGAAGCATTCCCAGCCCGCACAAACACTGCAAAAACCACAGCCAAGATTGTGACCCACCACATCTTTACAAGATCAGGACACCCCCGCAGCATTGAATCCGACTAAGGTTCCCATTTTACAGGACGTGTCATGCAGAACGTCCTCACGATATTTGGCATCACCCAAAATCTCCACATAGCATACCACCCACAGTCGAGTGGTATCGTGGAGTGAATGAATCGGACCCTAAAATCCACCCTCGGAAAAATGGTCCAGCAGAACAACACCACTTGGGACTCAGTTCTCCCTTTTGCGCTGATGTTTATACGTAACACAATTTCTCCTTCCACAGTTTACACCCCACACACCCTCATGACCGGACGTCCCATGAAAGGCACAGAATATTTGTTAGGTTTGGACTTGACCAGCCCCGAAGTGACGGCCCTCACACACGAGAAAGCAGTACAACAATTAGTGGAAAATGTTAAAACGAGTCAGCTAGCAGCTGCAGTAAAATTGGGCACCAGAAAGAAACAGAGCAAGGCTTGTTTCGACAAGACAGTGCATGCGACTGAGTACAGTATCGGACAGCAAGTGATGCTGTCTGTATATAACCCCAGCACATTCCTGTCACCAAAATACTCGGGTCCGTATTCCATTGCGGATAAAGTAAGCCCTTCCGTTTATAAAATAAAGTACCCCAATGGTAAGACTGCGTGGTTTCATATAAACCAGCTGAAGGCATATGGAACACAGTCGAACCACGCACACCACGTCATGCTAGACGCAGCACACCACACCCCGCCCACAGCCAACGTACCCCTACCAACCCCCACCACGTCCAGCCCAGCCATGGACTCGACCACGACTCCACCCCTGAAATATACACTCCGCCCCGGAACGTCCACAGACTGCAGCAGCAGAGACAGCGACAGTGACTCGGACGATAGCCACAGCACGCCCCCCTACTATCCCCATGCAACCGGACCCACACCCAGCGGCTCCGACTACGATCCAAGTGATCCCCTCATGATCACTTTCCTAAATAAACCCCACCACCGACCACCGATCCACACTGACGACCCCGATTTTGTCCCCACACAGCTAGACACAAATTACTGGCACCGAGATAACTCGTTCAGACTCGTCCGCAACGACGAGAGCGACCCCACCTCACACCACGCAGCCCTTTCAGCCCTCATACACTCAAGAGTTTGGCACCCGGGAGAAGAGGACGACCTTGGGTCTGACTTCCAAATCGAGAACCCCTTTACGACCCTGTTCGCAACCGATAACTGAGGTGTCCAGATGATGTTTTAAAAGGAACCACTTGGGAGAAGTGTTGTCCTTTCTGATGGAACCTGCAGAATGTTTTATGTTGTGTGTACGTTTGTTAAATGTTGTATGCCCGACATGAGAATTTTTTCTCACTGCCCCACGTCTATTCGGCCGAAACCTCTGAGGACTTGCCTGCGGAGACTCACCGTTGCCAGACACTAGTTCAGCAGAAACCTCTGAGGACTTGTCTGCAGAGACTGGTTAAGGAACCAGACGCCCGTTCGTAACTGCCCTTCTGGTTCGAAGGATAGAACCACTACGGCTGCCCCAACACGATGACTACATTTTTGCCCGTTCTTGTCGGTTGCTCAGGATGTGGAGAAACGGCTTGGGACCCGCCCTGCCTGGGGACCCCCCCTCTGGTCAACTACGCTCGGGTAGGGGAGACACGGCATTGGTAGCCGTCCTACCCGGGGACTCCATCCAACTCTTACCCGTCGCTGCCCATACGCACCTCATTTTGGCATTTTTCTTTCAAAAAGTTTTGTTTTGTTTAGGTAACCCTTAGGTTGCCGACCATCTGCTATTTACATCCTGGAACATTTGGATGGTAAATCAGCACTGGTTCATCATTGGGAAGTGTGTCTTCTCCTAAAATTTGTTTTTTGAAAAAAAATGAGGGAGTAACACATAGTGACCAATTATAAAGGGAGTAATTGGCACTACAGGACAGACACACTCGCGTACAAGATATCAAACAAAGATAGTTACAGACACTATGCTTGTTTCCACAGAACTCCAGAAGCTCCAGGACCGGAGAAGAGAAGAAAGAAAAGGAAAGAGAAGAGCCATGAGGACTTCCTTCACGTGGATCACCCCCATAATTTTGGACATTTGGTTGCGCGTGAACGCGAACCCCATGACTTCAAGCCCCCCAGCCGTCAATGTTTCACTATCCCGCAGTACCCAGAGCCCAGTCACCAGCGACACTACAGCATCTTGGTGTGCCAGGTTTATAACCTGGTACTCTCTGTCCTATGTAATCGAAACATTACTAGCATTAGCGATACTCTGCTGCATTGTGCAGACTATGCATCTACGGAAATGGAGAAGGAGAGCCTACCGCGCTCGAACCCCGGTATATAGGATCAGATCCCCTATGTTCGGTTACGACCAGACCCCCGACCTCCGCGATCTATAATAAAGAGCATTCACTTGCGTTTATTGTAAATAAAGAAATGTAAAGAACCTTTCATGAGCAAATTGTATGATCCTGAGCTTGACTGCCAAGCCAGGAAAGACTGTGTATGAAATGCTATGATTTTGTTGTATGATTGAGGAAGGTAGGATAAAGAAATGTTTAAGTGAGTGTAGTGTATTGAGAATAGTTAGAGGTTCCCAGTTTATTGTTTTGTAATGCATGTCCCTGTTTGACATAACGCCCTTAGAATTGTTAGTTAAAACATTTCTGCATAGCTATGGTCAGTGCAGAGGTCATGAAGGAAGTGTCCTCCCCAGGTCAGGGAATGGAAAGCAACATAGTTATGTGATCCTTCACGCTTCGCGTTAGGATCACAAGGAGGGAACGTAGCTAGTTAAAATGGCTAACTCACGATTTAGAATTGGTAACTCCCGATTTAAAATGGCGAACGGCAAAGGCTGATGGGAAAGTCAGCCAACAGGACACAAACAAGCAGCGGAGGGTTGAGTGTGTATTTACCTCTGGAAAGGCCAGACAAGATCGATACCGGCAACCATCAGCATAACAAAACACCAGCTACCTGCATACTAATGAGCCATCCCTGGGAACAATGAGCAACATTTAGATACATAAAGCCAACCCAGACTCGTCGGCGCCAGCAGAAGCTTACACAAAGGGAGGTGAACGACCACCTCAAGACCGCCCATCGATCAAGGAATCGCTCCAGCATTGGAGAAAATCGAACCAAGTGATTGGGACAAAGTCCAATCACTTGGAACCAGGTACAGGGTCCGCTCTGAAAGGCGGGATGCCCCTGGGGACTATAAGAATAGAGGCCAAGTTCAAATCGGCCCTCTGCTTCTCTTCTTGACCGGGTCACTCAGCAACGCGATCCAACCCTTGACAGTGACCGGTCCAGCCATCGCTGATATCGAGTAAGTCTTACTTCAATGCTAGCTACGAGATAGGCGCTCCTAGCTACCAATCTGTACCAACTTCGAATCCCGCAGGCTCAGAACCCGAACGGAAGGCCATTCGTTTCCCTGATCTGGTGGGCCAGTTCCGAATTAAGTATTGGCCTGTTAGTTGTAGAAGTAGCTTAGACGTAGAATTCATGCATGAGTAGTGATTACTGTGTATAATAAATGTGCTTTGATTTAAATCTTACTAAGCGGTGTATTGGATTATTGACCATTACTCGGACTTGAACCACGTGGCGGTATCAGAAAGATACCTGGCGACTCAAGAGCAAAGGTGATAAAACAGAGCAATTAAACTCAGGCAAAAGTTAGCAACAATACCCTGCTTTGTATTGTGTAATCCATTGCTTTGTTAGCTTCTCCAAATGCATTACCTTAAATTTCTCTGGATTGAACACTATTTGCCATTGTTCTGCCAACCTAACTAGCTCACTGATATCTACCTGCAAACTTCCTTCTTCATTGTCAACCACACCTAATTTTTTGTATTTTCAGTAAACCTCTCAAGTATAATCCTGAAATTCAAAATCTAAATCAGCAATATTCCCCAGAAGCAATGGACGCAGTACTGAACCCTGCTGAAGTCCCATGGAAACAGCCTTCCAGTTGCAAAAGCATTCATTGATCTTTGCTTCGTGCCACTGAGCCAATTTTGGATCCAACCTGCCACTTCTTCATGCATCCCATCATAGGCCTCATCTGAGTTCTATGCAGCAGAACTCATACGAACTGGCCCTGACCTGGGATGCAGCCCACCTTATTCCCCTTAACTCAAAAGACATCACTGTCTGAGACAGAAACCGCCACCACATTTAGAAAAACCCTTGGATATACATTTGAGGTGCTGTAGCCTACACGGCTACGGTTCAAGAGCTGCAAGGTGGGATTAGTTTGGATAACTCTTTTGCAGTCAGCATAGGCATGATGGGAAGAATGGTCTCCTTTTGTGCCGTCAGTCATTTCATGTTTTTGTTTTTACAGCTGGGCACGTGGCAGTTATTGGGCATTTGCAAGGACAAAGACCCAAGGGTAAGGTTATGGCGAGAGAAGAGTGGGAAAGTAAGGTGTGCATGCTTACACCATCAGCAGGTTGGGAATGAAAATAGATTGTGGAGATCAGGAGAAATTGGGATGTGAAAAGAGAAATTAGGTAATGAGAATATATGGTCATATCCAATTCTTTCAGCCCAATCCTGGTTGCTCCACTGTCTCCTCCATTTGGGTGAGGACATGCAGCTGTGCCTGTCCTTCATCAGTGAGCTGCTGCTCTCTGTGCTTATAAGTCACTTTGTCTTGCAGGAGAGAGGGAAGTAGGTCAGTGAATGTGGTGGAATGTGTCTGGGTGAATATATGGTAGTGTATGCAAGCTGTGAGATTGGAATGTGAGGCTTGTAACACTCCTAAGTGTATGAAGGTGTGTTGAAGCTCGAAATGTGAGATGGAAGTCACAAATTAATAAAGATTGTTGGTTGGTGGGTGATGGGCCTGTGACACATTAAACAGTGTGCGATCCTAATGGGGCAGTTGGTGGAATGTGGTTTTCAAGATGCATTCACTAATATTTACCATTTTTGTGAGGTCTTTGAACATTTTTCTGCATTGCATCGAATTCATTTTGACAATACGCCTGAAATTGACTTGCATGGTTTCTCAGAGTTTGTCTGCGTGGATTCCTGATCCTCAGTAATTGAAAACCTCTCTCTTCCTGTCAATCTCCTGCACCAAGGCCTTTAGAATCTTGGAGTCAGCTCTCTACCATGTTGTGTCGTTCCTGTGTCTGTTCCCGGTCACAGTCGCTTCTGCAATAAATCCCAGCACCGGCTCATGCCAAGACAGAGTTCCCCTCTAAAAGGTGCAGACTTATTTTCAGCCGTGCATGCTACCTTAAATTTATGCCAACTTGCCTAGATTTTGTACCTCGTACTCAGGTGTGCTTATATCTGCATGCTTATAGTTTAATATTGACTGCATGGCGTAATCATGTAAATGAGCAGACAGTACAATGTTTGTGTACTGCCTGCATTGTAACAATCATACCTGACTGAATGGTTAATTACAACCCCTGGAACCATTTTCCAAATTTATCCAGTTTCCTGCCCCTCCAAAGTCAACATTTGATCTGGATTTAAAAAAAATAAATTGAGAGTACCTAATTCTTTTTTTCCAATTAAGAGGCAATTTAGCTTGGCCAATTAACCAACCTGCACATCTTTTCGGTTTGTGGGGGTGAAACCCATGGAGACACGGGGAGAATGTGCAAACCCCACACGGACAGTGACCCAGTGCCAGGATCAAACCCAGGTCCTCGGCAGCGTGAGACAGCAATGTTAACCACTACGCCACCATGCCGCCTTTGATCTGGATTTAACCTGGGCTTAAATAAAAATGAGTATGTTCTAAGCCATAGCACAAAACATTATGGGGTAATTTTATAAATTGAAAAAAAATGCAATGAAAATCACTTATTGTCACAAATAGGATTCAAATGAAGTTACTGTGAAAAGCCCCTAGTCGCCACATTCCTGCGCCTGTTCGGGGAGGCTGGTATGGGAATTGAACCGTGCTGCTGGCCTGCCTTGGTCTGCTTTCAAAGCCAGCGATTTAGCCCTGTGCTAAACCAGCCTCTACTCTGAATAGGTGAACATAGAACATAGAATTTTTACATCAGCACACACGTTTGTAAACTTACCCATTATACTCCTGGATAATAATTAGTCTGTCCACAACAGATCATTTGTTTTCGGCGAGTTGATTTTTCATTCTACAGTTGGACCGATTTTCTACAATAGTTGCCAATTGTGGGGGAAGGTTGCTGTGCAGTCTTTATTCCTGCCTGGGTAGTTCACATCTGATTTTGATAAACCTTTCAGGATGCAACTTAATGATGCGTCTTCTGTAAACTTCTGACCTGCCAGTCACCAGTTGCAGTCACGGATCTGAAAGTGAAATATTCTGTGCAGTGCAGTTGCTGCCATTTATCCTGGAAAGAACAGGTCATCTCTTGCAGGCAAAGCCACGGGAAGAAATGTTTGTTTATTTCTTTTTGAATACAGTTTCATGAAATGGCATTGGAACCATAAATGCAAAAGGTATGCGAAAGAAGGCTTGCCCTGTTTGGTACTTTGCTCTGGCTTGGTTCAATGCTGCCTGTCCCATCCACAGGAGCTGGATTACCAATGAAAAATGTGCTTATGGACCAGAAGAAATCTATCCCATAAGGGTACCAAGCATGCCAAATTGATAGGAAAGCACGTTTGTCAATAATTAATTCCATAACTCTTAGTGTAGCCCCCTACAAAGCATTCAAGTGTTTTCCAATCATACTAATAAAGCAGCAGTGGAGCCATTCTGGATGCAATTTTCCACTAAACCTCTTGGCACACACTTAATTGAAAAGAGTTTTATGCAACAAATGTTTCTAATAAAATAACAGCTGTGTGACACGTTCATATACTCACACACATTGTGTCTGTAGCATGACCACCTGTGTGTCATTTTACATGCCCTTCACACTTCCAACATCTCAAAATGACATCTCAACTTTCAGGACATAGTGGCAAGTAATAGAAAGGGGAAAACTAAATCTGGATAATGCAATGAAATAATTTTCTCTTAAACAGAGGTAACTTCCTAAATTCTAAAGCAGCAGTCTAGAGGACATGGGAGAGAGTGTAGCTTGAGCTTTCCCCAGCCTGAGGGATAACGACCTTTATCACTGTCATCCAAGCGCACACTCAAGCGGAACACCATGATAAAGGGAGCAAATACAGTCGGGACTTGGTAATCGATTTGCAACCCAGAAGTTTTGAGTTCAAATCTCATCATAACAAGTTGTGAAATTGAATTTATTAAGGGTAAGTGCCAGAAAATTACCATGAAATCTATCAGATGGTTGTAAAACTCCAACTGGGTCACTGATATTCTTTAAAGCAGGGAAAAGAGACTTGCATCCAGACTGGTCCACATATGGTTGCAAACTGATGTTGCCTCATAATATCCTCTGGCATGGTCTAATGTGTCACTTAGCTGTGAATAAGCATCAAGACAACTAAGGCAACAATGTGACCATTGAAGTATTGCTAAAATGTGGGAACAAAAACAAAAACATAGTATGTAATATTTTAATGGGTAACATTTGAACATCAATTCCTGTCCAAGAGCTGCAGCTCCCAATGACATCCAAGAAACCCGTACTTGACTAAAGCCTGCATCCTTCCCAACAATATTTGCAGGCACGAGCGCAACGTCACACCTTCTGGTGAGTGCCATTAATGAACCCAAGGGAATATCATCACGTGAAGTGCTATGCACAGGTGAGGAGGATTCAAGTCATGAGTAGGAATAACATGCTGGCCACATGGCTGCTATCAATATATGGGGTGGCACAATGGTTAGCACTGCTGCCTCATAGCGTCAGAGACTTGGGATAGATTCTGACCTCGGGTGACTGTCTGTGTGGAGTCATAGAGTCATACAGCACAGAAAAAGCCCTTCAGCCTATCGAGTCCGGGTCGGTCAAAAACAACTCTACTCCTATGTCTTATGGTCTGAAGCACCTCGTTATTCTAATCCCATTTCCCAACACTTGCTCCATAGCCTTGTATGCCTTGGGATCGCAAGTGCATATCTAAGTACTTCTTAAATGATATGTGGATCTTAGCCTCCATCACCCTTTCAGGGCAGCAAGTTCCACACTCCCACCACACTCTCAGTAAAAATGTTTTCCTCACATTTCCTCGAAGCCACCTGGAGTTTGCACATTCTTTCCGTGTCTGCGTGGGCTTCCTCCCATTGCTCCGGTTTCCTCCCACAGTCCAAAGATGTGCAGGTTAAGTGAATCGGCTGTGCAAAATTGCCCCTAGGTGGGGTTACAAGGATAGGGTGGGGGTGCCTCCTTCTGCACTGTAGGGATTCTGTGGTTCTCAGATATAGTCCCTGTACTTTGTGCACCAACGTAATGACATTGGACAGCTGTGTTACTACTTTCCTTTGGGATAGAAGCCCAAAGTGCCATCACAGCATCTCAGCCAGTTGTTTTATTCATCTACCACCACAAAATTGGCTGACGCTATAGATCATCTCAAAATCGGCCTGTTAGAGGAAAAAGACAGAGAAGCTGAAGGTAGAGCTGTCACAGACATGGTAGGTTGAATAGCCTCCTTCTATGCTGCATTCATTCTATGACCCAATGATTTAATGGTGAGTTTTACTGCCAGTCCCAGTTTATCCCTTTGTTGCAGGTTGGCTGCAGGTCACCTTGTAGAAGGTGGGAAACTGTAGTTGCCTTGATCTGAGTCGTGTAGTGGCAGATGACTTCAGCCATTGCTAAGTTGAAATAACTGGTGGCATCATAGTAGGTGTGGGCAGTTTGATTTTTGTGCCAGCTGATCTCTGCCATTCCTTTCTTCACCAATGATGAGTAGAGGAGTTATCCATGGTGGCCTGGCCAACATTTATCCCTCACTCAACATCACGAAAAACAGGTGGTCTGATTATAATCACATTGCTGTATGTGGGACTTCACTCTGTGCGAAATAAGTGCCGCATTACAAGACTACACAGGGACTACATTTCAAAAGTACTTTATTGACTGTAAAGTACTTTGAAGTGTCCAGTGGTCATGAAAAACGCTAAATCAATGCAAGCCTCTTTTTGCACCAGTTTAACTATAAAATACTGCAAAAGTGGTGTTTTCAAAGCAACCTCCAAATTGTCTTGCTTACCAGTTTTGACTCTGTAAAGTGCAATAGTTTTCTCGTTGCTCCCTGACATTGAACAAATGGGGCATTGCAAACACCCCTCTTCCTATCTGTTCTTGAACCATTTTCCTGTTCTGTTGAACATTGGTAAAAACTTCAACTGCAGTTGGCTCACAGTGATTTTTCAAACAATGCTTAGCTTTTTCTGTTCCCAGATAAACATCCCTAACATGTTCTGCTACAAAGAAAACTTGAACAATAAAACAAGGGAAAAAAGGAATAAGTCCTTCAAGGATTTGTGTACTTATACCCCCAGATATTTCTGCACCCTATTTAGAATTGCACCCTTTGTTTTATTCTGCACCCCCTTTCAGGTTATTAAATCATTCTTAAAAGTCATTAAAATGGCCTAGACTTCGATATTGTATAACACAAATTCAAAGTGTGCAGAGGCCACTAAACCTGGAAGTATTGTGAACTGTGGGAGGATAATGATAGATTTCAAGAGGAGATTGACATGCTGGTGGAATGAGCAGATGAAATTTAATACATAAATATGTGAAGTGCGACATTTTGTTGTAAAGAAGAGCAGCGGCAGTGAAAAAAAAGGGTACAATTCATAGAATCCCTACAGTGCAGAAGGAGGCCTTTCAGCCCATCGAGTCTGCACCGGCCCTTGGAAAGAGCCTCCAGCCTATTTGTGTAACCCAGTAACCCCACCTAACCTTTTGGACACTAAAGGGCATTTGATCATGTCCTATCTACCTAATTCTAACAGGAGTGCAGGAACAGAGAGAGCTGGGGGGCATATCTGCAAAGATTTTGAAGTGATAGGTTATGGAAGTGGTTATGAAGGCTTAAGGAATCCTAAGTTTTACCAATAATTTTACATTGCCTAAATCTAATCATTGCGGGCGGGTGGGATAGTTGACGGACAAGCTGATGCACGATCAATAACTAAAACGAGGTTGTAGCACAACTGAAGGCTTTAATAGACTAGAACTGTTCCCCAGCAGCTCAGGAACAGAATGAGCGCTGCTGGGACGGCACTGACTCTTATACCCTGTCTATCAGGGCGGAGCTACATACTATACAGCCAATGGCAAACCCCCAGGTTTAACCAATCGAACTTCAGCCTCTCGGGTACTGCAATAATGAAATGAAATGAAAATCGCTTATTGTCACGAGTCGGCTTCAATGAAGTTACTGTGAAAAGCCCCCAGTCGCCACATTCCACAGACTGTTGGTCAGTGAGGAGAGTGAATTTCCTGCAGGTCAGGTAATGCTTCCAGTGTCGCACAGCTTCTACTATGGCTTGGGCCTCCTTTTCGACTGAGGAGTGGCGGATTTCGGAAGCATGGAGGGTACGGGAGAAGAAGGCCACGGGTCTGCCCGCTTGGTTGAGGGTGGCTGCCAGAGCTACGTCGGACGCATCGCTCTCGACCTGGAAGGGGAGGGACTCGTCGATGGTGTGCATCGTGGCCTTTGCAATGTCTGCTTTGATGCGGCTGAAGGCTTGGCGGGCCTTCATCAACAGGGGGAAGGTTGTGGACTGGATCAGGGGATGGGCTTTGTCTGCGTAGTTAGGGACCCACTGGGCGTAGTAGCTAAAAAACCCGAGGCAGCGCTTCAGGGCCTTGGGGCAGTGAGGGAGGGGGAACTCCATGAGGGGGCGCATTCATTCAGGGTCGGGGCCTATAACTCCATTTCACATTAGGGAGCTGAGAATGGCGAGACGGTCGGTGCTAAATCCGCGTTTCTCCTTATTGTACGTTAAGTTAAGGATTTTAACGGTCTGGAGAAATTTTCGGAGATTGGTGTCATGGTCCTGCTGGTCATGGCCCATCTGCTTCAAAGGCAGTGTATTTGTGGTCACTAGTACGGAGGGGTAGCTGGTGGTAGGTGGACTTAAGATCCACCATGGAGAAGACCTTATAATGCGCGATCCTGTTTACCAGGTCGGATATGCGGGGGAGAGGGTACGCATCCAGCTGCGTAAACCTGTTGATGGTCTGACTGTAGTCAATGACCATCCTATGTTTCTCCCTGGTCTTTACCACCACTACTTGGGCTCTCCAGGGACTGTTGCTAGCTTCAATGACCCCTTCCCTCAGTAGCCATTGAACCTCCGACCTAATGAAGGTCCAGTCCTGGGCACTGTACCGTCTGCTCCTGGTGGCGATGGGTTTGCAATCCAGGGTGAGGTTCGCAAACAGGGAAGGCGGGTCGACCTTAAGGGTTGAGGGGCCGCAGACAATAAGTGGGGGTATAGGGCCGCCGAATTGGAAGGTCAGACTTTGCAGGTTACATTGGAAGTCCAACCCCAGGAACAGAGGTCTGGAAGGACATAAAGGCGGAAATTGTTGAATTTCCTTCCTTGGACTGTGAGGTTTGCTAGGCAGAACCCCTTTATCTCCACTGAGTGGGAACCGGAGGCCAGGGACATTCTTTGATTTACAGGGTGGGTAAAAAGTGAACAGCGCCTTACTGTGTTGGGGTGTATAAAGCTCTCCGTGCTCCCAAAGTCGATCAGGCAGGACGTCTCGTGGCCATTGATGAAGACCGTCGTCGTTGCTGTTGAGAGTGTTCGATGTCGAGTTTGGTCCAGAGTCACCGAGGCCAGACATAAGAACATAAGAACTAGGAGCAGGAGTAGGCCATCTGGCCATCGAGCCTGCTCCGCCATTCAATGAGATCATGGCTGATCTTTTGTGGACTCAGCTCCACTTTCCGGCCTGAACACCATAACCCTTAATCCCTTTATTCGTCAAAAAACGATCTATCTTTATCTTAAAAGCATTTAATGAAGGAGCCTCTACTGCTTCACTGGGCAAGGAATTCCATAGATTCACAACCCTTTGGGTGAAGAAGTTCCTCCTAAACTCAGTCCTAAATCTACTTCCCCTTATATTGAGGCTATGCCCCCTAGTTCTGCTTTCACCAGCCAGTGGAAACAACCTCCCCGCATCTATCCTATCTATTCCCTTCATAATTTTATATGTTTCTATAAGATCCCCCCTCATCCTTCTAAATTCCAACGAGTACAGTCCCAGTCTACTCAACCTCTCCTCGTAATCCAACCCCTTCAGCTCTGGGATTAACCTAGTGAATCTCCTCTGCACACCCTCTAGTGCCAGTACGTCCTTCCTCAAGTAAGGAGACCAAAACTGAACACAATACCCCAGGTGTGGCCTCACCAACACCTTATACAATTGCAGCATAACCGCCCTAGTCTTAAACTCCATCCCTCTCGCAATGAAGTGCAAAATTCCATTTGCCTTCTTAATCACCTGTTGCACCTGTAAACCAACTTTTTGCGCCTCATGCACTCGCACACCCAGTTCTCTCTGCACAGCAGCATGTAGCACAGACTTGCAGCACTGACGCAGTAGTTGTGAATTTTGATCGGGCAGTGTGTAGTCGGCTGGGCTGGGATCCTGGGGCCCCATCCAAGATGGCGTCTCCCGTGGGTCGCACATGGTTGTCGGAGATGGACAAAATGGCGGCGCCCATCCGTCAAGCGGTGTACGGGGAACAAGATCGCGGCACCCATGGGCCGCACGTGGCCCTAGGATACGGGGGTGCCAGTGACTGCTGGCCGCCTGAGGCCCGAGGAGAAATTCGCTGTGGCAGTCCGGAGTCGCCGCTGGAGACCGCGGCCACCGCTCGTGCCTGGCAGACCCCCACAAAATGGCCCTTCTTGCCACACCCTATGCAGGAGGATGTGCAGGCCGGGCAGCGCTGGCGGGGGTGCTTTTCCTGCCCACAGAAGAAACAGCGGGGCCCATCGGAGTTGGCGGGCCGCCTTACAGCGCAGGCCTGCGGGGACACAGGGAAGATCTGTTGGCTGCCGCTGCGGGATTCCACGCTGCCCAGGGGGCCGCCACGCGGTCGGGCACATAGGATTGTGCATTCCTGGACCAACGTCCATGGACCCTACCAGGGCCTGTGCCTCCCTAGGTCCCAGGGTGTCTTTCTCTAAAAGATGCTGGCGGATCTCTGAGGAGCTCATACCTGCTACGAAGGCATCCCGGATTAGGAGTTCCATGTGGTTGCTCGCCGAAACTTGCAGGCAGCCACAGCTTCTGCCCAGCACCAGTAGCGTGCGGTAGAACTCCTCCAACGATTCCCCGGGGCTTTGTCATCTCGTTGCAAGCAGGTGACGTGCGTAGACCTGATTTACTGGGCGGATATAATGTCCTTTTAAAAGTTTGATTGCTGCATCAAAGTCTTCCACCTCCTCGATGAGGGTGTAGTACCCAGGGCTTACCCTTGAGTGCAGGAGATGCAGTTTCTGCTCCCCCGAGGGTGTGCCTCTAGCCGTCTCAAGGTAGCCTTTGAAACATGCCAGCCAGTGCTTGAAAATCGCCGCTGAGTTTGTCGCGTGGGGGCTGAGTTGCAGACACTCCGGCTTGATTCGGAGATCCATCCTTTCTACTTAAGTCTAGTCTATTAAATTGATGCACGATCAATAACTAATAAAACGAAGTTGTAGCACAACTGAAGGCTTTAATAGACTAGAACTGTTCCCCAGCAGCTCAGGTACAGAATGAGGGCTGCTGGGATGGCACTGACTCTTATACGCCGCCTATCTGGGCAGAGCTACATACTATACAGCCAATGGTAAACCCCCAGGTTTAACCAATGGAACTTCAGCCTCTCGGGTACTGCAATACCTGATAATACCACACAAGCAAAAGGCCAGTTGACCAATTTCGGGTGGGATTGGAACATCCTGTCCACAGAGTGGGAAGTTATGGGGAAGTTTTATAAAACATTAGATCAACCTCAGTTGAGGTATTGTGTTCAGTTCTGAGCACCACTCTTTATGAAGGATATGAAGGCTTCAAAGAGGGTGCAGAAAGGGCGGCATGTGACGCAGTGGTTAGCACTGGGACTGCGGCGCTGAGGACCCGGGTTCAAATCCCGGCCCTGGGTCACTGTCCATGTGGAGTTTGCACATTCTCCTCATGTCTGCCTGGGTTTCATCCCCACAACCCAAAGATGTGCTGGTTAGGTGAATTGGCCACGCTAAATTGCCCCTTAATTGGAAAAGAAAAATAATTGGCTACTCTAAAAGAAAAAAAAGAGGGTGCAGAAAAGATTTACAAGAATGGTTCCAGGGATGAGCTTGGTAGAAATGTTTAAAATCAGGGTCTAGACAGAAAGGAATTGTTCCAATGGCAGAAAGATCGAGAACCAGAGGACACAGATTTATGGTGATAAGGAAAAAAAGTGGCAAAATGAGAGAAAATACCATTGGTGGAGGCAGATTCATTAGTGGCTTTCAAAAGCAGATTTGATAAGCAACTGACCAGAAAAGATTTACAGGGGTGCAGAGAAATGTTTTTTAAAATTTGTTCAGCGGATGTGGGCATCGCTGGCTGGGCCAGCATTTATTCCCATCCCTAATTGCTGGGCCATTTCAGAGGGTATTTAAGTATCAACCACATTGCTGTAGGTCTGTAGTCATATATAGGCCAGACCAGTGAAGGACGGGAGATTTCCTTCCTTAAAGGTTTCATGATCATCATTAAATTTTTAATTCCATTGAATTAAAATTTCACTATTTGCCTTGGTGGCATTCGAACCCCGGTCCCCAGAGCATTACCCTGGGTCTCTTGTATTAATAGCTCAGTGACAATACCACTGCATCACCACCTCCCCTGGGAAGGGGAGTAGAAGTAGCTGAGTTGCTCTTACAGAGAACTGGCACAGATATGACAAGCTAAATCATCTTCTTCTGTGCTGTAACAATTCCATGATAACCTTTCTTTGCACCAACTTTAGATGGGTGTTCTTAGTGCATGGCATGAGCCCATCATATCACTCAAGGTCATCTGCATTCTGATTTGCATTGTCCATTCATTTGAACATCACATCGAAGGCCTTCCATCAAATATGCTGGAGCAAGTTGTGTGTACACCAAGCCCGGATGGAAAACTGGGCATCAGGAATTCATCTAGACATCAGCTATTTCTCACAAACATATATTTCCTGGTGACAGGCTGCTTGAATCATGTCAACAGTAGCTGTACCAGTAACTGGAAATTATATCCCATTATTCACTGCAGTAGAAATTAAGAGATCATTCTCTGTGAGATAACATTTGTAATATTTACATCATCTATACAGCATCTTACATGCAATTAACATCACAAAGTGACAGGGATATCAAACACAATTTGACACTGAAGTACATTGAGCAAGTGACCAAAAGATGTAGGTTTAAATGGAGACGAGAGAGAGAGATAGAGTAAGGATTTTCCAGAGTTTAAGGCCCAGGCAGCTGGAGGAACGGCCGCCAATGTGGGAATGATTAAAATATACATACATTAGAGGTATGGTACTCCATCTGAGCTTGCAAAGCAAATCTTCGTAACATTTCTCACATAGCTATGTGATATTATAAAAACATTCCCGAATCACATGGTACAGCATCACAGGCGGGCTTACATAATTGTGACATAACTGACTTCCAATAACACTCTTGCTGGGAAGAAAATGAAATTGGAAAAATGTAAACCTGAGCCCAGAAGGTCAGAAATGATTGTGTCAATATAATATATAGGCTGTCTGGGGCATGTTCTGAGACAGTAACACATCAAAAAGCAGACTTGACATTGGTAAACCATTTGTGGTTTGAGGCACCATTTCAATCACTCAGCAAGTTACAGTTCTCAGGTTGACTTATTCAAAACATATTGCAAAAAAAGGTATCGTTGTTCACAAGAAATTTGTTGCATAGCTATACACTGTAATGCACCGATACATAATTAATTTATATTGCGCTATATATATGGCGTATATTGCATTAATTTTTTTTTTTTTTGATGACTTTGAAACTTTATTTCCAATACCTGATTTTTCCAAGTTCATGACTTTTTATACTGAAAATTAAAGCAAAAAGTAAATTCACTAGAACATGTGCATCCTTACACTAACACACAAACTTTGTTTTAAATATATTCCCATTTCTTTAGAAATTTGAACAAGTATAGAAAAAAGTACAACCTTGCTTTTACTTCACAAACTATGACTTTAGACGGGATGAAGGAACTTGTAAAACACACACAATGTCACAATATTTCTTACTGGTCTCCTTACGTCCCCGCACATAGTCTTATTAAAGTAAAGCTATAGCTCATCGTGTTTCAATGGCTCGGCACTGGGTTTGATAAAGACGCCCTCCATTACAGTCCAGTAGTTGTTGGCAGTGGGGCTGAATGTGCCATGGACCTCAAGCTGGCCTCGGATTGGACGGCCATACTGTTCTCCAGTTATTGTTAGAAAGACTTGGGTGCCTGCATGCTTGAAGCGTACATCATCATCTCGCTCCCAACTGGTCCCGCTGCATTGCACGATCCAAACATCCAAGTCATCTCCTTCTCCACTGTCACCAAAAGCACTTACTTCCTGGTTTCCAGAGAGTGGTGACACAAAGTGATGACTGTGTAGGTTTCTTCCAGTGTTGACATGTGTCAGCCGTACTGACTGGCCACATTTGATCGGTATTCCTCGCTGACAAACCTGGCCGGGCTTCCCTCTCACTGTCCAGTAGCTGTTACTGTCGTCAGGTGCGTCCACCCCAGTCACAGTCTGCTGACCACTTCCAGAGCCGTACTTCACGTCGTGCGAGTGCAAGCGGACGTTGTGGCGGCCGTTGAACAGCTTGACCACGGAGCCGCAGGTCACGTACTGCAGGTCGGTGGCGGCCGAGCAGCTGAGCAGCGCGCAGAGAAGGAGGAGCGCCAGCGCGGAGCTCCGAGCTGGGACCGCCGCCGCCCTCAGCAGCATCTCCGCGCGCCCAACCGCCCGTCAGCCCGTATATTGCATTAATATTGACACCATGTACTTAGGTTTTCATACGGGTCAGTTGGGGGTGGGGGCTGCAGGTTCAAAGGTGACAGAATTTGGAGTAGAACCAGGATTTTTTATACTGAAAGGAAAAGCAAGTGACTCTTCCGACTGCTTCTAGTATGTCAACAGGGCAAGTGCTGGCAACTTTACGAGAGACCCTAGGAAGATTATGCCCATAGAATCATACAATTTACAGTGCAGAAGGAGGACCTTCAGCCCATTGAATCTGCACCGGCCCTCAGAAAGAGCACCCCTACCTAAGATCATGCCTCCACCCGATCCCCATAACCCAGTAGCCCCACCAAATCCTGTGGGCAATTTAGAATGGCTAATCCACCTAACCTGCATATCTTTGTCCTGTGGGAGGAACAGGAGCACCCGAACGATTGAGAACTGTTGTTGAGAGGATCTTACCATCTGTAAAACACATTAAAAATATTTACAAATATGAAAGGATCAGTTTTGATTTTGCAGAATTAATTACTTTTTTTTAAATTTTAGTGTACCCAATCATTTTTTCCAATTAAGGGGCAATTTAGCATGGCGAATCCACCTAGCCTGTACATTTTATTTTTGGGGGCGAAACCCACGCAAACACAGGGAGAATGTGCAAACTCCACACGTACAATGAACCAGAGCCGGGATCGAACCTGGGACCTCAGCGCCATGAGGCCGCAGTGCTAACCCACTGTGCCACTGTGCTGCCCGGAATTAAGTACTTTAAAATCATGGTGGTATACTTAATTTCATTACATGTAGGTCACTGGAGCTGGAAATACTTCTGCAAAAGTGAGAAGGTGAATTTAAAGAGTTTTCTTAAAATAATGGCAAGATATATGTGTGAACGAGACACAGCTACAAAGTAGTGTTAATGTAACACTACTTGTGACAATAATAAAGATTATTATCATCATGTGCATGCGTATGCAACAAGGAAAGGGTCCAATAAAAGTAAATGCAGATTAACAAAGAAGTTGGGCCATTTTGATTTTTTTGTATACCAAAGAAGCTACAATCCCACAATATCCAGGAGATAGAGCCAGAAGTCATAAAAAGTTTATCGAATTATAGAATAGTGTCAGTTTTCCCACTCCTTTGCCCTTTCTGCACATCCCTTCAATTGTTTCTCCTTCAAACATTTAAGCAATTCCCTTTTAAAGGTTATGATTGAATTTATCAAACAATGTATTTCAAATTCAAAAAATTCATTGAGCAAAAAAATGTTTCCCTCATGTCATTTCTGACTCTTTTGCTAATTAATCAGTTTAAAATTTGCGCCCTCTAGTTATCGATGCTTCTGCCTTGTGAAACAGTGGGTGAAATTCTCCGTTTGGGAGACTAAGTTCTCCCACTGGAGCTGAAATACATGTGATTTTTAATCTTTATTATTGTCACAAGTAGGCTTATATTAAAACCACATTGAAGTCCTGTGAAAAACCCCTCATCGTCACACTCCGGCGCCTGTTCGGGTACACTGAGGGAGAATTCAGAATGTCCAATTCAACTAACAAGCACGTCTTTTGGGACGTGTGAGAGGAAACCGGAGGACCCGGAGGAAACCCATGCAGACACGGGGAGAACATGCAGACTCCGCACAGAGTGACCCAAGCCGGGAATTGAACCCGGGCCTCTGGCGCTGTGAAGCCATGGTGATACTTACAGCAACTAAATAGGCCAATCGGAGCAAGGCTTCGAGGAGCACAGAGTGCTCAGCCTATCAAATCCAGTGATCTGAGAGGCTTTGCTCTGATTGGTCCATTTGATTTATTCCATCTCACTGTGGCTGGGTAGAAAAGCTCATGGGCAACTGTGAGGATTGATCTTGAGTTGGGAGCCAGCAGCAAAAGGAAGCGGCGAGAAGCAGCAGCGGTGGCGTGGAAAGACAGTGACAGTGGCATGGAGAGGCATTGCTGTTGCCTACAGGTGGTGGGGTCTTGGGAAAGGAATGGGAGGTTCTGGCCTGAGAGAGAGGTGGGTGTGTGTGAGAATGAGTGTGTGTGAGTTGAGTGAGTGTGAGGATGAGTGTATATATGTTTATATGTGTGTGAGAGTGAGAGAGTGTGTGAGTGAGAGGGGTGAGTGTGTGTGAGAGAGAGAGGGGTGACTGTGTATGAGAGAGGAGTGAGTGAGAGAGATGCGTGTGTGGATGTAAGAGCGAGATGTGAATTTATGCACAAGGGAGTGAGGAAGTGTACGTTTATGTGTGTGAGGGAGACAGAGTGCGTGTGTCTGATGTGAGAATTAGCTTTCCAGCATCATTTCTCCCATTGAAAATGACAAAAGTTAAGACTTATGTATTTTAAAAAATAAATCCTTTTTAATTATTAACAGCTTACCCACTCGTAAAGTGGGTACTCATTCCAGGGGTTAATTTTAAGGGTTCGTGGAAGGATGTTTTGGCCAGGGGCTAATGTGAGGGAGGCATGTAGTTGGCAAATGTATTTGTGACTGTGTGACTCTTCCTAATTCCTGAGATATAGCTAGAAAAAGACTTGTTTACATTTGATTTCTGTGTTTGCACTATTTCACAACAAAACAAGTGGCGTTGACACTATGAGAATGCTTGGTGTTCCCCAATGCATTTTGGAAGTCACTAGGAGTTCCGCAGCTTGAAACATTTGGGAAACTCTGAGAAATTGTATTTGCAGGGGCTGGTTTAGCACACTTGGTTAAATCGCTGGCTTACCAAGCAGGCCAGCAGCACGGTTCAATTTTCATACCAACCTCCCCGAACAGGTGCCGAAATGTGGTGACTAGGGGCTTTTCACAGTAACTTCATTGAAGCCTACTTGTGACAATAAGCGATTTTCATTTTAATTTCTAACTTAGCTCAGAAGAAAGGAAATGTTTCCATGTATCTTTAATTACGCAACATTTCTTATGTGGCCTCTGAGGTTTTATAATATGTAAGTAAGTAGCCCACAGAAGTAAAAAGTTGCCCACATTTGTGGTGTAAATAAAGTAATTAGCAACATCATGGAGGTCCAATGTCTGGTGATACACTCGCTTGAGATTCTCTTCCTTTATGATAGTTGAATGTCACTATTTAGGCCGTAACACATTTGGTTAAAGGCTTGTCAGGAATATTGGACTTCCTCCAGTGATGTGCCGATCCTTGGAGAATACTTCTATTGCAGATTCTTTCCAAAGCTTCTCAGGCCGTGACATGTGAAAACTGGAGAGGGACAAAAATGAACAACGTATCATTTTGATTAAATTTTCGATGTGCTAAATATTTACCTTGTCCCCAGTTTGCAGTTACATATTTTTGTGTTTTTCATAATTTTAAAGTTTTTTGTCCTGTGTTTTCTACACTTGGCCTAGTCTGTTTTCACTTGATATTTCACTCAATTTGCACAATCCCTAACTTGACTCTAAACCAGATTTTCTGAAATGATGTTTCCTACGTGATTATCCTTTGGTCTGCTTGAATTTTCTCAAAGTGTGTAGTTTGGATGGTATCAGCTCACATTTACACATCAATTATTTGTCATAACTTAACATTTCCACAGGTATATTTAATAAATATTTATTTTCCAAATGGTTCCGATGTAATAGTATTAATATTTGACATTACTGAGGAGACTATAGCAGAGTGGTAATGTTACCAGAAAAGTAATTTGGATGTCTGGGCTAAAGCTTCAGAACCATGATTCAAACCAAAAAAATCCCACTGCAGCAATTGGGGAAATTTAGGACGCCATTCACCGGACAAAAAAGTTGTCCCATTTCTCAATCTATAGCCCACAAGTGCATCCGTGAAGTCACCCAGGTCCATGGGATGATAGATGGCATGGATGTCGCCTTGTGCACACCGGGAAGTCTTGAACTGCCCTTCATTAACAGGAAGGGGTTCCAGTCTTTGAACGTCTAACTTGTGTGCGACCACCACCTGAAGATTGTGTACGCATCACCGGGAGTGTGCATGCCAGCTACATCCTGGGGCAGTCGTAGATCCCCGGCATTTGGGGATACCATAGGGTGACTGGATGGCTCTTCGGGGATAAGGGGTACCTGCTAAGACCTGGCTAATGAGCCCAATATGGAGGCAGGTGACCAAAGTGGAGATCTGATAAAACGAGGCCAATGTGACCAACCGGGCTGTCATTCACCGGTGCATCGGACTCCCTAAAATGCGGGATGCCTCTGCAGTACACCCCGCCGAGGGTTGCCCGCTTTGTGGTGGTTTGTTGTGCCCTCCACAACCTGGCACAGCAGCAGGGCGACATGCTGAAGGTGGAGGAGGAGGAACAAGTGGGCATCTCCGAGGAGGAGGACAAGGTGGAGCTGAACCAGGGATGGCTGGAAGAAGAGCCCGGGGAGGACCCACAGGACCAGCGGAAAGGTGGTGGGCAGGCGCGACGGCAAGGATCTGGCATGCCAGACACCACCCCCCATCCACCCACCATTTACCCGCCCCTACCCCTCCAGCCCCCGATCATCATGTTCCACCCTCCCAGGGTCGGTGTTACTAATCTTCAGGGTGATGGGCCTGTGTTGGTACTGTCAGCTGGTCAATACAAGGCAGGCGGATGGTGGTAACCCACTGTGACCTGAGCTCTGGTGCCCCTCAATCTATGCCATAGTCTGACTCCTGTCTGTCTGCTGAGTGTGCGCTCACACCCATCGCCTCCACGTGGTATGCCGTGGTGGACAGGGCCCAGGTCAGGTAGCTGGGAGGCAGGGGCCGGGGGAGGATGAAGGGCGACTGGCCACCTGAGACTGGGACATGCTCTGCAGCGCCCTGAGAAGATCCACCTGAAACATCGACACGTTCGCCAGGGACTGGGACATGCCCCGCAGCACCTCTGAAAGCTTCACCTGCGTCAGGGACACGTCCCCAGTGAGTCGGACATGCTGCCGAGGCATTCAGCGACTGCTTGAGCAATGCCTTGGACACCACCACTCAAGGTGCTGACATCATGCTCGAGGCTCTCCACTGCGATCACCACCTTAACAGTGTTGGCCTCAGTTCCAGACATTGCCAGCGCTATCACCTGAGCCCGTAGTATTTGGGACTCCTCCAATTGGCCATGGACCCACTGGAATGTTCCGCTCTCCACCTCAAGGCCGCACCTTAAACCGGGGCTGGTTTAGCACAGTGGGCTAAACAGCTGGCTTGTAATGCAGAACAAGACCAGCAGCGCGGATTCAATTCCTGTACCGGCCTCCCTGAACAGGTGCCAGAATGTGGCGGCTAGGAGCTTTTCACAGTAACTTCATTGAAGCTTACTTATGACAATAAGCGATTATTATTATTATTATCGACTGCATCAGCTCCGGGTCCAGAGGCTCAGTAGTTGACTGGGACTCAGCTGAGTCTCATGGGCAGCACGATAGCACAAGTGGCTAGAACTATGGCTTAACAGCGCCAGGTTCCTAGATTTGATTCCTCGCTGGGTCACTGTCTGTGTGGAGTCTGCACGTTCCCCCCGTGTCTGCGTGGGTTTCCTCCAGGTGCTCCAGTTTCCTCCTACAGTCCAAAGATGTGCAGGTTAGGTGGAGTGGCCACGTTAAATTGCCCTTGGTGTCCAAAAAGGTTAGGAGGGGGTTATTGGCCTCATTCTGCACTGTATGTTCTAAGTCCTGGGATCCAGCAGACCTCTGACTGCTGTCTCCATTGGATGTTCCTGCCTCCACCTGATGTGAATCTGCAGTTGTGTGGTGCTCACCAGATATGCCCCAGAGGCTTGTCCACTACTTTTGTCCACCTAGGTGTGTGTCTGTGCCTTGGTGGAGGTTGTGGATGACAGCAGTAATACATCGATGGTGGCATTCTCAGAGCTCTTTCCGAGTGTTTTCTTGGACGGCGGGACCGTGGCCCACCCCGGATGGGCTGATGCCATCAGATGGAGATCCTGTAGGAGAATGGACATGTGGTCAGTCGGAGGGAAGGATCATCATTCTGACATGAACAACTCCTGTGTGACTGGTCACCTGGGTGGGGCTGGTGGATACTCACCTCTGCAGCGCAGGCCAAGCTCGACGTTGGTGACCGCTCTATCTCCGGCTACCCCAGGCTCGCTTCTTGTAGAGGGTGAGGACCCTGAGATCCAGCACCCCGGCGTCTGTCTGAGTCCTTTCCCATCTGCTGTGGACCAACCTCTCCTGTGGGGACACAGAGTGGGCATCCTGAGCCGCACGCTTCAGGCATCGGGGGGCGCGGGGGTGTGTGTGCGCATGGCGGCCACACCATTGGGCATAGGCGGGGTGTGCTGGTGGGTGCAAGGGTGTGCTGGTGGGTGCAAGGGTGTGCTGGGGCATGCCGCGATATTGTGCTGGGGGGGCTGTGCCATGTGCAGAGAAATTGGGGTAGCAGGTGGGACTGGCACCAGTTAGCTGATGCCAACTCGCCCATGCGGCCCAGTGGAGGTCATTGAGCTTCTTGCAGCAATGTGTGGCAGTTCTCCTGGTGACGGCCCCCCCTCCCCAGTCCCTGGCGGCACTGGCTGACCCTCCCCAGGGGAACAGGGTATCCCATCAATCGCACCCATCAGTCTGGCCAGGTCGGCATCTCCTAATCGTGGAGCTGGTCTGTGTGGTAGCATGGCTGCGACCTGTCTGAGGTTTGCTCTGCGGGATCGGATTAAGTGCTGCTCCCCCTCATTAGCAGGGAGCTGCCAGACGCGGTCATGGTGAATCAACCGCTGGGACAGTCATTTGCAGCGTGAAGCCCGTGCGGCATTATTAAGTGCCCTAATTAACATTAGATCTCGGTGATGGCCTCGCCGGGTTGGCCATCGGGATACACCCAGCAATTCCACTCGCTACCACACTCAGAATGAATTTGGTTAGATCGCGCCCAATGTTTCAGAACGGCTGGTTTACTTCTGTCGGAGACAAAATATAATTTCTAACAGCACATTGAATTATATTAAAACATATAACATTATATTTGTCATAAACAAATAATTTTCTATTCATTTGCAGAGTTTTAAAAATCCTGCTGTGAGCAGCTCTAAATTCCATGCATAATTGAAGACTTCAGTCAAGTTGATCTTGCTGTTTCCTATTCTGTTTGAATCTGCTAACTAATCATTGACTAAATTGGTGGGATTGGGACTCTGGGCAGGTTTTTTTTCTGACACAGCTAAACACATTGAGAATTGGACCTAAATTTATGTCTATTTCCCGTTATGCCCGGCAGAAAATGAACACGATTTTACTGGTGTGTGGGAGATTTTATTTAAAACTTCCAGATAGTAACCAGGGTGCTGAGCTCGATAGCCAAGCTGGTAGAGTATTAGAGGAAGTCAAGATCATTCATAGGATGCAGGATTCGCTGACTAGCCGCCATTAATTGCCCATCCCTAATTGCCTTTGGGGAAGTGGTGGTGAGATGTCTTCTTGAACCGCTGCAGTCCCTGAGGTGTAGGTTCATCTAAGGAGAGAGTTTCAAGATTTTGTCCCAAGAACAGTGAAGGGTGGAGATATATTTTAAAATCAGGATGGTGAGTGGCTTGGAGGGGAACTTCCGG
Source organism: Scyliorhinus torazame (assembly GCF_047496885.1). NCBI lineage: Eukaryota > Metazoa > Chordata > Chondrichthyes > Carcharhiniformes > Scyliorhinidae > Scyliorhinus > Scyliorhinus torazame. The sequence goes on from NC_092710.1 coordinate 239,626,620, forward strand.
GAGGTGGTTTTCCCATATATCTGCTGTCTTTCTAGATGGTAGTGGTCGTGGGTTTGGAAGGTGCTGCCTCAGGAACCTTGGTGAGTTCCTGCAATGCATCTTGCAGATGGTACACATGCATGCCACTGTTCTTTGGTTTTGGAGGGGGTGAATCTTCCTGGAAGGAGTGCCAATCAATGGTTGCTTTGTTCTGGATGGTGTCGAGCTTCTTGAGTGTTACTGGAGCTGCACTCATCCAGGCAAGGGCAGAGTACTCCATAACACTCTGACTTGTGCCTTGTAGATGGTGAACAGGCTTTTGGGGGCATCAGGTGAGTAACTCGCTGCAGAATTCTTAACCTCTGAACTGCCAGGGCACAGTTCAACTGAAAAGTTTCTAAATCCAGTTTTAGACGCATTTGGCGGGGTGTTTCACAGCGGTCACATTTGCATGATCGCGGCCCGTTTTCAATGGCACATAGTGTCAAAAATATGCCCCCACGATATTCCCGTTACTGGCTCCCTCGCCGTCTGATTCGCCTGACTCACGCCTCAGCAGCTCACTGCTAACAATGGGGAGCTGCTTTTGAACGCTCGCTTACCACTCACTCCCAGTCAACACACAAGGATGACAGTGCGCAGACCTGCTCCTCGCTTTGGGGATGCTGATCTCACAAAGATTTCTCGAGGCTGTAGATGGGAGGAAGTGGCAGCGTCTGCCAGTGCGTGCAGCATGACAAGGAAGACCGCCATCCAATAAAGGAAGAAACCAAATGACTTCTAACGAGCTGCAAGGGTAAGTTACCACCTCTCTCCTGGCATCAGTTTCACCTGCCGTCCCTCAAATTCCCAAACCCACCTCCCCCACAGACAATCGGCTGCCACATCCAACCTTTGTGCTTGTTCAAAATAAAAGCAAATTGCAGTGGATGCTGGAATCTGAAACCAAAAAGAAAATGCTGGAAAATCTCAGCAGGTCTGGCAGCATCTGTAGGGAGAGAAAAGAGCTAACGTTTCGAGTCCAGATGACCCTTTGTCAGGCTTTTCACCATTTCAGATCACTCTGGCGGGCATCCTCTGGAGGGTTTCCAGCATTTAAGATGCCAGACTTCAATCAATTTGATTCCATCCACATGATGTCAAAAAACAGCTAAAGACACTGGATACTACAAAGTCAAGGGTCTTGACAATATTCTGGCAATAGAACTGAAGTCTTGTGCTCCAGAACTTACCGTGTCCCTGGCAAGGTGTTCCGTGAAGCTCCAACACTGGCATCTACCCGGCAATGTGGAAAATTGGTATTTTCAGGTATGTCCTGGACACAAGAAACAGGACAAATCCAACCTGACCAACTATTGACCAATCAGTCTATTCTTGATCATCAGCAAAGTAATGGAAGGGGTCATCAAGAGTCCTATCAAGCAACATACTTATCAATAACCCGTCAATGATGCTCATTACAGCTTTGTTCAAACATTAACAAAAGAGTTGCGAGTGACTGCCTTTGACATCAGGGCAGCATTTGACTGAGTGTGGCTTCATTGAGCCTGAGCAAAACTGGAGTGAATGGTAATTGGTTGGAGTCATACCGAGCACAAAGCTGGAGGTCAAATATCTAACTTCCGGACGTACCAACAACCACCGCGACAGATACTACTCGAGGAATTACTGGATGCAAACATTCTAGGTAGAGGAAACTGTAGTGACATGTACGAACAACTGGTAGAGAGGGCTGACACTGTATGGGATGTGATGAGGAAGAGATGGGAGGAAGACCTGGGGCTCGAAATAGGGTGGGGACTCTGGAGTGAAGCACTACATAGGGTCAACTCCACTTCCACATGCACAAGACTCAACCTCACACAACAAAAGGTGGTACATAGAGCCCACTTGACACGAACCCAAATGAGTGGGTTCTTCCCGGAGGTGGACGACAGATGTGAACAGTGCCAAGGACGCCCGGCCAACCACGCCGACATGTTCTGGTCTTCCCCAGACTTGCTGAGCCTTCTTCGAGGCATTCTTCGAGGTAATGTCCAAAGTGGTGGGGATGAGGGTGGAGCCGTGCCTTAAAGTGGCCGTCGTTGGGGTATCAGACCAACCAGATCTCTTCATGGGGAGGAGGGCTATGCCCTTGCCTTTGCCTCCCTGATCGCCCGCCGTAGAATCCTGCTCGGCTGGCGGTCAGCAGCACCACCGAAAGCTGCAGACTGGCCGTCCGACCTCTCAGAATCTCTCCAAATGGAGAAAATCAAATTTGCCATCCGGGGGTCGGAAGATGGCTTCTTCAGAACATGGGAGCCATTCACCCAACTGCTCTGGGACCTGTTTGTGGACAACGAACAAACAAATAGATAATCAAGTAGCCAAGAGCCAGGGAAAGTCGCCAAAACATGAGAAAGAGAGGGAAGGGAGGGAGGACCCGGGGGGAGGGGGGTGCGGGGGACAGTGCAAGAGGGGGTAGCCAAACACAGCTGAAAAGAAAGGGGGATGCAGAGAGGGAGGGAGGGGCGAAAGGGGGCAGGGAAGGGCGGGAAGGGGGGATGAAGGAAGAACAGAGGGCTAAGAATAATAGAGGGGAGCCAAAGGGGAGGAAAGACAAGGGAACACAAACTGGAAGGAGAGCACGGGAAACGATAATGACCACAATGCGCACAGCAGGGTAACAGAGAGTAAGAAAGTACAGGAGGAAGGAATGACAGACGGCCGAGGCGGAGGCAAACACAGAACAGCGAAAACCGACCGGGAGAGGCAAGCAACATCAGGGGCGCTGTCCAGGCGCCCTGCCCACCCAGTTTTATTCTGTTTTGCTTGTGCTGTATGTATTTTCTTTTTTTTTAAAAACAGAAAAGAACATGGAGGGCACCCAATGACATTTATAACGTAATTGTCTCTCTGTTGCTTCAATATATAGACACTTCCCCTGTTTTTACTTTCCCACCTCTTGTTTTCTGATTTATGTAGTACATAGAACATACAGTGCAGAAGGAGGCCATTAGGCCCATCGAGTCTGCACCGACCCTCTTAAGCCCTCACTTCCACCCTATCCCCGTAATCCAATAACCCCTCCTATTCTTTTTGGACACTAAGGGCAATTTAGCATGGCCAATCCACCTAACCTGCACGTCTTTGGACTGTGGGAGGAAACCGGAGCACCCGGAGGAAACCCACGCAGACACGGGGAGAACGTGCAGACTCCGTCCAGACAGTGACCCAGTAGGGAATCAAACCTGAGACCCTGGCGCTGTGAAGCCACAGTGCTAACCACTGTGCTACCGTGCTGCCCCTAGTGTTTTTGTTTTTGTTATCTATTTTTGGTTTCTCTTTGTGTACATCTGTAAATATACCATGTATTAAAAAACCAATAAAAACATTTTTTAAAAATCTCAGTTCCAGGTCATTACTGCAGGAGACCCTCAGGGTAGTATCCTCGGCCCAACCATCTTCAGTTGCTTCATCAATGGCCTCCCTTCCGTCAAAACGTCAGACACGAGGGTATTCGCTGATGATTGCGCTGTATTCAGATACTATAGTAGTCTATGTACAAATGCAGAAAGACCTGTACAATGCCCAGGCTGGGCTGACAAGTGGCAACATTCACACTACACAAGTACCAGGCAATGACCATCTCCAACAAGAGAGAATCTAACCATTGCTCTTGACATTCAATGGAATTAGCATCGCTGAATCCCCCACTATCAACATCCTGAGGGTTACTATTGACCAGAGTCTGAACTGGACTGGACATAGAAATACTGTGGTTATAAGAACAGGTCAGAGTCTCGGAATTCTGCACCAAGTAACTCACCTACTTACCCCCAAAGCCTGTCCACCATCTACAAGGCACCGGCCATGAGTATGATGGAAAACTCTCTACTCGTCTAGATGAGTGCAGCTCTAACAACACTCAAGAAGCATGACACCATCCAGCAAAAAGCAGCCCACCTGATTGGCTCTCCATCCACCACCAATGAACAGCAACAGCAGTGTGTACCATTTACAAGATGCACTGCAGGAACACACCAAGGCTCCTTAGACAGCACCTCCGAACCCACAACCCATCTAGAAGGACAAGGGCAGCAGATACATGGGAACACCATCACCTGGAAGTTCACATGAGTGGTAGGGAAACTACTGGAGAAAATTCTGAAGGAGAGAATCTATCTCCACTGGAAGAGGCAAGGTTTGATCAGGAATAGTCAGCATGGCTTTGTCAGAGGGAAGTCATGCCTAACAAATTTGATTGAATTTTTTGAGGAGGTGACCAGATGTGTAGATGAGGGTAGTGCACTTGATGTAGTTCATATGGATTTCAGCAAAGATTTTAACAAAGTCCCACATGGGAGATTTATTAACAAGGCAAATGTGCATGGGATACTGGGTAATTTGATAAGGTGAATTCAAAATTGGCTTAGTTGTAGGAGTTAGAGGGTGATGACAGACACTGCTTTAGTGACTGGAAGCCAAAGTCCAGTTGAGTACCACATGGATCTGTGCTGGGTCTTCTATTATTCGTCATTTATATAAACAACATTCGTGACTGCGGGAGATCAGAAAGTTTGCAGATTACACAAAGACTGACCTGGTAACAGTGAGTTTGAGAGTCTTGTGTTACGGGAAGAAATAGAAGGGATAGGCAGATAAGTGGTAGATGGAATGTAACCTGAAAAGTGTGAGGTGATACACTTTGGAAGGAGAAATTTGACAAGGAAGTATTCGATGAATGGCACGATACTGGGAAGTTCCTAAGAACAAAAGGGCATTGGCGCGTTTGTTCATAGACCTTTGAAGGCAGAAGGGCAGGCTAATAGGATGGTGAAAAAGGCATATTGGACACTTGCCTTTATCAATCCAGGCTTGGATTAAAAAAGCAGGGCGGTCATGTTGGAGTTGCATAGAACTTTGGTGAGGTCATAGCTGGAGTACTGTGTGCAATTCTGGTCCCCACATTATAGGAAGTAAGTAATTGCACTGGAAAGGGTGCAGAAGACTTTCACCAGGATGTTGCATGTGATGGAACATTTAAGTTATGAAGAGAGGTTGGATAGGCTTAGGTTGTTTTCATTGGAGCAGAGAAGACTAGGGCAACCTGATCGAGGTGTGCAAGATTATGAGGGGCATGGACAGGGTGGATGGGGACCAGCTGTTCCTCTGAGTTGAAAGGCCAATCACGAGTGGACCCAAGTTCAAGTTAAGGAGCAGGAGGGGGCTGTGATGTAAAACGTTTTTACCCAGAGGGTGGTGATGGTCTGGAATGCACCGCCTGGGAAGATGGTAGAGGCGGCTTGCCTCATGTACTTTAAAAAGTACCTGGATGAGCACTTGGCACGTCAGAGCATTCAAGGCTATGGGCCAAGTGCTGGCAAATGGAATTAAATAGGTCAGGTGCTTAGTCAGTGCAGACTCGATGGGCCAAAGGGCCTCTTCTGCACTGTATTGTTCTGTGATTCTGTGAAGTCACTCGCCATGCTGACTGGGAAATATATCATCATTCCTTCAATGTCGCCGAATCAAAATGTTGGAATTCCCTTCTCAACATCACTGTGGGTGTACCTACACCACATAGACTAGCAATTCAAAAAGACAGCTCACCACCACCTTCTCAATGCAATAAGGGGTGAGAAATATATTTTGGCCTAGCCAGCAATGCTCACACCTCATGAATGAATTCTTAAAAATGTAATTCTAGTCAGGACTATCTGTTGACAGATAGACAGATATTCATTCAAAGTAGTAGATATTCCACCCACTGTACTTTCCCTGGAATATGCAACAGACTGTGCCCAATTACAAGTGCTGCATTGAAATAGCAAAATATGTCATTTGCACTGAGCAACATACTTCAGAAGATACTCCGAAAATGTAAAATTAAATGCCAGAGAAGGACAGCTCCTATTCTGTTCTCCAATTATGCGAAATACATTTTATTTTAGCTAACATTAATACATCTGATGCAACAACATATGAATGCAGATAGTTAATTTCTGGTTAGTCAAATGGAGCATTTTGTAGCTTCTCTGGTGTTATGCGCATGCATTTGCATTTATTGTATTGGTGGTGTTCTTTCAAATGTTCATGGTCATGATTGTCATGCAAAGTGCCACTTTCAGAGTTAACTGTATGGGCTGAATTTTAACTCCCAAAAACAAGTGAGCTGGGGTCACATCAGAGGCTAAATTGTAAGAAATTTGAAAACCAACCGGTTTCAAATCCATCTATTTCTATTTTTAATAGAGGAGGTAGGACAGGCAGCTAACCAATCAGTTAATAAGAAACCTGAGCTCCCTGTTCATTATCATTTCAATTCGCCACCCGGATCCCACGCTGTGCAGAAGATTTTCACCAGGATGTTGCATGGGATGGAACATTTAAGTTATGAAGAGAGGTTGGATAGGCTTAGGTTGTTTTCATTGGAGCAGAGAAGACTAGGGCAACCTGATCGAGGTGTGCAAGATTATGAGGGGCATGGACAGGGTGGATGGGGACCAGCTGTTCCTCTTAGTTGAAAGGCCAATCACGGGTGGACCCAAGGTCAAGATAAGGAGCAGGAGGGGGCTGTGATGTACAACGTTTTTACCCAGAGGGTGGTGATGGTCTGGAATGCACTGCCTGGGATGATGGTAGAGGTGGCTTGCCTCACGTTTTCATTGAAGCTAAGCGCAAGATTGAGGAGCACCTCATCTTTTAACTCAGCACTCTACAGCACTCTGGACTCAACACTGATTTCAACAATCTTACATCATAACGTCTGCACCCATTTTGTTGTTTTTATTCCTGGTTACACTGTGTTACAGTTTCTTTTTTATTCTGCTGCGTGGCATTCAGATTTATTCAAACCTCACCTGGCACATCTTGGGTGTGATTCTCCAGTCCACCAGCCACGTTTTCCGGCGCACCCCTGCCAGCAGCGGGATTCTCCATTCCCACAGCCGATCAATGGGGTTTCCCATTGTGGCCATCTCATGCCGTTGGGAAACCCTCGGGCGTGGGTGCACTGCTGGTAGACCGGAGAATTCCGCGGAACTTTTTGTTTTATTACTTAACCTGTTACCTTTTATTTTGGCTTTCATTCCATAAAACCACGGGCGCCAAGGTAGCACAGTGGTTAGCACTGTTGCTTTATTGGCCCACGTTTGTGGAAACCAGTACTGAACAGTGTCCTGGTGAGGTCTCGCAAGTCCCAGGTTCGATTCCCGGCTTGGGTCACTGTCTTTGCAGAGTCTGCACTTTCTCCCCGTGTCTGCGTGGGTTTCCTCCGGGGGCTCCGTTTCCTTCCACAAGTCCTGAAAGACGTGCTGTTCGATGCATTGGACATTCTGAATTCTCCCTGTGTACCCGAACAGGCGCCGGAATGTGGTGACGAGGGGCTTTTCACAGTAACTTCATGGCAATGTTAATGTAAGCCTACCTGTGACAATAAAGATTATTGTTATTATTATTTGTCAATTAACCTCTCCTGCCCTCCACCTTATCACAGACCTTCCATTGCGTTCTTCCTGCCCCCTTAACCCACCCCCTCTCTTCCCCCCAGCCCTCCTACTTGTCAAAAAACATTCCACCATTCCTCAATTTTGATGAAGGGACAATGACGTTAAACTTTTACCTTTTTTTCATTTGGGATTAACAGCATCTGCAGTATTTTGCTTTTGCAAGGACATTTTCATTCTTCTTCACACGATTGTTCGAGGGACATGTGATTGTTCACAGGTAGAAGTGATTGTTCACGGGTAGAAATTCCCACCTGTCCCACCTCAAGTATCCTATGGCCCATTTATTTGCTGCCTACCTCTCTACTACAGCACATAATTGCTCCCTGGGTAACAGCTTCTGAATCAGGTAGAGCACATATCAGTGTGGACATATTCAGATCTATGTAAAAGTGAACAAAATCCAGTTATTAAATTTGTTCAAAAAAGAGGCTGTATTCCAAAGGCTAAGAATATTTAGGTCTATGGCAAACCCAGAGGTGTCCAATGGTAGTTGTCAGGTGCTAAATACCTAGTGGGTGTGATGGAAAAGCATCAGGCAAAGAAAGTGGAAGCTAAACCTAATCCTGCCTTGGGAGTAAAGGATGTTCCTCTGCTTGAGGTAACCATAGTCAAATTCCACATTTGAAGCACCAGTTTGCAAAACCAATTTTTGGCGAAAGCCTGCGACCATAAACACAAGATTGGTATACTGTTCAGGTCCTCGAAATGAGCCTCCACCTCAGGGCTCCACTGTAACAGGTTTGATGCCATTACTTTATTCAAGCCAGTAAAGGTGGTTACTCAGGTTGAAACATCCAGAATAAATCATTGGTAGTACCAGTGATGCCCAGATAACATGCCTAGGGGCAGCACGGTAGCACAGTGGTTAGTACTGTGGCTTCACAGCTCCAGGGTCCCAGGTTCGATTCCTGGCTTGGGTCACTGTCTGCGCGGAGTCTGCACGTTCTCCCAGTGTCTGCGTGGGTTTCCTCCGGGTGCTTCGGTTTCCTCCCACAAGTCCCGAAAGATGTGCTGTTAGGTAATTTGGACATTCTGAATTCTCCCTTTGTGTACCCGAACCGACGCAGGAATATGGCGACTGGGGGATTATCACAGTAACTTCATTAATGTAAGCCTATTTGTGACAATAAAAGATTATTATTATATTATTATTGTTATTACATTGTTCTTCTTCTTATTTTATTACTATTCTATTCCCCAGTCAGAGATAATAGCCGATTGTGGCACTTCCATCAGTTTATCACAGGTTCAACTATTGAGGCTGTCTATTGCAGCTTCCACTTTTCATAAATGTAAAACACAGAACAACATTAGCGAACTATGCCATTGTAAACCGGGTATAAAGAAAGCGATTCAGCGGAGAAACTTTAAAGTCTGCTTTTGAAATGAAATGAAATGAATCGGTGTTTCTCGTTGGCGGCAGTGCCGAGATTCACCCCACTATTCACCTGCACATTTTCAGTTTTTTGGTCCTCAGGGGGTTTCTTCCCACCGAGGCCACACTTTAGTGCCAGCAGCAACGGCTTGTCGCACATCAGGGTGCCATTTTGTCTCACAGACCCTGGGCGGGATTCTCCGCCGGTGGGATTCTCCGTTTTGCCGGCAGCCCGGAGGTTTCCCGGCGGCGTGGGGCTGTCCCACAATGGGAAAACTCATTGACCGGCCGGCGTAACGGAACATCCCGCCGGTGGGTTGAGGCAGAAATGTGGCACGGCGGGATGGAGCATCCCGCCGCCTACCTCTGCATGCCCTCACTTTCAGGTCCCCCTCCGCTTTATTGACACATCACCTTCAACCTCCCAACCTTGTCAAGACTCTTGGAACCCCCCTCCAATGGCAAAGCATCCAGACACACTGACACTGACAGCCTGGTCACCTATAAGTGCCCCTGCCATCTGGCAGTGCCACCCAGGTGCCAGGTGGATTGCCAGGGTACCACCATGTCACGTCCCCCACTACCCTATCTAATGTCCTGCAAGACCCTCTGAGCTGCTATCATGCCTGGTCCACATTTGTGGAAACCAGTGCTAAACAGTGTCCTGGTTAGGTCTCGCAGGTGCAGCCATGAACACCCGGGCGCCTGGTGTCTGGGTATTTAAGTGAGGTGACTGAATCATTTAAATATGCAGATCTGGATCAGGCCCAGCGAGGGCAAAATCCAGATCTTGCTGGGCAGAGTAAGTCAAGTCACCACGTTGCTCCCGGCAGAGAGCCCAATTTGGGGCTCTGGCACGATTTACCCATTGCACCTGGATTCTTGCCGGCCACAACGTGGACATTGAACCTTGTCCAAACTCTCAGTGCTTTGGAAGGTGGCTGGAGCCTCATATAATCCAAATAGCTGGAGCCTCATATAATCCAATAGTGCACTGGTAGACCCCCTCAGCAGACACAAAAACCATTTTCTCTTTCATGGGATCTTAATTAAACCTATCAGTATACTGACAGATTTTAGCTGACAAGGTAATTAGCCATCAACTTTCAACTCTTCTACCCAGAGCATCAGGGAAACATCAAATGTGCGAACTTCAGTTTCCAGCAAAAATCATTACTGAAGTACAAGTTCCCATCAGGCTTTGGAGGTAAAGCAATGGGACTATTCATTTCACTGCGTTGTTCTTCAGTTTCATATAATGGCAATGTTATTTCCATTTCCTAGCTAACCTCCTTATGTTTGGCTCCTGGGATTCTGTAAGGTCAAATGGTACCACAAGTGTAGGGCAGCACGGTAGCACAGTGGTTAGCACATTTGCTTCCCAGTCCAGGGCCCCAGGTTCGATTCCCGGCTTGGGTCACTGGCTGTGTGGAATCTGCATGTTCTCCTAGTGTTTGTGTGGGTTTCCTCCGGGTGCCCCGGTTTCCTCCCACAGTCCAAAAATGTGCAGGTTATGTGGATCGGCTATGCTAAATTGCCCTAGGTGTCCAAAAAAAAAAGGTTAGGTGGGGCTACAGGGATAGGGTGGAGGTGTAGGGATAGGGTAGAGGTATGGGCTTAGGTAGGGCGCTGTTTCCGAGGGCCAGTGCAGACTCGATGGCCAAATGGCCTCCTTCTGCACTGTAAATTCTAAATTTCTATGATAAGATCACCCACAATCTCCAGATCAAGATGCAAATAGAATCATAGTTCTGATCTACCATGCCTTGAACTAGTCCATACTGATTCTCAGCCTGTTCACTACATAAATTAACTCTTCCTTGTACTTCAGGGTCGGTGCCCCCGATGATTATTCCATCAGTCCAACAGTCTCACTGCAAATCTCTCCTTATCCCCAAGCCCCTCCATTGCACCAGGAGCTCCATGTGGTATTTTTGCTCAGGTGTCCTTCACATATTGTCTGATCTTATTGTTCACTAAGAACACAACCAGGAGCTTACTTTTAGGAGCGTGGATTAGGATGCAGCTTAGTCACCTGATCAAAGACTCTGACTCCAGCATCTTTATGATAATGGCTTCCCTTCCTTAAATGAGCTCTCCATTGGTCTCTGTATGAAAGACTTAAGGCACGATTGTCCCGATCGGAAACTAAATGCTCCTGATAGGGGAAAAACCAGAGTAATTCCCATTGGTGCTAGAAGTACCCCAACATACCTTCAATTGGGGTTTCAGTACAATTCAATGGCACACTGAGGTTCTCGCTGGACCAGGGAGTGGTGGGACCTAATCTCTCTGATAAGTTCCCCTACTCAGAGACTGGAGAGCCGGTTTTAAAGGGTGTCCCTATCTCATAATGCTTCAGATCACCCCCTCCCCTGGATCGCTGGCAACATCACCCTCTGGATTGCTACCAACCCCTCTCCAGATCGCCGGCAATGTCGTCCCTGGATCGCAAGGGCCCCTCCCAGTCCTGTCCTTTTGAACCCCCATTTCCCCCACTAACACCCTCCTCTTCCCCCCCCCCGAACTTCTCCTTCAGGTCCCACCCCATGATTATCTCTTTGTTCTCAACACCCGGAAGCTCTTGAGAACAAAGGGACAGCCTCTTTAAAAAACAATGCAGTTAGAAAAAAAAACTGGTCCTCTGTGTTAATGCAGAGCCATATAAATAAAAACACTTAATCCTCCCTTTGAAACTGCCTGGACCTGTCAATCAAAATGCTTATAAAAGGCAATAGTTCATGAAATTGAATATAAGCAATGCAGTTCAAAGCTTTTAGGCTTCTAAGCATACAGCACAAGCTCCCCAGACCCTCACCTCCCATGAAGGACCCCCTTGGCAACCAGGAGACAATTGTAGGAAAGGTACTCACTCCTTTCCACCCCTCAAACTGCAAGCCGCCAGGTCCCCATTTATCAGGACTTGCATCAATTCATGTTAGCGGTAATCTCGGCTGGGGGACAGAATCCCAAGAGGCAGGTGATTTGGGCGCACTGCCCATAAATTAGATTCAAAACAGCTCTTATGAACTATTTACATGTTCCCACCAGGCCTAGGAGGGAACCTCATTGGAGATGTCAGGAAGTTCATTGGAGTTGGTGGGGTAGGCTGGGAGACTCACAAGTTTCACAACCAGCGTGAAACCTGTTTTTAGCCCGACGCCCAATTCACTGGGCCCCCAGAATTCCCTCGGCAGCCCCGGAGAATCCTGGCCATTGATTTGCACTATTAGGAACAAATGTCCAAGCTATAGTCTAACCATTTTAGCATTGCTTTTTCCCCAACTCTGGAAAAACCTCCAACTTTTCTGGGGCCTTGACAGTAATCTTTGCATCCTCATTAGCAACAGGTGAAGTTCCAGAAAACTTGAGAGTAGCCAATGTTGTTCCATTGTTTTTGAAGGGCAGTGGGTATAATCCAGGAAATTATAGGCCGGTGAACCTTACGTCAGTGGTAGAGAAATTATTGGAAAAGATTCTTCGAGATAGGATTTACTCACATTTGGAAACAAATGGACTTATTTGTGATGGACAGCATGGTTTTCTGAAGGGGAGATCATGCCTCACTAATGTGATCGAATTTTTCGAGGAAGTGACAAAGATGATAGGTGGGGGAAATGTAGTAGATGTTGTATACATAGACTTCAGTAAAGCCTTTGACAAGGTACCTCATGGTAGACCAGTACAAAAGGTGAAGTCACATGGGATCAGATGAGAGCATGCAAGTTGGATACAGAACTAGCTTGGGCACAGAAGACAGGTGGTAACAGTAGAATCATAGAATTTACAGTGCAGAAGGAGGCCATTTGGCCCATCGAGTCTGCACCGGCTCTTGGAAAGAGCACCCTACCCAAGCCCATACCCCCACCCTATCCCCATAACCCAGTAACCCCACCCAACACTAAGGGCAATTTTGGGCACTAAGGGCAATTTAGCATGGCCAATCCACCTAACCCGCACATCTTTGGACTGTGGGAGGAAACCGGAGCACCCGGAGGAAACCCACGCACACACGGGGAGAACGTGCAGACTCCGCACAGACAGCGACCCAAGCCGGGAATCGAACCTGGGACCCTGGAGCTGTGAAGCAATTGTGCTAACCACTATGTTACCGTGCTGCCCTTTGAATGGTGCTTTTCTAAATAGAAGGCTGTGATCAGCAGCGTTCCACAGGGATTAGTTCTGGGGCCTTTGTTGTTCGTGGTGTATATAAATGATTTGGGGGAAAATGTAACTGATCTGATTAGTAATTTTTCAGACGACACAAAAATTGATGGAGTTCTGATAGTGAAGAGGATTGTCAGAGGATACAGCAGGATATAAACTGGTTGGAGTCTTGGGTGGAGAAATGGCAGATGGAGTTTAATCAGGACATTTGTGAGGTAATGCCCTTTGGAAAGTCCACTGCATGTAGGAATTACACAATAAACGGTAGAACTGACAGGGAGAGAGATCTGGGCGTGCATCTCCACCGATCACTGAAAATGGCAACGCATGTGGATAAGGTGGTCAAGAAGGCATATGGCATGCTGGCCTTCATCGGTCAGGGCATTGAATATAAAAATTGGCAAGTCATGTTGCAGCTGTACAGGACCTTAGTTAGGTCTCATTTGGAATAGTGTGTACAATTCTGCTTGCCACACTACCAGACAGATGTAGATGCTTTGGAGAGGGGACAGAAGTGGTTTACTAGGATGTTGTCTGGTATGAAGGGCATTGGCTATGAGGAGAGGTTATTTAAACCCGGTCTGTACTCACTGGAACGACGGAGGTTGAGAGTTAAGTACTAGGGGACATAGGTTTAAAGTGAGTGGGGAAAAGATTAGAACAGATGTGCAAGGCAAGTTATTTTTACACAGAGGGGGTAAATATATGGAACGCGCTGCCTGGGGAGATGGTGAGCAGGTACGATAATGGCATTTAAGGGACATCTAGACAAATATATGAATAGTGTCGGAATGCAAGGATACGGATTCAGAAATGTGCAGATGGTTTTAGTTTAGGCAGGAACCATGGTCGGCGCAGGCTTGGAGGGCCGAAGGGCCTGTTCCTGTGCTGTATTGTTCTTTGCTCTTCGTTCTCCTTCGTTCCCTTGAAACTCACCTTTTATGCTCTGCAGACTGGGAAAAGACTCAATTCAATCAACTTTTAAAAGGAGGCATTTAAATGACCTTACTCCCTCCGAAAGCTATGTTTTCTTAAAAATATCCTCTTTTGAGGATGAGGCCTTTCATCAGCCAATGGCTGACATATTGGGCCTCAGTCATTCGGCTACAATACCCAACCGCCCCCCTCCCACCTCCCCCCTCCCCTCCCCCATGGTCTGGATAGTGACAGGGGCCAGGGCAGTTCCAGAGGGTAGTGACGCGGGCTAGTAATTACCCAATCACCCCTGTGTGATCTGTTCGCCAGGTGCACACCTTGGGAGACCAATGATGATTCACGTTGTTCTGTCACGACACCTTGGAAGGTTTTTTTGACCAGGTGGAATGATTCAGGAGTAGGGGCCTTATAATTATATGGTAATACATTCAAATAACGCTCCCGAGAATGTCGCGAATCACAGCCCGTCATTGACTGGGAGAAGGGACAATCGCGTTATGCAATGACACTGATGTAAAATGCAAATTTGCAGATCTCTCGATATTTTCCATTCCTGTTGCTGAACCCGCCCAACAAGACCTGGGGTGTGATTCTCCGACCCTCCACCGGGTCGGCGAATCGCCGGGGGCTGGTGTGAATCCCGCTCCCGCCGTGTCCCGAATTCTCCGCCACCAGAGATTCGGTGGGGGCGGGAATCGCGCCGCGCCGCGCCGGTCGGCGGAAATCACACCAGTCGGCGGGCCCACCCACAGCGATTCTCCGGTCCGTGATGGGCCGAAGTCCCACCGCTGTCAACCCACGGCAGCCGGCGTGGATTGAACCACCTTTCCAAACGGCGGGACAAGGCGGCGCGGGCGGGCACCGGGGTCCTGAAGGGTGCCCCCATGGTGGCCTGGCCCGCAATCGGGGCCCACCGATCTGCAGGCAGGCTTGTGCCGTGGGGGCACTCTTTTCCTTCCGCTTCGCCATGGTCTTCACTATGGCGGAGGCGGAAGAGACCCCCTCCACTGCGCATGCGCGGGGATGCCGCGAGCGGCCGCTGACCCTTCTGCGCATGCGTCGCCCGGTGAAGTCATTTCCGCGCCAGCTGACGGGGCGGAAATCATTCTGACTCGGGCCTAGCCCCTTATGGTCAGGACTCGGCCCCTCAATATGTGGAGAATTCCGCAACTTTGGGGCGGCGCGATGCCGGACTGATTCGCGCCATTTTTGGCGCCGGTCGACGGACATCACGCCGATTGCGGAGAATCCCGCCCCAGGAGTTGAAAAACTCTACTAATGTTTCTGATATATGACCTTTCACCCAAACTCCAAAGATGCTGCTAGACCTGCTGAGCATTTCCAGCATTTTCTGTTTTTATTTCAGGATTCCAGTATCCACAGTATTTTTATTCTGTATGGAAAGCTCCTTCATCGTTGATTCTCCCACATTGGGAAACCTGGGCCAGGATTCTCCTGCAATCGGCGGGCTGGCCCGTACCGGCACCAAAGTGTGGCATGAACCACTCTGGCGCCGGGCCGCCTGGAAGGTGTGGAATCCTCCGCACTTCTGGGGGCGTGGCTGGCGCTGGAGGGGCTGGCGCCGCGCCAACCTGCGGCGAAGGGCCTCCGCCAGCTGGCGCGAGTTGGCGCATGCACAGAACCACTGGCGTATTTCCTGCGCATGCGCAGGGTGTTTCCTCTCCGCGACGGCCATGGCGGAGGCTTACAGAGGCCGGTGCGGAGGGAAAGAGTGCCCCCACGGCACAGGCCCACCCGCAGATCGGTGGGCCCCGATCGCGGGCCAGGCCACTGTGCCCCCCCCACCCCCCCCCACCCCCAGGGCCGGATCCCCCACGCCCCCCCGAGGACCCCGCTAACTGCCCTCCAAGCCAGGTCCCGCAGGTATGGACCTTGTCTATTTCACACCAGCGGGACTGACCAAAATCGGGCGTCCGCTCGGCCCATCGGGGCCCGGAGAATTGCCGGGGGGGCCGCTGCCAACGGCCCCCAACTGGCGCGGTGCGATCCCCGCCCCTGCCCGAAAACCGGCGCCGGAGAATTCGGCAGCCGGCGTTGGAGTGGTGGGGTGGGATTCACGCCGCCCCCCCCCCCCCCCCCCCCCCCGCCCCCGGCGATTCTCCGACCCGGCGGGGGGTCGGAGAATCCCGCCCCTGCTCTCTACTCTCAGGTCCAGTGCACGTTTAGTCCCAATGAACTGTTTTTAAAGTGAACTATTAATATCAAAAGAACTGAATATTCCACCCTATTTATTATGATTTATGCCAGGCATTCAAATAGTTAACCTTCAATACTGTAGCCCGTAAGGATAGATAGATGTTGACCTGCCTACCTTTGTGGAAGGATGAAGAAAGTTTTCCAGGAACTTAAACGATTATGTACAATCCATAACTTTCCTGTGTGGTTCAATTATGTGTGAATGATATTTAAATCCTGACCTCTCGATCCATATTTTTATGATTTACATTATAATCTCCCTAAAATAGAATGAAAAATATTAATGACCGTTCCAAGTAGAGCTGAAGATGCAGTAGTTGAAAATGGTTGTCATTCGTCAATGCTGCATATTGGCAAAGTAGAGACAAAATGAAAAGAGTTTGGTATATACTGTATAGATGTTATTATGTAATTGATAGCCAGTCCAATTATGTATTTTGTAATTGTGAAGTCACATCCTCTCATGTTGAAAAGATTGATTAAGTTTGACCCCTTTCTACAACAATTCGTACCGATAGAAACCTAGGCATAACAGATACAGATAAAGCCAGAGTTGTCTGCAATGGTATTTAGTATGGGTGGCAGGGAATAATAAGGTTGCAATTTGTTCATGGAGTTTAAACAGTGTCGCACACCACAAGATCACAGGGTAATCGAGAAAGATACATTTTAACATCACCATTTCGTCTTGTAATTTTGGCTGTTGAGGTAATGGAGTGTTAACACTGGGGAAGAATATGTTGTTCCTATTTGCTATTCGTGGTCATATCATATAATTTAAGATCGAGTACAGCATTGGCTGGATGCTGTTTGAAGTTCATTTTAGATGAAGCTTTTACAGTGCCTGGCATAATATTTCAGCTTGCAGATTAAAAGAGCATTTCGTGCTCACATCAGCCAGATAATTTCATTTCACACCGGGCATTAATCCTCATTCCTCTGTGACTGTGGTCACCCTGACTGTTAAAGTTTGGGCAGTTTAGTGTTGTTGATTTCTACCCACTGGGACTGGATTGAGACAGGCCAAACTCATTTAACCTAAGACCCCCAGTAGCTATCAAACACAAGTGAAAATGTTTACCTCTCTAAGATGAATTTGAACCTAGGTCCAAGAGATGAAAAAATAGTGTTCTAACCCATTGCACCCCATGAGAATGGCAACACTTAGGCTATAGAAAATTCAACAAGTCTCACTATTTGTTAAAAACATTGCATCACAGCTTGATAATAAGAGTGGTTCAGACAATTTGTAGTTGAGCACTGTGTAACAAAATATGATATATGCTGAGATGACAAAGTTATATTCATTTAACAGAGCTCATCGTAGAAGATGAAGTTTCACTGATCTGGATTTAAAAGTCCTTTTTGGTGCTTATTTTAATATATTCTTATGCAGCATCCTCATTGCCCAACTGTTGCCAATCATGGCACAATAACACCACGATATCTCAATGGAGAAAGTAGGAGAGGAGGCCCATGAAATACCTCAGACAGTGGCTTGAACCCACATGGTTGGAGTTACTAAGTGCCATGCTCTAACCAACTGAGCTAACCAGACCCATGATAATGCATTCAGAACTTCTGAAATATTTGCATTCCACAGATTAACCCTGATGATTCCCGGCCTCCTTGAATTCACAGACTCCTAAATGAATTCCTGCTCTTTAGTGACGCAAAAAAGCATCATTAGGCAAAGATCACTGAAATGCAACACTTTCTATAATCTTTCTTTACCAGACCAAGGGCAAGATTTAATAGGAATGAAACAGAGTCCTGTGTCGAGCGCGTTTAGCCAGGTGTTTCCCGGCGCTGGTGGTGCTGAGAACAACCCCGCTATTAAATGGGAGTCTGCTTCTTTTAGGGCTTTGGTGAGGAATGTCCCGATGACGCCGCACTGAGTCCCATTTCCTGCACTAAAGAGCTCCCGCTTGCCATTTTAAAATGGCGCCCCGATCTCTCGCCCCCCCCCCCCCCCCCCCCCAATGCCCCAACTGACCAAGCCACCCGCACCTCACTTAATAAGGGCATGGCTCCCCAGGCCCGATATCTGGTGTGGGCAAAATGCCACCCGGACATGCTGGTAGTTCCAGCCTGGCATCCTGGCAGTGCCCCTGCAAGCCTGACAGTGCCACCTGGGAACCCTGGCAGTGCCATAGTGGCACACAGGTGGCACTGCCAGGGTGCCTAGGTGGCATCATGAGTGTCAGGGTACCCTCCAGCCCAGAGCCTGACCAACCAGGGGCCTTGATCCCCTGGGAGACCCCCCAGGTGTCAGTACGCCTGGTCTCCATTGGTGGAAACTAGCACTAAACAGCCCTGGCTACGGGTCTCCGAGGCACATTTGAATATGCAAATCTTGGCCCCGCCCATTGTGGACGGGATCCACATCGCCATGCCTCGCGAGACGCCATTAGATCTCACGAGGCGTAAAGAGCCGGGTGAATCTTGCGAGAGGTCTCTCGGGAGATTTACGGGTGGCATCACGTCCCGTGTCGGCACAGTGTGGCCTTTAGATCTTGCCCCAAATCTATAAAAATACTGAAAAATCACAAGAAGCTTTGAATGAAGATCATTGTTGAAGTCTGTGTAGGAAAGTGCAGGTGAATTTCAGCTTTTTATTTGACTGTTTCTAAGGTCCTGTTGTGTCTCTAGCTTTTTCAGATGAACCTCCCTTTGTTACAAATGTCAAATGGTGTCACACTAATGACTCTCACCTGTTATTCACATTCAATGTTATTCATTTGAGGTTGATCCTGAATTTCATTATATTGCAGTATCATTTCTTTGGCACGCAGTGAAGGTTTGTTTTATTCTGTTGCCTATTTTACAATTTGAAGCTAAATCCTTTGGCTTAGGTGCCACCTTATAGGAAGGACATGAACACATTGGAGAGAATGCAGGAGAGGTTTACAAAAATGGTTCCAGGGATGAGGAACTTCAGTTTTGAGGTTAGATTGAAGAGGTTGGGACTGTTCGTATTGGAGAGAAGAAGGCTGAGCGGAGATCTGATAGAGATGTTCAAAATCATGCGGGGAGCTGGACAGAGCAGATAGTGTTATGGGCCAGGGTTTAGAGAATCCCAAAGTGTATCATGGAGGTCACCTGACCCACAACTTTTAATAGATTGTGGTATGGGGAGCACACGGCTCACTCTACAGGTGTGGTACAGCAGAAATGGACCAGTATTTTTTAAAACAATACAATGTTTATTCTATGAACTCAAGTTAACCTTGTTAAAACAAACAGTGAATATCTTAGCAACCATTAATTCAAAGATAACCCCCAAAGAATACAACACTAAGTAACCTGTATGCTGTCCTTTTACACCCAAAAGACTTAGCAAACCTTTAAACAGAAGCACATCAGAGTTTACATGCAATGCTGAAAACATTTATAATTCTGAATTCATCAAGTGATTAAGAGATAGTCCTTCATGGCATAGAGCTCAATAATACAGCTGCTTTGGCTGACTTCAGCTGCAACACACTGAAAAACGAAACCGAAAAGACAGACACACCCAAGCTTTTCTCAAAGTGAAACTAAAAAGCAGAACCAGAGCTCAGCTCCACCCATACTCTGACATCAGGGCAGCACGGTAGCATTGTGGATAGCACAATTGCTTCATAGCTCCAGGGTCCCAGGTTCGATTCCGGCTTGGGTCACTGACTGTGTGGAGTCTGCACATCCTCCCCGTGTGTGCGTGGGTTTCCTCCGGGTGCTCCGGATTCCTCCCACAGTCCAAAGATGTGCGGGTTAGGTGGATTGGCAGCGATAAATTGCCCTTAGTGTCCAAAATTGCCCTTAGTGTTGGGTGGGGTTACTGGGTTATGGGGATAGGATGGCGGTGTTGACCTTGGGTAGGGTGCTCTTTCCAAGAGCCGGTGCAGACTCGATGGGCCGAATGGCCTCCTTCTGCACTGTAAATTCTATGATAATCTATGATAATCACTGCAGTAACATGAGCAGCCAAACATTTCTTAAAGCGAGATTCTCATGACAATAGGGAGAAACTGTTCCCACTCATAAAAGGATCAAGAACGAGAGGGCACAAAAGTAAGGTGATTTGAAAAGAACCATGGGCGTCATTCTCCGACCCCACAGCGGGTCGGAGAATGGCCGTTGGCCGCCGTGAATCCCGCCCCCGCCGGTTGTTGAAGTCTCCGGTACCGGATATTCGGCGGGGACGGGAATCGGGCCGCGCCGGTTGGCGGGCCCCCCCGCTGGATTCTCCGGCCCGGAATGGCCGAAGTCCCGCCGATAAATTGCCTGTCCCACCGGCGTAAATTAGAGTGCCTATTTACTGGCGGGACAAAGCGGCGTGGGCGGGCTCCGACGTCCTGGGGGGGGCGCGGGGCGATCTGACCCCGGGGGGTGCCCCCACGGTGGCCTGGCCCGCGATCGGGGCCCACCGATTCGCGGGCGGGCCTGTGCCGTGGGGGCACTCTTTCCCTTCCGCCTCCGCAACGGTCTCCACCATGGCGGAGGCGGAAGAGACTCTCCCCACTGCGCATGCACGGGAAACTTTCAGCGGCCGCTGACGCTCCCGCGCATGCGCCGCCCAGAGATGTAATTTCCGCGCCAGCTGGCGGGGCAACAAAGGCCGTTTCCGCCAGCTGGCGGGGCGGAAATTCCTCCGGCGTCGGCCTAGCCCCTCAATGTTGGGGCTCGGCCCCCAAAGATGCGGAGCATTCCGCACCTTTGTGGCGGCGCGATGCCCGTCTGATTGGCGCTGTTTTGGGCGCCAGTCGGCGGACATCGCTCCGTTTAGGGAGAATTTCGCCCATATGTGGTGTGAGGATAAACCTTTTTGCACAGTGAGTGGTTCAGGTCTGGAATGCAGTGCCTGGATGTGTGGTGGAGACAAGTTCAATTGAGGCATCAAGCGGGCATTGAATAAATGCAATATGCAGGGGCACAGGGAAAAGGCAGGGGAATGGCACTAAGCCACAATGCTTGTTTGGAGAACTGGCGTAGACAGCATGGGACAAATGGCCACCTTCTGCGCCATAACTATTCTGATTCTGTGATTGCTTACACCTTCTTCCAAAAAAAGATGAGAAATAAATTTATTTAGACTCATGCAGCCCAAACCCAAATGAGTGAGAGCAGCATTTCTGTATGATGTGGTTATTCATAGCCATATTAGTGAAATTATGTGGTTGTTCCTTTCATCCTTTTTTAACTCGGAGACTATGAATATCTGGGAATAATCTTAGGCACTTATTTCATCTAGAATTTCAGATGATATCATAAACCACAAGAGCTATGCTTGAGTGATTTACAACCGTCATCTGAATCCTGAGAAGAATGAGGGGGGATTTCATAGAAACATATAGAATTATGAAGGGAATAGCTAAGATAGAAGCAGGGAGGTTGTATCTACTGGTGGGTGAAACTAGAACTAGGGGACATAACCTCAAAATAAGGGGGAGCAGATTTAGGACTGAGTTGAGGAGGAACTTCTTCACCTAAAGGGTTGTGAATCTGTGGAGTTCCCTCCCCAGTGAAGCAGTTGAGGCTACCTCGTTGAATGTTTTTAAGGCAAAGATAGATAGATTTTTGAACAGTAAAGGAATTAAGGGTTATGGTGAGCAGGCAGGTAAGTGGAACTGAGTCCACAAAAAGATCAGCCACGATCTTATTGAGTGGTGGAGTAGGCTCGAGGGGCCTGATGGCCGACTCCTGCTCCTAGTTCTTATGTTCTGATGAGATTAGTAGTTTGAAATCCCCTTTGTAACATTAGCTTGGTGGGGTTCAGTTTTCTTTCAATTCTACAGAATGGGCGCTTTCAATAGTGAAGATGTTCCATGCAGTTGAAACTTGCTAACACATTCACTCAGGATTCACCTGAGGAAGGAGCTGTGCTCAGAAAGCTAGTGATTCGAAACAAACCTGTTGGTTTAACCTGGTGTTGTAAGACTTCTTACTACTTTCACTGAAGGAACAGAAATTGGCACTGTGAAAAATACCACAATTAGCATGTAATGGGCTGTGGATTCCTCTGTCACTGTATGTAGCGATGGCATTAACTTATTCAGGAAGATTTCCTCTGCTTGATATTTCAATTGACGTTCTGAAGGCAATTTTCATGATTTCACAAGCAATTCCAAACAAGGGAACTCTTCACAAATTCACTCTTGGGCTGAGATTTTTCTCATTAGTAGCTGTGTGCAGTTCAGAAGGCAGGGATAACCCATCACCTGACAGTATCGTTTTCAGCAAAGTTCCTGTTGTCAGGTAGTTAAAGATTTTTTTGAGGGCATATGGCAGGACTTTCACCCACCACAGTGGGAAGCAGGGGGAGTGCGAGATGGGGTTGAGTGGAATAAAACATCCTCTGCTGTTGGTATAGAGGGTAAAGTATCTGATCCCTGAAACATCCCGTGCAAATGGATTTGCACCTGCACGGGTGGAATGTTGAAACATCCTTCGCCAAACCTATCAAGTCTTTGCCCCTGATGTGCACAGGAGTTCACTATATTCAATGTTGACCAGGGCAGTAATGTCAGAAAATACTGGTGTAGCTCCCTCATTGCTATCTTATGTTTGTGGTAATATCCACCCATGCCTGGACAGAGGCTTGAAACATACAGTGGAAGTAAAACCAAATAATTGTTTCAGGGGTTAAAACAGGTGGTGAGATGGCTGGACCAGGCATAGCCCAACTTTCCATCTCTCCCTCCAGAAAAGCAGTGTAGCTCTTCAGGAAAGTCCCAATTACAATGCTGCTGTATTTGCCAACACATGTTTTTAAAAAATTTAGAGTACTCAATTCATTTTTCTAATTAAGGGGCAATTTAGCATGGCCAGTCCACCTACCTTTTACATCTTTGGGTTGTGGGGGCGAAACACACGCAAACACGGGGAGAATGTGCAAACTCCACACAGACAGTGACCCAGAGCCAGGATCGAACCTGGGACCTCGGCGCCGTGAGACTGCAGTGCTACCAGTGCGCCACCGTGCTGCCCTAACACATGTTTTTTTAACCACAATGTAAACAAGCCATTTGTTTTGTTAGCCACTACTAATTATTTTTAACCTACTTGTAATGATTATGTCTCAATCGCTAATCCATCATCATCCAAAGATATACCGTTTAGGTGGATTGGCCTTGCTGAATTGCCCCTCAATGTGTAGATTAGATGGGGTTGCGGGGTTATGAGGATAGGGTGGGGGAGTGGGCCGAGGTAGACTACCCTTTCGGAGGGTAGGTGCAAACTCGATGGCCCTCCTTCTGAACTATAAGGATTCTATGACTCTGATCCTTAGATGGTGCAGAATGCATTGATCAACACAGATGGTACCCACTGTTGTCAGAAAAATAATCACAGACCTGAATAAAAACACTCCATTATATACATATATAAAGACTGGACCCAGGAATGATTGCAAGGCAGTCATTTTATCCTTGGGTTTAAATAACAGTCATAAAATGCTTGAGCATCTCTCTGTTGATTTATGATGATGTCTGGAACTTGATCAGAATACTGCCTTTCAGCTAACCATTCTTCTTCAAAGAAGTTCTATTGAAATGTATAGTTTACAGTTGAATTGAGCTTCGTCTGAATTATCAGGAACTAAGGGTATTTTTCTGCCTCTGCAGTCAGTGGTGCTATTTTTGGCCCATGAACTCAAATGTTTATGAACTTTCATTAATGGTGAGTTGAGGCCTGAAGTTAATGGTTGTTTACTAGGCTTACTCTGGAACTCAAGTGGGAGTCTGACAGAACTGCCGTAAACTCCACATGCACCTGCTCACACAGACTTGACTTAGATTTTCCAGTGGTTTGATTTGGAGGTCAGAACTTTGTACCGCCCCACACAAATTTCTCGATGAGCAGTGAAGCGGAGGATGGGGGTCACAGGTTGCTGGGAATTTGCCCTTGCTTTGCCTCAAAGGCACCCCTTATAAATTTGCAGGTCATTACATTGAGTTTGTTGAGACAGAGGTAGGTTCCTGGCTTTGTGGGGGAGAGGCCAGGATTGGAACCTTGAGCCTGGAACAAATAGGAACGGAATAGGTGGGGGGGAGGGGAATCGTTTTCAGAAATGTTTCAAGTGGTTGCGGCTCTGATTCACATTTTCTGGAAGAGAAGGCCTGGCAACCACAGTCCCTTCCTCACCCCTTTGGTGTGGATGCCACAGCATATGTTATGTGCCCACACATTGATAAAGCCTGATTCTGGAGACCCCTACACCTGGCTCTACAAGCCTGGGTAAAACAGGTAAAAAGATGTCCTCATATTGGTGCCATAGTCAATTTAGCATTTTAAAAAATAGTAGTAAGCAATGGTGCACAATGATGTGTTTTTAATTAAAGGAATATTTCTCCTTTGTCTTTTTGACTTTATATCGTTTTACTTTATTCCTTTGATGTGGACAATTTCTCATGTTTTGGGAGACTTGAAATGTTAAGGAGTATTTTGGACATAGATGTTGCCCTTCTGAACCAGACAAATTACAGCCAAAATCATGAAAGTGCATGAACAGACTGTAAATGTGGACATGTACATTTGAACAAACAGCGGAAAATAATGTTATGTAGTGTTTTGCTGCCGTTCTTAAGTACTTTTCCAATTTGCTAGCAGAAATATGGTAATTCTTTTTTAAGTCCTCATTTTGTTTAGACAGGCAATCAACTGTTTGTGTCACCCCTGTATGAGTTATATTCCCAGAAAATGTCATCGGTGAGTGACACTCTCCTCAAAATCTCTTTTCAACACAGAATAAGAATGCAACTCTTCATTTTCATACATTAAAATACAAGTCATGGTGCTTCCTTTTTATGCTTCCCTTCATCCCAAACTTGCCAATGTGAATCAGTCAAAATCAATGCAGCTTCAATGAAAAGAACTTAAATTTATTGGTGTTTTAAAAGGGATACATGAGGGTTTGGATTTACCGGAGCTAATTTTCAGTAATGTTCTCGAATATAGTATCGGAATTTGCTCTGTTTCCACCAGCTAGGAGTATCACTTTACTGTTGCTACAGCTGTGTGGCATTAACTGCTGACTGCTTCCAGTTCTGTGATCGGTGAAGTGTGTCGAGCCACACACCCAACCAAGTGTGAGCTCCAGCACACAGAAAAGAAGCTGTCTTTCCTTTTGGCTTGATTGAACCTGATGAATTTATGTGCCAACTCCAATTATCTGGCTATCACCCGGAGGTGCACAGACCCATTAACCTCTTCTCAGCCTCTTTGTGCCTACTTTATGTCCATCGCTAGCTCAGACCATACCAATGATATTATTGCCTTTTGCAAAACTGCAAGAATTCTTTCTTTGTCTCATAAGTTATTGCATTAATTCACTAAATTTTCAGGAGCATTCTTTTTTGGTCCTTTTTCTGAATCTCTTATTTCAGAGATATCTAACTATTTCAACCTGAACCATACTCTGACCTCATATTCTTGTTGATATTCTGCTCTCTAATCCAAACTCTTTGTGTGGTCCAAAGTTGGAAAAAATTAGTGCAATGTAGAAAGCCAGTTGCGCAGATGATTACTTAGGATTCTTAAGCATTCAACTTTGGAAGAATCAACTATGGTCTTTATCAGTTGTAAAATTCTGGTGATGGTGCCTTGAGACCACTGAGGAATCTGTTGAATTGAGAATCAGAAACTTAGCTACGAAATCTTGTATGGATACCAGTGCTGAGTCTACCACTGTTCCTCACCCCTGCTTCAAATACTGCCCAAAAATGGGCATAACACAGAGAACAATTGGGATCTAATTGTCTGCTCCCGCATCTAAGCAGTATTGCATTTGAACTTTCCATCCGCATCTAGTTATATAAATATAATGACAGTGTAAATGACATGTAAATGAACATCAGCAAGCTTAATACTAGGATTTTCTCTGCAGTGCCGGGAGAAGATTCTATGTAAATTCTATGGTAATCTAAGATGAGGGTCAAATTACAGCAATAAAAACATAGTTGTTTGGTAGTAAAGACTGTGAATACTTGAAAAATCGACATGCTGTTGAAGCGTTTAGTCTACAAGCAGGCTCATAGACCACTGTGCTGTAAGTATGCCTCTCAAGCATAGGGCCTACATAGGGTGCTCTTTTAGAGAGGCAATTTGGAATAGCAGATTCACCTAAACTGCACATTTTGGACTAAGGGAGGAAACCAGAGCTTCACACAGACATGGGGAGAAAGTCCAAATTTCACACAGGCAGTCACCCAAGGTTGGAATTGAACCTGAGACACAGTCGCTGTGAGGCAGCAGTGCTAACCACTGTGTCACCAGTCAGGAATGGGAGTGAAGTGCAGAGTTAAAATGACATGAGATCAGAAGCTCAGGGTCATGCTTGTGAAGAGGGGTGTTCTGCAATGCAATCACCCAAACTATGCTATCACCACCAACAATTGCCATCCAAAAAAAGGGACAGAGAATATAATTTGAAATCCTGAAGCGCAATATTGATTCAAGAAGGCTGTAAAGTGTTTAGTCGAATAAAGATGCGCTATTTCTCTGATTTGTTAATGGTTACCTGTCATTTTAATTACCTGCTCCACTCCAACTCGCACCTTTCTGTCCTCAGCCTCCTACACTATTCCAATGAAGTTCAGCAAAAACGCGAGAAACAGTACCTCACCATTTTATTAGTCACTTTACAGCCTTCTGATCTCAAAGTTGACTTCAGCAATCTCAGGTTATGAAATGAAAAATGAAATGAAAATCGCTTATTGTCACAAGTAGGCTTCAAATGAAGTTACTGTGAAAAGCCCCTAGTCGCCACATTCCGGCACCTGTTCGGGGAGGCTGGTACGGGTTATGCCCTCTGCCCTACTTTTTTCTGGATTGCAGTGCTTGGTTGTGATTTTGTTTCCCCATTTACATCTCCTCCCCGCACATCATTTTTCTTTTCTGGCCCATTACTATCTATTTTTGCCTTTCACCATCATTCCTTATGTCATTTTAATTTCGTTTAATAGTTCCTGACTTCCCCCTGATCACAGACTTCCGGTTCTGTTTTCTCCCCTTCTCTCCTTTCCCGAACTGGTTTACAAACTAGTCAGATTTCTATTCACTCCCATATCTGGCAAAGGTTTACTAATCTGAACGTTTACTATGGGCGAAATGCTCTGGCAGCAGGATTCTATGGTTCCGCTGGCAGCGCACTCCCATCCACGGTTTCCTGATGGCATAGGGTGGCTTCAATGGGAAATCCCCTTGAAAAGCGATGGGAATAGAAAATCCTGCCACCAACGAATGGCACGCAAAAATTCTCTGTCCTCGCTAGCAGGGGTAGCGTTGGGCGCAATTCAGCAGATTTAAAACTGTAGCTGCAGCTTTGAGAATCACCCGACTATTCAAAGGCACTTTGCCTTTTTTTTGGAGTCAGAGGGTTTCTTCCCTCCGAGGCCACACTTCGGGTGATTTCCTGATGATCTTGCCAGCAGGAATGACTGATCACAGATTGGGCGCCATTTTGATTGACAGCACCAAACTCCCCTGCTCCCGACCCTTCAGGCCTTGACCCCATTTTCTGCTCACCCCTCATCCCCCTCACCACCCCCCCCCCCCCTCAACCCCCAACCGGAGGTGGTTTAGCACTGGGCTAAATCGCTGGCTTTTAAAGCAGACCAAAGCAGGCCAGCAGCACGGGTTCAATTCCTGTACCAGCCTCCCCGAACAGGCGGCGGAATGTGGCGACTAGGGGATTTTCACAGCAACTTCATTTGAAGCCTACTTGTGACAATAAGCGATTTTCATTTCATTTTTCATATTTGGCATCACGGTGGCACAGTGGATTTCACAGCTGCCTCACAGCGCCAGGGACCCGGGTTCGATTTTCACCTCACCTGACTGTGTGCAGTTTGCACATTCTCCCCTAATTTGTGTGGGTTTCCTCAGGGTGCTCTGGTTTCCTCCCAAAGTCTAAAGATGTGCAGGTTAGGTGGATAGTTGCCCCTTGGAGCTCAAAGCTTAGTCCTATCCTCATTGGCTAATGGGGATAGGACGAGGGATTGGGCCAAGGAGCCGTGCTCTTTTGGAGGGTCGGTGCAGACTCAATGGGCTTAATGGCCTCCTTCTGCAGTATAAGGGTTCTATGATTTTATGATTCTGGTCACAATCTGCATAACAATAGCTGGATCCTCCCTACACCTCTCCGATATTCTTTCAAGCTGATTGGAAATTACCTTCACCCGAGCACCAGGTACGTTCCACATTATCACTGTCAGCCTCTGCATCCCCCCGCCCCCCCTCCCCCCTGCCTCCCCAACACCAACACTGCCTGTAAAAGTACTGGCAGGGGAGCATAAATTGTTGCTGAAAGGGAGGGAACTACAATTACAGCACTGTCTTTAAATGTTGTAGCCAGTCGAAGGAAAACATTTGTATTCTGAAAAACGATAGAAGGAGCAGTGGTTTCCAGGATGTCAGCACCCAGAAGGGCCTGGGATTTTCTGATGTATCCATGGATGTTCACTGACGAGGGAGGAGCAGGAATTGATCATTGAGGAAGGAAGCACAAATCAGGGAGGTGAAGGGGCACTCAGTGCAACAATTCAGCATCCCTGTGCGGATCCAGGTGCAACAGGTGAATCCTGAGAGAGCCCCAAATCGGGCTCCTTGCCAATCGCGAGTCTCCTGACTCGCTCCACCCTGCACAATCTAGATCTTGCCCTCATTGAGTGAGATCCAGATCTGCATATTTAAATGAGCCTAATGGATTCAACTCGCGCCCAGGACCCAACAGCATCGCCTGTGCGGCCTCGCCAGGGCATTGGGCATGGTTTAGTGCTGGTCCACACAAACGTGGACCAGGCATCATGGCACCTCTGGTACCGGGAACTGCCAGGGATTTTCTGATGTTGATCACAGGTCATTGGAGACCACCAGGTGGTTGGAAACAGGGAAGGGTGGTACCCTGGCACGCCCCTTGCACTCCCCTGGTACTGCCAGCTGGCACCCTGGAAGTGCCAACTTGGCACTGCCAAGGTACCCGGGTAGCATTTCCAAGGTTCCAGAGGCACTGCCAGGTTGCCAGCCTGGCAGTGCGAAGGTGTCCATGTGCAGGTTGGCACTGCCAGGGGATGGGCCGGTGGGGGGGGGCTTGCAAAATGGGGGTGGTTTGAGTGGGGTTAGCAGGGACCTCAACAAGGTTGGGGGGTGATGGGGGGTGAGGGGGATGAGGGGTGAGCAGAAAGTGGGGGGGGGGGAGGCCTGAAGGGTTGAGAGCAGGGAGAGATTGGTGCTGTCAATCAAAATGGCATCCCGATCTGTGATCAGTCATTCCTGCTGGCAAGATCAGCTCGTCAGCAGGAAATCACTCGAAGTGCGGCCTCGGAGGGAAGAAGCCCAGAGGAAATCAACGCAGACACGGGGCGCATGTACAGACTCCACACAGACAGTGACCCAGCCAGGAATAGAACCCAGGACTCTGGTGCTGTGAAGCAACTGTGCTAACCACTATGCTACCATGCTGCTCCCATGTTGACATGTTATGATCCCAGCTGATGTTACTACTGGGCATGTCAGATCCCAGGGTGGAACCTGCCCTGATGGATTGTATCTTATTTTTTCTGTAGAAACATGGAGGAACAATGTTTGGAGTGGCTGATGAACTTTTAACAAAATAGCGAAACATTTATTAAACAAGAAAAGATGAACTATAATACACTACTTCTTCATCCAGAACTATACCTTTTGTGGCCTTCTAAAATGGCTGCCCGCTAAGGATAATGGGAATTGGGGTCAAGTTGGGCCACAGACAGTACACAGCCCCTGTGTATTGAGCAAAGAAAAACCAGACCGGACTGAAACTTGCAACTGTTAATGGTCAATCACCAATTTCCCAAGGACAATAGACTCAAATCAAGGAATAGCAACAGTAACAGACTCACCGGCGCCACTCCCCCTTATTTGGAAAGGCATACGTACTTGGAACAATAGTACCTAGGACCCACCCATCCATTGAGGTAACCCCCCCTAATTGGCCAGAATCGATTAGGGTGATCAAAATGCTATCGATCCATTGGATCCTGAGTTAGGACCGCCCAAAAGAGCGCAAAGGCCCAGGGGGATAAAAGACAATGCAGCCATGTGTTCGGGCTCTTTTGGGACTGGCCTGTGCCGACACCAATCGCAGCATAACGACCAGCCAAGTTCAAGACCGAGATCGCTACCTGAGAGAGACGAGCTGCAGCCGTGATGAACCCGACGATTTCCAGCCGACATACGTGGGGACTCAGATAAAGGTCTTATCGACCTGCACAGAGCCGGTCATCCAGAAGTTAAGTAAAGGTCATCTTAATTGATAGGTGTAGTTTAATACATAGCCGCGTGTATCATTGCACAGAGAGATCAGGGGCGTCATTCTCCGACCCCCCGCCGAGTCGGAGAATGGCCGTTGGCCGCCGTGAATCCCGCCCCCGCCCCCGCCGAAGTCTCCGAAGGGAGAAAAGTTGGCGGGGCGTTAATGGCGCCGCTACCGCGGAGAACGTCACGGGTCTGCGCAAGGCAGCCGATTTTCGGCCTGCTGATATTCTCCCTTCCGGGTGGGCCGAAGTCCCGTTGACGTGATGACCGTTCACGTCGACGTCAATCAAACCTCCTTTTCATCGGCGTGACCCGGTGCTCCAGGCTCACGCCGACCAGCGAGGAGGTGAGTGACGGCCTGGGGGGTTGGCTCTGGGCAGGAAATGGCGTGGCCGCAGACTGATTGCGTGAGGAGAGGTGTGTCTCGGCTTGTGTGTGTGTGCGGCGGGGGGGGGGGGGGGGTGGTGGTTAGAGTAGGCTGGGCTCCGGGGGAGTGCCGGGAGGGGGTCCGTGCCGGGGTGGAGGTTGGGGGTTGTGGAGGGGGTCCGTGCCGGGGTGGAGGTTGGGGGGGGGGTCCGTGCTGGGGTGGAGGTTGGGGAGGGGGTCCGTGCCGGGGTGGAGGTTGGGGGTTGGGGAGGGGGTCCGTGCCGGGGTGGAGGTTGGGGGGGGGGGGTCCGTGCTGGGGTGGAGGTTGGGGGTTGGGGAGGGGGTCCGTGCCGGGGTGGAGGTTGGGGGGGGGTCCGTGCTGGGGTGGAGGTTGGGGGTTGGGGAGGGGGTCCGTGCCGGGGTGGAGGTTGGGGGGGGGGTCCGTGCTGGGGTGGAGGTTGGGGGTTGGGGAGGGGGTCCGTGCCGGGGTGGAGGTTGGGGGGGGGTCCGTGCTGGGGTGGAGGTTGGGGAGGGGGTCCGTGCCGGGGTGGAGGTTGGGGAGGGGGTCCGTGCCGGGGTGGAGGTTGGGGGGGGGGTCCGTGCTGGGGTGGAGGTTGGGGAGGGGGTCCATGCCGGGGTGGAGGTTGGGGGGGGGTCCGTGCTGGGGTGGAGGTTGGGGAGGGGGTCCGTGCCGGGGTGGAGGTTGGGGGGGGGTCCGTGCTGGGGTGGAGGTTGGGGGTTGGGGAGGGGGTCCGTGCCTGGGTGGAGGTTGGGGGGGGGGTCCGTGCTGGGGTGGAGGTTGGGGGGGGGTCCGTGCTGGGGTGGAGGTTGGGGAGGGGGTCCGTGCCGGGGTGGAGGTTGGGGGGGTGTCCGTGCTGGGGTGGAGGTTGGGGGGGGGGTCCGTGCTGGGGTGGGTGATGGGAGGGCAAATGAGTTGGTCCACCTGGCCAGGTGCCAGCCTCCAACAGTTGGACCCATGCGGTCCATGCCACCTGGCTGGGGGGAGGAGGGGATATGGGCAATGATGACATGTCGTCGTTCCCCTCCCCCCCACCAGGCCGTCATGTTTTCAGACCATCCAGCGATGTTGGCCGCCGTGGTGGCAGCCGCTCATGTCTATGTTGCCCTGGATGAGGAGGAGGAGGAGGAGCGTGCCAGAGAGGCGGCACAGGCTGCCGCAGAGGGGCAGGCGGCAGCCGCCCAGGCTGGAGGGACACCTGACCGACAGGACGAGGAGGGGGGAGGAGGACGTCGCGGCCCCACGGCAACGGAGGCACCCGAGGGCGCCCCGTGTGTACCGGCCCCGGCAGTCATACCAGGACCTCACGGACCGGGAATGCAGGAGGAGACTCCGGATGAGCCGGGAAACCGTGGCACACATCTGCCACCTGCTGGCACACCTGTCACCGCGTGGCACCCTCTCCCCGTGTCCGTCAAGGTTACAGTGGCCCTGAACTTTTATGCAACGGGGTCATTCCAGGCACCGAGTGGGGACCTGTCCGGCATATCGCAGACATCGGTGCATCGGTGCATCCGGGCAGTGACAGATGCCCTTTATGCCATGGCGCACCGCTACATCCGCTTCCCCGTGGACCGGGCCAGCCAAGATGCCCGGGCCGTGGGCTTCTCTGCCGTTGCCGGGTTCCCCATGGTCCACGGCGCGATCGATGGGATGCACGTCGCCGTGCGGCCACCTGCAGAGAACAGGGCCGTGTTCACTAATAGGAAGGGGACCTATTCAATGAACGTACAGGTGGTCTGCGACCACCGCATGATGATCCTGCACGTCTGCGCCCGTCACCCAGGCAGTGTACACGACTCATTCGTGTTGTCGCGGTCATCCATCCCCGGCATGTACGAGGGACGCCATCCCCGGCTGAGGGGCTGGATGCTGGGCGACAGGGGCTACCCATTGCGATCGTGGCTGATGAAGCCTATACGGAGGCCACGCAATGAGGCGGAGAACCGCTACAATGATGCCCATGTAGCGACAAGGGGAGTGATCGAGAGGTGCTTTGGCGTCCTGAAGATGCGTATCAGGTGCCTGGACCTCTCTGGGGGCGCCCTCCAGTATTGGTCAGATAGGGTCGGCCGCATCATTGTGGTGTGCTGCGTCCTGCACAACATAGCCCAGCAGAGGGGCGATGTGCCGCAGGCAGAGGAGGGCGGAGTGGAGGAGCAGCAGGAAGAGGCCCAGTCCTCCCCCGATGAGGGGGATGGGGGCAATGGTCAGGGCAGACGGGGTAGACACAGGCGGGTGGCTGTCCACCGTTACCGGCTGGCCCAGCGGGCACGGGACAGACTGATAGACGCCCGCTTCACTGACTAGATGGGCGTGGGAATCGGGTAGTATGGCCACAGACCGCACACCATGACAACAGCCGACCACCCACACCCCCCACCCATCCACCCACCCAGCACCCTCACCCCCCTCCCCAACCCCACACACCCCACCCGCATGCACACCACCCCCCCACCCCCAATTGCCGATCCACCGGCGGCAAACAAAGAACAAAGAACAAAGAAATGTACAGCACAGGAACAGGCCCTTCGGCCCTCCAAGCCCGTGCCGACCATACTGCCCGACTAAACTACAATCTTCTACACTTCCTGGGTCCGTATCCTTCTATTCCCATCCTATTCATATATTTGTCAAGATGCCCCTTAAATGTCCCTATCGTCCCTGCCTCCACTACCTCCTCCGGTAGTGAGTTCCAGGCACCCACTACCCTCTGCGTAAAAAACTTGCCTCGTACATCTACTCTAAACTTTGCCCCTCTCACCTTAAACCTATGCCCCCTAGTAATTGACCCCTCTACCCTGGGGAAAAGCCTCTGACTATCCACTCTGTCTATGCCCCTCATAATTTTGTATACCTCTATCAGGTCGCCCCTCAACCTCCTTCGTTCCAGTGAGAACAAACCGAGTTTATTCAATCGCTCCTCATAGCTTATGCCCTCCATACCAGGCAACATTCTGGTAAATCTCTTCTGCACCCTCTCTAAAGCCTCCACATCCTTCTGGTAGTGTGGCGACCAGAATTGAACACTATACTCCAAGTGTGGCCTAACTAAGGTTCTATACAGCTGCAACATGACTTGCCAATTCTTATACTCAATGCCCCGGCCAATGAAGGCAAGCATGCCGTATGCCTTCTTGACTACCTTCTCCACCTGTGTAGCCCCTTTCAATGACCTGTGGACCTGTACTCCTAGATCTCTTTGACTTTCAATACTCTTGAGGGTTCTACCATTCACTGTATATTCCCTACCTGCATTAGCCCTTCCAAAATGCATTACCTCACATTTGTCCAGGTTAAACTCCATCTGCCATCTCTCCGCCCAAGTCTCCAGACAATCTAAATCCTGCTGTATCCTCAGACAGTCCTCATCGCTATCCGCAATTCCACCAACCTTTGTGTCGTCTGCAAACTTACTAATCAGACCAGTTACATTTTCCTCCAAATCATTTATATATACTACAAAGAGCAAAGGTCCCAGCACTGATCCCTGTGGAACACCACTGGTCACAGCCCTCCAATTAGAAAAGCATCCCTCCATTGCTACCCTCTGCCTTCTATGGCCTAGCCAGTTCTGTATCCACCTTGCCAGTTCACCCCTGATCCCGTGTGACTTCACCTTTTGTACTAGTCTACCATGAGGGACCTTGTCAAAGGCCTTACTGAAGTCCATATAGACAACATCTACTGCCCTACCTGCATCAATCATCCTAGTGACCTCCTCGAAAAACTCTATCAAGTTAGTGAGACACGACCTCCCCTTCACAAAACCGTGCTGCCTCTCACTAATACGTCCATTTGCTTCCAAATGGGAGTAGATCCTGTCTCGAAGAATTCTCTCCAGTAATTTCCCTACCACTGAAGTAAGGCTCACCGGCCTGTAGTTCCCGGGATTATCCCTGCCACCCTTCTTAAACAGAGGAACAACATTGGCTATTTTCCAGTCCTCCGGGACATCCCCTGAAGACAGCGAGGATCCAAAGATTTCTGTCAAGGCCTCAGCAATTTCCTCTCCAGCCTCCTTCAGTATTCTGGGGTAGATCCCATCCGGCCCTGGGGACTTATCTACCTTAATATTTTTTAAGACACCCAACACCTCGTCTTTTTGGATCACAATGTGACCCAGGCTATCTACACCCCCTTCTCCAGACTCAACATCTACCAATTCCTTCTCTTTGGTGAATACTGATGCAAAGTATTCATTTAGTACCTCGCCCATTTCCTCTGGCTCCACACATAGATTCCCTTGCCTATCCTTCAGTGGGCCAACCCTTTCCCTGGCTACCCTCTTGCTTTTTATGTAAGTGTAAAAAGCCTTGGGATTTTCCTTAACCCTATTTGCCAATGACAAACGGGCCGGGCTCACCCAGTTGCGGGTGGACGCGTGTCTATCGCAGGCCATGGAGGATGATGACAACCCGCCTCCGATGAGCTCCTGGCTCTACATCGTTGGACTATGTCTGACCCATGGCCACAGTACCACCATCCACCCGGACCATCCCTGCATGCGGCTGTGACACTGCAGCGCACGGTCCCGTCCTCTGCCCGGGGGATGTTGATGGCGGCCCAGGGGGAAGGGGGCAGACTCACCTGGGGCTGAGGTAAGACCACCCGTCACACACACACTTGCGCTCAACGTACATGACACGCCCGCACACTTTGGACAGAGCACAAAGGCAGCTTCGGTAGGTGTAACATTGACTTTAATAACCAAAGGAGTTCATGCACGTGCCCTAGCCCCTAAAACTCATCTGTGCCCTGCACCCGTGCCAACTTACTCAGTGTCTAATTGTTTGGCCTTACGGGCCCTTTGACTACGTCTACGTGGTTCCCCAGACGGTACAGCAGAACTGGAGGTGGACTCCTGTGATTCCTGCCCTCTGACACCGGATCCCTTTGGCGGCCGTTTCCTGAGGCGTCCTGGCCTAGATGGGCCAGGCTGCGGCCCGGGCGACTGGGATGGCGAGCTGCCAGCCTGTCCTGCCCGTTGCCCACCCGATGCACCTGGGACGGAAGGGGGGGAGTCCGAGGTGTCGCGGTGTACCGGGACCTCCCCTACAGAGGGAGCCGGGACGGACCACACCACCTCCTCCTCCCTCGGGGTGCCCGATGGCCCCCAGGCCTCTACATGGGTGGGGGATGCGAACGGACTGGCAATCCGACGCGCCCCCGACATCTGGCGCTGCCAGTCCTGGAGGCCCGTGCTGGTATCGACAGGGGTCTGCAGGTTTGCAGCCATGGAGCCCAGGGGGTTGTCGCACCCTGTCTGCGCCAGTGCGACGCCAGCTCGCACATGGCCACTGGCGCCGATGCCCTCAGCGATGGCCTGCTGAGACTGGGCCATGGCCTGCAGAGACTGGGCCATGGCCTGCAGAGACTGGGCTATGGCCTGCTGAGACTGGTCCATGGCCTGCTGAGACTGGGCCATGGCCTGCTGAGACTGGGCTATGGCGTTGAGCGCCTCTGCCATCTGGCGCTGGCACTGGCTCATGGCCTCCTGTGAGAGGGCAGCCATTTCCTGGGCCACAGACGCCGCCTGCACGGAAGGCCCCAGGCCTCGCAAACCGTTCCCCATGTCTGACACCGTCGCACCCATTGCCTCCACCGCGGACGCCACCCGTGTGGTGTCAGCCTGGGTGGCACGCATGACCGGGACCACTCCCAGCTCCTGGACGCGGGTGGACTCTTCCACCTGCGACCGCAGCCGCCGCAAGCCACCCGTCACCCTATTCGCTCGTCTCCGTGTCGATGGTTGCATCGGATCTATGTGTGGGTGTGGTAACTGCAGGAACCCGGGATCCATCTGGGCGGCAGATGTTCGCTTGGCCTGGGCTGCCCTCCGACCGCCCGGTCCCTCTGCTGCTCCTACCTCCACCTGCTGTACCGGGACGGCTGTGTTGTGCGCACCAGTGAGTGTACC